>NC_083732.1:2788333-3098148 GCF_028564815.1 Eubalaena glacialis | reverse complement strand
GGAATGTAGAAATAAACATAATGACTGCCTCTGGGTGGGCAGGGACAAAGATTGGCTGGAGATGAGAAGGGGGGTGAGTTTCTCAGGTGAAGAAGTTCTAACTCTTGATAGAGGTTTGGAATGCATAGATGTATGCATTCATCAAAACTCACAGAATAGTAGACAAGATTTGTCTATTTCATTGTGTGTAAATTTTACCTTAAAAAAAAAAAAACTGTAAACAATATAGAGTTTAGGGGAATCCCCTGCTGGTCCAGTGGTTAGGACTCTGCACTTCCACTGCCGAGGGCATGGGTTCAATCCCTGGTCAGGGAACTAAGATCCCACAAGCCATGCGGTGCAGCCAAAAAAAATTTAAAAATATATATATATGTGTATATATATATATATATATATATATATATATGTATAGCTTAGGGAAAGTGTACTGATTTCTGCAACTTACTTTGAAATGCATCAGAAAATAAGATGGGTTGACGGATAACAGAGGGATGGACAGATTGATAATAGGCAATAAAGCAAATAAAATAAAATGTTAATGGTAAAAATCTAGGTTGTGGGTATACAGGTTTATAGTGTAAAATTCTTTCAACTTCTATGTATATTTAAAACTTTTCATAATTAAATGATGAAAAAAATGAACTTGAAAGCTTTTCTTATACTTCTTGTAAGTTTAGAATTAATGCAGCACTATATTATTAACATCCATCTGGAACTGTCTGCATCTTCCAGATCTGGGCCAAAATTGGCATTGCCAATCACGTTCTCACCCAGGCACCCCTCTTTATATTTTCACAGTTCATCATTCCCCCCCGACCCCTGAGCCCCCATGCTCTACACTCTATTCAAATCTGTCAAGAGGCATCGTGATGATTACTGATCATGCCTCCATCTTTGTGGTCATTTTGAAACCATATACCTGTCAATCCTCTACCCCCAAACCAGGGCTGTGGTTTTCCAGGGCTTTTTACTCCATCTGATCTCTGGGCAGAGGGTGGGAAAATAGCAGTCTCCTGGGCTGGTCACTAGGTAGCATGTTTGTCCAGGTGCCTAATTTCAAGAGTCGTCATACTGAGATTATTTTTAGCCACATAAATTTTTCAGCCAGCAGGTACCTTACACACCAGATGGCTCCCTGCTCCTGCTTTTCTCAATAGGACCTTCTAATGAGACTATTATATGGTGTGCTTAGGGTACCACAATTAGAGGTAAAATGAAGAGAGAAATCCAGGCTTTCTGATTTCACAAAGGTCCTTCCAGTGAATCCCCACCGATCTCAGTTATGTTAATCTTATTTTAAAAAGAGAAAGAGTAGAGATAAGGGGAAAGTTCTCCTTAATGTGACTAATTCAGACAATAAAAATATTATTCCAATGGTTATTTGTGGAAATGTTTTATAGGAATACATTTACTCTTATAAAGCACAGTAGGATTTCTGTGTGCTTAGAAGGCTGGGTGTCTGCTGGCCCACGAAAGCTATCATTAGAAGGAATTAAATGGTCTGAATGCCAACAGCCAGGTGCCATCAGGATTCTCAGATAAATAGATATGGATGGGGGAGAGAGTCAGATAGGAGAGGAGGAGGGAGCAGGATAATGAAAATGAAGATTAAATCTTGATTGTAATCTTTTCAATTCTGTAAGGCCATTTTCTAAAATTCTGTCATGTTGAAATGTTACCTTATTAATGACCATGAGCACGTCTCAAAAGATTCCAAACTTCTCCATACTCTGGTTTTTCAAAGATATTTTTTAATGCGGATTCAGACATTCTCTGTGATACTGGAGAGAGCCCTCTTGGGCAGCAGGGCCCACGACCATTACCAATGCCCCAGGGAGCCTCCAGTTGGGCTGCAGCAACTGGAATAATAACACCGAGCATTCTGATCTAGCCTGCATCCTCCCTTTGGAGCCCATGGACCACCTGCCCACCTGTTTCCATGCTTTCTATCAAGGCTACTTTCTACAGTAAGTGCACTTACCTCCACCTTTCGTCTCTTTCCTCTTGACTCATCACCTTAGTGTGAACATGATTTTCAACAATTGGTTAATTCTTTGCATTATACCTTACTTGTCCATTTTTGACCTTAGACCATTGTTTCCCTGTGATATTCCCATGACTTTACCTATTGGTATTCACACATCTACCAATGTAGATGTTCTTGTCTACGAGATTGGATCTCGTAGACAGGAACACACCTTGATAGAGAGGTTCAATATAGGAATTCAAGGTATAAGGGAAAGAACATAGAATCTGAAATCAGGAGACTAGTTCATCTCTCAACTCAGAATCTTACTAGATGGGTGGCTTTGAAAAGTGCACAACCTCTGTTCCCTTTTTAAAAGTGAAATAATATTATTCTGCCATCCTCTAAAAGTTAAGCTGATGGCCAAATGACAAAATGTTTGTAAATTAGTTTGGGTCCCCCTCCCCCGTCCCGTGCAGATGAGACAAGGATTTAAATGCAAGGAGTGTATTTGGAAGGTTTTGGAAACACTGGTAGAGAAGGGAAGAAGTGACACCGGGAGGAGAGAAGTGACACCAGGAGGAGAAGAAAGTGACAAGGCAAGAAAATTCTGGGGAAAAGTACAAAATGCAAGTCTCAGAGTCATCCAACCCAAGACACAAGGAAGCTGAATTGTTGGCTATGGAATGTTTCCGATGGACTTATCCCCCAGCAATATAAAAACAATTGTTTCTATCCCACCTGAGAGTTCCTTTGTAGATGACCAATAAATGGAAATCAAAGCCACACTGAGCAGCAGTGATTTTTAATCAACTGTAAGAACTGTTTACATTAAGCACTGGTTTAGAGGATTTACTCTGGGTCTTTCAGGGTAAACACTTTACAACATTCTTTCAGTACATGTGCCACTAACCATGTACTTAAAAAGTTCTGCCCTGGGATAAGTGAGGGTTAGACAGGTAGATGTGTAATTTATTGTAATTTTCTGTCTGAACTGGTACACTTTTGAGAGTGAGAGGGGGTGATATTAATAATCACGCCAGGATACATGGTCACCCTGAGTTTAGGTATAATGTGGCTGATTATTTTCAAAACATTTATAAACTTAGTGCGAACAAACTTGGCCTCGAGATGATGTTAGTCAATTTAAAATGTCTCTCACAAAAGCATTCCATGGTCTCATAGCAGACACCCTCGAAAATTTTCAGCTGTGAACTAATTCCTGTACCTTCTTCCCCTGTAGTTAGGTGGTTTTATACTTTTGTTTCAAAGACAGTTGTTATTGGTTTGACGTTCTTCGAAGATAAGCCTTTCTAAAATCAAACACACACAAGCACACACACAACTTTTCTTTCTTTATAATTTCTATTCTAAGTTTGACCTTTACTATAATATTTAGTTTCTTTTGCTTTTTGAACGGTAGCTTGGAAAGCATTAAAGTTTCTGCAAATATGTCTTAATAATCTCTTCTTTTCCTATTGTATTTTTCAAAAATACTAACTTTACAGGTCAAATTTATTTGTATTTTTTTTGGCACTTTTTCCTTCTTTAACAATACGGCTAAATTCTCCCAAATTTTAAAATAAATAGAAATATTTTTGCATGTATATTAAACCACTAAGGCCTATATAGTACGTCACATCCTTCCCAAATACATTCCTGTGGGATTGTAGTTTATGCAGGTGACTGCGTTACTACACAGCGAGGCCAATGCCATGGAAAGAAGAACTTATTACTTACATTTCCCAAGGGAAGGGGGCATGCACTCCATGCAGGGCACAGGGAAAATCCTACACGATGAGACAGGACTATGTTGTGGTACCAGAAAGTAAGAAAGTACACACACACACACACACACACACACACACACAGAGTGATGGGGTTGTGTCCAACCGACACAGAAGTCAACCAAAAGATCTCCAAATGCTCAAAGCTGGAACTAAAGAACGTAACATTGGGTCATAACTGAAAATATAAAGTAAATATCCATGAGTCCATACTGATATAAATAAATGACTGAATTTGTAAATGGGGAAGAATACACAAATCTCTTGGGCGAAAGAATTCCGAATAATTTCAGTAGATACTCTTCCGTCCAGGTGGTGAAGTGTAACTCCCGCTCTTCAAGTGTGGGCTGTGCACAAAGCCAGGGAATACCGCAGTGAAAAGGGGAAACGACAGTAACTTTACAGCGGAGGACCTGATCGATTCTATCTCAGCCAGTTGGTCAAGGTTAGCCCTGACCGCGGTGGGCCGTGTTGGTGGTGTGTATCCTGGATACAGATGATAAAAACGGCCTATACCCTGGCAGCCCCCCCCAAAACACAGAACTCCACTTGAATCAAGAGAAAAACATGGGACACGTCTCAGCTGAGGGACATTCTACAAAATGCCTGACCACTACTCCTTAAAATTGTCAAGACCCCCCAAAACAGAGAACACATGAGGGAAACACGACGGAAACATGACAACTGAATATATGGAGCTGTGAGCTCCTGGGTGGGACCCTGGAAGAGGGATAGGTCGTGGGGCAAAAACTAAGGAAATCTGAACAACATCGGAACTTTAGTTAAGGTTAACGTCTCAATATTGGTTAGTTAATTGTAACACGTGCACCGTACTAGTGTAAGATGTTAATAGCAGGGGGAGCTGGATGTGGGGTGTGTACTATCTTCACACTTTTTTCTGGAAATTTTCTACAAATCTATTCTTATTTAAAAAAAAACAACTCAAATTTTGAGAGATTAAGCTTTCCAGTCAGCAAAAGTAACTTCAACAATTTGTTTTTTACATTTGTTAATAAAAGTCATGTGTTTTTTTTTTAAGTTTCAGCTACTGTTTCTTTCTTTTTTTTTTTTTAAATTAATTAATTAATTTACTTATTCTTGGCTGTATTGGGTCTTCGTTTCTGTGCGAGGGCTTTCTCCAGTTGCGGCAAGCGGGGGCCACTCCTCATCGCGGTGCACGGGCCTCTCACTATCGCGGCCTCTCTTGTTGCGGAGCACAGACTCCAGACGCGCAGGCTCAGTAGTTGTGGCTCACGAGCCCAGTTGCTCCGTGGCATGTGGGATCTTCCCAGACCAGGGCTCGAACCCGTGTCCCCTGCATTGGCAGGCAGATTCTCAACCACTGCGCCACCAGGGAAGCCCAAAAGTCATGTTTTAAAAACTGTTCACCTATACAAAGGTTTATTTTCTGACTGGGTCCATTCACTCATGACTGGCATAAATAAATGATGAACCAAGAGGCTCAGAGAGAGGAGAGCGTTTTCTCACTTGACGGATTATTTTCTGACGCCGGACACACTGTCGGGCTCCGGCCACACAGCCGAGGACATGCGGGCTCTGCGCTCCACGTCCACTCGGGCTCAGCCAGGATGCCCAGGCAGACCGGAGACCACCAGAGCTATTCCCCACCCGCCAGCAGCTGGCGACACACCGGTCCTTTGGAAGACAATGGTCCTTTGCCTCTGCAAACACAAGAGAAAATGTTTGTAGAATGATTGTGTATATGCTGCAAACCACGTTAAAAGATAGGGAAAATGATTGCGTCTCTCTGCAGGAGACTTTGCGCTTATCTGCACCTTGGTTTCTGGGTCACCACTTAGCCTTGCCAGGTAGACCAGCGCTATTATTAGTCATAATAATTTTGGTAGTTGTTCAGTTTAAGAGTACATAGTGAAAATAAAGCACTGATAGATCAGGGGTCATTCATGTTTCACCTTGTCCTCAACAGATTGGACGGAGCAGCTAGCTGCCCTGGGCCCGGAGCACGTGCCTTATCTTGTGCCCCTCGCAGGTCCGAGCAACGCAGATCCATGACAAGCAGTCACGATGCAGCCAGCTAACTACTGTAGCAGGGATTTGTCTTGGGGTTGCTGCTGAGGTCCGCATGCTAAGTTCAGACATCAGAGTCAGAAAGCGGCATCTCTTCCCAAAACTGTTTCCAGATCACTAACTGCTCCCACATCCAAAAAACGCTCTCAAATCTCCACCACTCCTAGTTATTACTACTGTTAAAAATCAAAATTTCAACTGAATAAATTTTAAGACCCAGTTGACTCTCCTAAATGACTCATGAATCAGGTGGCATCCCACCTAGCTACTAGGGAACTCTGAGGGGTTGTACAAAAGGGAAGGTTTTTATGGACAGAAGGAGGGTGGGGCAAGAAGGTATTAGTAAAAGTGAAGAAAGGATCAGGGCGGGCCAGTTCACTTTGGGGGGAGGGAATAGCAGGGGCTTTGTAATGCAGATTACCTCACTTGTGAACCAGGAAATTTCAGATTGACTATTTATTTGTTTGTTTACTTATTTATTTTATTATTAATTAATTTAATTGGAGTATAGTTGCTTTACAATGTTGTGTTAGCTTCTACTGCACAGCAAAATGAATCAGCGATACATATACATATATCCCCTCCATTTAGGTCGCCACAGTGCATTAAGTAGAGTTCCCTGTGCTATACAGTATATTCCCATCAGTTTTCTATTTTATACATAGTATCAATAGTGTATATGTGTAGGGCTTCCCTGCTGGCGCAGTGGTTAAGAATCCACCTGCCAATGCAGGGGACACGGGTTCGAGCCCTGGTCTGGGAAGATCCCACATGACGCGGAGCAACTAAGCCCATGCGCCACAACTACTGAGCCTGCGCTCTAGAGCCCGTGAGCCACAACTACTGAGCCCGCGAGCCACAACTATGGAGCCTGCGCTCTAGAGCCCACGAGCCACAACTACTGAGCCCACGAGCCACAACTACTGAAGCCCGCATGCCTAGAGCCCGTGCTCCGCAACAAGAGAAGCCACCGCAATGAGAAGCCTGCGCGCCGCAACGAAGAGTAGCCCCCGCTCGCCTCAACTAGAGAAAGCCCGCGCGCAGCAACAAAGACCCGACGCAGCCAAAAATAAATAAATAAGTAAATTAAAAAAAAAATAGTGTATATGTGTCAACGCCAGTCTCCCAGTTCCTCCCACCCCACCCCTTTCCCCCTTGGTATCCATACATTTGTTCTCTACATCTGTGTCTCTGTTTCTGCTTTGCAAATAAGGTCATCAGATTGTTTTAAAGATCACACATCTGGCAGGGGTTGAAACTGAAATCAAGTCTCAGTTTGCTATCCTGGGGCAAATGACTTTTGGGCTTGTTACCTCTTTTAAACACTGTCAAATACAGACTCCCTGATTGCTGCCCACCGTCCACGGAGGGGTCTGGGGATGAGATAACGCAATCTTTATAAAGTTCTTAACACAGTGCCAAGCACGTAGCAAAGGCTCAATTCCTATAAGCTGTTGTTGTTATGATTACTTTTCTACTTTGACTCACAATCTTCCTTTCCTTCCCAACTCCTGCCAGAATTCTGGTGGTTCTACTGTGAAACAGACCATTCATTTCCTCCCGCTTTAGCCTTTGAGACCCCCCCCCCCTCAAGAGTTGGACCATTCACGGCCTTTCTCTCTCTCGTATTTGACGTACACTCCCATTACCAGGAAGGGGTCAGGGCACACCTTTAAAAGAGTGACACAGCCACTGAGAACACGACGCAAACTGGTTAGAGCCAACTAGTTCCAACATGGCGGACTTCCACTAGACCCTGAGCCTCATCATACGCTCCCTGTAACACATCAGCTAAATGACACACCCACAGGTGCCACGACTGTTCCGAGGCTAACCATAAAAGGCCAAAAAGTGGGCAGTGGCCGAATTCCAGGAAATCTCTGCTCCTTCCCCAAAATAGTTGGAATAATCCTCCTACTCATTAGCCTATGAAATTACCCAGCCCATAAAAACTAACCACCCCATATTTCGGGGCCTCTCTCACTTTCTGAGACAACGGCAGTCTGTCTGAGGCAGGAGGTAGATGGCCCCAGGCTGAACAGTTTCTCCCTTGTGGACAGAAACTCCATAATAGCAGAAGCTCCATAAAAGCAGGATGATGGAGGAGGCTGGGCCCTGCCCAGATAGAAGATAAGAGACCGCATATTCCTCATTCTCGAAGTCAAGGAGACCTCCCCGACTACACATGCGCAGAAAGGCTCCTTGGAGGTCAAAAGGGGAGGGGGTGCCACCCCATAGTAAGTGGTGTCAACTACCCATAGGCCTCTTCACTGGAATCCATCTTGGCTAAGAGATGCTCGCACACAGGGTAGGACCCTGAGGTAAACCAAATACGGACTCAGAACCAGGGAAAGCAAGGTGATTGATCAAAGGAAACCCAGAAGAAATGCCCCATACAAGTGATTCAAACTGCCACAAGCGCTCGACTCTCTCTCTGAGCCCGCCCATGTGTCTACCCACAAGTTCTGTACTCTTTTTCCTCCTAATAAACACTTTACTTGCTTCACTACTTTCCATCTCTGTGTGGAAATTCATTTCTTCATAGCTGATGGGCCAGGGCCTTGTCACTGGCCACTTGTCCGTGGTGGTCTGGAGGCCAGCATTCAGCGCTCTCACTGCCACTCCCGACGTCAGTCTGTGGCCGGGAACCGAAATCCTGCTTCAAGCCGCTGCAGGCCGAGGCAACCGAGATCATGTCTATGGAATGTGTATCTCTCTAAATAAACCTGCTTTCACTTTACTATGGCTCTCTCTTGAATTCTTTCCTGCACGAAGCCAAGGACCCACACTTCGTGGCCCGTCCCGTCCCAGGGACTCGCCTGAGACCTGGGACGTGACCCTCCTCCCACGCCCCACTCTTTCCTGCAACGACATGGAATCCTTCCACATTGTAAGTTCTCAGTGTTCTCCCCTCTAATCCAAGCTCTCTCTGAGAATAAGGGCTGGGGTGTGATCTTCCTGAAGTACTAGTCTGATTATGACCTCAGCCAGTTAAAAAACCTTCAAGGGCTTCCCCTGGTAAAATTCAGTGCCTTTAGCCTGTCATGAGTAAATTCACAATCCTGATTCAATGTAATTCTTCTCCGTTAATCTCAAGCCACAGATACTACACCCTCCAAACTCAAAACTCTCAACTCCAAGGATACCTTATCCTTTTTCCCTTTCTAGCCTGGGTGGCTGCAGAAGCTGGTCCTTAGGCTGGGGCAATGGAAGGGGAGAGGGCCTTTCTCCCTTCTAGGCCAGATGCTCTGGTTTACCTTTCATTTGCGTAGAGAACACTCCTGCAGCGGGACCTTTCCAAACCCCTTCTCTGACTCTCATCTCCCTTCCCTTTGTGTCACCTCAAGGTCAGTGTCCCTCTGTAATGCCCAGCTGTCCAGCACTGTTTGTGCATTGGGGCACCGACCGCAGAACTGAAGTGTCATGGCACCCGAAGGCTTTCTTCTCCCTCCTTTCCAGAGACTGTAAGTCCTCTGAGGATAAGACCTGGTCTGGTTGGATTTTTTTTTTTTTTAACTTTCTAGGCTTAGTGCTGCCTGGAACACAGGAGGCAACCAACAACTGCTAACTGAGCCGGATGAATCCATCTCATCTATTCCAGCCTGGAACTTGAAACTCTCCCACAAAGATTCACAATGTCCCCGCCTCCTGGGATAAATCTCCTCAAGGAAGGACGGACATAACTCCTACCTGAAGATCAAAAGGCCCTTTCATCTTCTTTTAAATTTAAAAGAAGATGGTTAGGAGAGGGGTATAAGCATAAATACCCCAAAGAGAATTTAAAGGTCTGTGAATTTACACTAACCTTTTCTGCAATATCCGCTTTCTTTTGCCTCTACAGGTCTTCCAGGAAAAGACGAGTGAGACTAAATTTTTTAAATGTAAATGAGATGTTTTTTTCCAATTGCTTTGTATTTCAAGTACAGAAAAAAAAGTGCTGAATTTATTTTTTGCCAGCTTAAAGAGTGAAAATAGTTGTCTTTTGAACATTTAGTTTGCCCTTAAATCAAATGAATTTGAAAAAAATATGTTTTAAAAACATTCTTCCGAGGCTTCCCTGGTGGCGCAGTGGTTGAGAGTCTGCCTGCTAATGCAGGGGACACGGGTTCGAGCCCTGGTCTGGGAAGATCCCACATGCCGCGGAGCAACTAAGCCCGTGCGCCACAACTACTGAGCCTGCGCGTCTGGAGCCTGTGCTCCGCAACAAGAGAGGCCGCGACAGTGAGAGGCCCGCGCACCGCGATGAAGAGTGGCCCCCGCTTGCCGCAACTAGAGAAAGCCCTCGCACAGAAACGAATACCCAACATAGCAATCAATCAATCAATCAATCAATAAATCTTAAAGTGTACAGTGGTTTAAAAAAAAAAACATTCTTCCTTGTAGATTATTCTATTTAACTGTGAATTAGATAATTTTCAAGAAATGAGATGCTAAATTAATCCTTAAATCATTGACTCACCAGAGTGTCTTCAGAAAGGCAGCATGTTTACTTTGAAGTTTATTATCTTTAAAGTTGAATGTTTTAGGGTAAATGTTTGAGTTCAAATGATTGTGAACTAAAGTACATTTGAAGGGAATGAATACTTGGGGCTAGTAGTCCAAGTATTTACTGCTTTCTGTTGTAGTGTTTCAACTCTTTGTATTTTCACTGACTTCTTTCTAAAGATGTGCTTAATTGTCATGATCTACTTGAGGGTCTTACCCATTTTAAGTACATAATTTGATGTTGACTAATGTATACAGTTGTGTCATTACCACCCAAATTATGATATAAAATATTTCCATCACTCCAAAAAGTTCCACTGTGCTCCATTAGAGTCTGTTCCCTCCCCCATCCCTGCAACCCATTAATCTGCTTTCTGTCACTATAGTTTATCATTTCTAGAATTTCATGAGTGGAATCATACAGTATGCAGTCTTTTGTTCAGGACAGGAGTAGTGTGAGAGGAGTGCTTTTCTGTCTGACTTCCTTTGGTTAGCATAACGCCTTTGAGATTCTTCTACGTTGTTGCCTGATTCTGTAGTTTGGTCCTTTGATGTTACCAAATCCAATGAACCAGTGTACCGTAGTTTATTTATCTACTCATCTGTTGATGGACACTGGGTTGTTTCCAGTTTTTGGTTGTTGTGAGTAAAGCTTCTTTAAAGATCTGCTATACTAGTATTTGTGTGGACATAGGGATTTATTTCTCTTGGCTAAATACAAGAGTGGGACTACTGAGTTGTAGGGTAAGCATTTAATATATTTTTTAAATTATTTATTTATTTATTTACGTATTTATGGCTGTGTTGGGTCTTCGTTGTTGAGCGCGGGCTTTGTCTAGTTGTGGCGAGCAGGGGTTACTCTTTGTTGTGGCGCATGGGCTTCTCATTGCGGTGGTTTCTCTTGTTGCAGAGCGCGGTCTCTAGGCACGCGGGCTCAGTAGTTGTGGCTCGCGGCTCTAGAGCGCAGGCTCAGTAGTTGTGGCGCACGGGCTTAGTTGCTCCGCAGCATGTGAGATCTTCCTGGACCAGGGCTCGAACCCGTGTCCCCTGCATTGGCAGGCGGATTCTTAACCACTGCGCCACCAGGGAAGTCCTAAGCATTTAATTTTTAAAGACTTAAACTTTTCCCAAAGTTGCTCTACCAATTTACATTCCCACCAGAAATGTATGAGACTTACAGTTGCTTTGTGTCTTTGCCAACATTTGGTATTGGAAGCCTTTTTAAGTTTTGCATTTAGTAGGTATGGAGTGGCTTCTCATTTTGATTTTATTTCCCTGATGACTAATAATCATGGGCAGATTTTCATGTGCTAATTTGCCATTTACTTCTCAGTGAGATGTACTTTGTTAATCTTCCTGTTTCTTTTACTTGGGGTATGTTGAGCTTTGACCTGTTCATTTTATAGTTTTCATCATATGACAAATATTCAGGCATTATCTCTTCACACATTTTTTGTCTGAACCCCTTCTCCCTCCTTTCTAAGACTAATTATATGTGTGATGTATATTAAGCTGTATTATGTTGCTCTATTCATTTTTTTAAAACCTTTTCCCTCTGAGTTTCATTTTGGTTATTTTCAATTGCTTTGTCTTCAATTTCACAAGCTTTTCTGCAGTGTCTTATGGTGTCTTACGTGCTGTTAATCTCATCCACTGTTTTTTATCACCTCAGATGTGATATTTTTCACATCTAGAAATTTAACTTGGATCTTTTTACAATTTATGTTTCTTTTCTCTAATCCCCTTGAGCATAAGAAGTATATCTTTAATAGCTGTTTTAATATCTTGTCTGCTGACTATATTAGTTATGTCATTTCTGTATCTGCATCCTGGTTTTTTCCTCTTGGTGTTGGGACATGTTTTACTGCTTAATTGTATGTCTGACAATATATGATTAGATGCCAATGCTGTCAATTATATGCTATTGGATGTTGGGTTTTTTTAAAAATTCCTTTAAATATGTTAGGGTTTCAGTTCTAAAATGCAGTTAAATTACTTGAAATCCATTTGATCCTTTTGAGGCTTATTTGTCTAGCTCTATTAGTGCAAACTATGAATGTATGATATGTAGCTAAATAGTCTGTTTAATCTGATTTCAATTATAACCAAATAGCTGGGTAGGAAAAAAAAGGTGGTCCTGAGAGCTAATCCAATTCCCTTTATTCCATCATGGCCAGAAGTAGAAATCTATCCAGAATCTTTTTTGATAGCAGTTCCATGAGAATATTTAAGTTCTCTTATCAGCCTTCAAGCACATCATACAGTACTGTTAACTGTAGTCACCATGCTATGTATTAGGTTCCCAGAAATTATTCATCTTATGACTAGGAGTTTGTACCCTCTGAACAACCTCTCCCCATTTCCCCCACCTACCAGCCACGGCTACCACCACTGTTTCTATGAGTTCAGCTTTTTTAGATCCCACATATAGGTGAGATCATCCAGTATTTGTCTTTCTCTGATTTATTTTGCTTAGCATAATGTCCTCAGGGTTCATCCATGTGACCATAAATGTCAGGATTTCCTTTTTTATGGCTGGGCTATATTTCACTGTGTATTATTACCACATCATCTTTATCCATTCATCCATCAGTGGACACTGAGGTTGTTTCCATATATTGCCTACTATGAATAATGCTGCTATGAACATGGGAGTGCCGATATTTCGCAGAGATTCCGTTTTCATTTCCTTCGGATATATAGCCAGAGGTGGAATTGCTGAATTATGTGATGGGTTTTAGTCACTTGTATTTCTTTAGTTACCTGTTGGTGTCATTTTGTCTTATTTCCTCCTTTTGAGTTCTTCATGTTTTTCTTAGAGATTTGTATGAGCTATTTAGCTAATAAGCATACAATCATTTTTTATGAATATTATTTCCTACTTTATTCTCTCATTTGATTCACAATCAATTCACAACCATTGTGATGTATAGACATTTAGATCTTTTATAGTCAGATCTCCCTACCCTTTCCTTTCAGAGGCCTGCCATAACTCAATGAATGGCTCAACAGCCAAACCAGAAACCTGAAAGATACATTATTATGTAAAGGCCCCTCCTTTGTTAAAAATTATTATAAATATAAGTTTATTATTAATGCCTAAGCTAGTAGTAGGCACGGTTGGCACCAGGACACCACAGAGACAAAAATAAACAACACCCAGCCAGTCATCCTGCCTCTCCCAGTATTTCCCTCTTCACTCCCATGTCCATCATCTTAGTTGCCATCTGCACCTCCTGCCTCTATTAATCTACGCATTGCTCCCTGATTGCCAGAGTGATTTTCCAAAAAGCCAAAACTGTTTCTGCCACTCCTGTGTTTAAACACCTTCCATACCTCCTTGAAGATTAAGTCTCAGCAGTGTAGCTTGACTTTATTCATAGTTCATCTCTCCCCTTTTATTTAGTCACGCCCTAAATCCCACGGATTTTGCACACAAATTATTCCCTGTGGTGTTGGGAAAGTTTTAAATATCTTTTCTCTTTAAACAATTTTTCTTCATTTAATATTACTGTCCTCTCTAATACACTCTACACTTTAATTGTCATAGCTGCAAACCTCCTTGGTTCCCCAAACAAGTGGAAATCTAACAAGTCCTTTCCACATTCTGATTTGCTTTCCCTTGAAGGAAGGATGGACATGCAAAGGCCATAATAAACGTATGCCCTGTCTACATTATAATGAAATACACAAGAGTCTACAGCGCCTTTTTTTTTTTTTTTTTTTTTTTTGCCGCATGACTTGAGGGATCTTAGTCCCCCCACCAGGGGTCGAACCCATGCCCCCTGCCGTGGAAGCACGGAGTCCTAACCCCTGGACTGCCAGGGAATTCCCCAGTGTCTTTTTAAATTTGCCTTCTCAGGGGTGAGGAAATATGCGTGATGGCAACCACACAGCAAGTCAAATGAAGTAGTCACATTCTTTTTTTTAATTTTATTTATTTATTTTTGGCTGTGTTGGGTCTTCGTTGCTGTGCGAGGGCTTTCTCTAGTTGCGGCAAGCGGGGGCCATTCTTCATCGCGGTGCGCGGGCCTCTCACTGTCGCGGCCTCTCTTGTTGCGGAGCACAGGCTCCAGACGCGCAGGGTCAGTAGTTGTGGCTCACGGGCCCAGTTGCTCCGCGGCATGTGGGACCTTCCCAGACCAGGGCTCGGACCCGTGTGCCCTGCATTGGCAGGCGGATTCTCAACCACTGCGCCACCAGGGAAGCCCGAAGTAGTCACATTCTTAAGATGAACTTCACAGTAATGATTATTTGTGACTGAAAATTGCACGCATTTTCGTTCATAATTTTTTTGCCCCCTAACTTATAGCTTCTGGAGGGGCAATTCATAAATAATCCAAAGGATGAGGGCAAGCATTCAGCCTCAGTGTGACTGGCTCTTTTAGGTGAAGGTACTGATTCATGTATAGGTTAGGCTGCTAATAAGCAGAATTGCACTTATCATGACTGGCCAGTGGCTTCTGTGGGGCAAGTTTGCTGGGTGCTGAATTACCCCAGCACAGATCTAACTGTAGCTAAAAGCAAACCTACAACACAACCCATCCTTGCTTATCCTTTACAAATAAGAGAAATCAGACTGAAATTCCTATGGTAGAGTTTCTCAACCTAAGATCCTTGGTTCTTTATTGGTAAACACTGAATTTTGTGCATCTTTCTGGGTCAGAATGTCTGTAGCTATAAGCAAATTCCAGAAGGGGTTAATGATCCCCTAAAATGCTAAAATCTATAGTTTGGTAACCGGAACTCTATTTCCTGTATATACCCTATCCCACCTGACCCCAAAATTGAAAAGTATTCTATCTAATCTTCAACCTGAATTTATTCTTCCTGTTGTCCTTATCCTTCATTTGCCTGTTTATTTTGAATAATAAATACCGAATTTATTTTGTTGTGGCTTAATATTCAAATAAAAATCATGTGATTGACATGAACTCAACATTTAAAAACATTTGAAGGTTTCTAGCTTATAGTGACCCCTGGTGTTATTTTGAAAAATATGCAGTATGCTATTCATATCTTTAAGATCATCTTTAAGATCTTTAAGATCATCTACTGATGGTCTACTGGCCGGAGTGGGCAAACTGTATAGAAAGCTACTCCTTCCTGGTGACCCATGGGGTAAATAGCAAATTTATCCATGTGAAATTAGATTCTGTGCACTAAACATACAAAAGAGCACCATTGTATTAGGTAATACCTGCACATGCTATTTTAAAATTTTACAATAAAACCATTTGGGAAATAAATTCATTTTATCAACTCAGAACTATTAAAGCAATAGGAAAAATAAAAAGTGATTATAGGAATTCAGACTTACCTAATTTAGTGGAAGGCAATATCTAAAAGGAGAAACATAGATATTTTTCAAGTGCCTTAAAATCCACAATTATGCAGAATTAGGTGTTCCCCCAAGAAGAGTAAATTTAAGAGATCAGTTGTCTATGTAATAATATGAGATAAATCTAAGTAACTCATACTGAATACTAGAACATTTATCTCTGGATATGCTATTGTAATGAAAACAAAATGTTCACCTCAAATCCTTCATGGATGTATAATCATAATTTAACTTGTCTTCTATTAATGAACAATCCATATTTTACTACTACAAACAGTAATTATTCTTGTTCATGTGTTCTTGTTCAGTTCCCATACGTGCAGTTATATCTATAGAATAAATTAGAATTGACACTTTTATGGTAACATTAATCACAATGGATTGTCAAATTGCCCTCCTTTGAGGTTGTAATACACTTACATTCCCTGAAATAAATATGTGCCCACTTTCTCACCTCCTTTCCAACACTATTTTTTACTTAAATACTACATTTTGGAGATATATATAGCTCTAGTTCACGCATTGAATAGTATTCAATCGTATAACTTGAATATACTGCTATTTATTTATCCACATCCCCACTAGTGGACAATTATGTTTTTCCCATGTCACTTTATCCTTGTCAGAGTGCCTGGTCCATGATAAATGTTTGTTGAGTGAATGAATAAACTAATGAATCAATGAGTAACAAAGAAACTGATTGCAAAGTATGCTAGACATCTGGTATGGACTGTAGTTGAGAATCCCTACTACAAATTGCAGTGTCAGAGGGATGCCCAAGAAACTCCAAGCCCAGCTACCTGCTGTCTTTTCAAGACCTTAGAGGTGGATGGGAAGGGTTGGGGAAGAATAGCCTTTCACTGCTTTTAAGCTCTGTATAATTTTTCAGTTTTCATAATTGGCATTAATATCCTCAATTATCACTTAATTGAAGTGTATATTAAGGATAATTTTTCTACTTTTAAATGTAAACAGTACGTTATTAGTGATCTTTTGAATTGTAGGGACACACCCAGCTAGCTACAGGCCACCACAACCTGAGCGTGGCTTATATTTACTGAATCAAGAATAAATCCGGCTAGGTTGCTTTGTTGTTAAAACGAGACCAGTTATTTGAAGCTCAAGTTTGAGTTCATATATTCTGATTCACCAGCTGGTTTTTATATCATGACAAAGGGGCAGCTTCCACATAAGAACTTTACAACACTGACCATCCAATGATGGCAAGTTTTGGCATAGGACATTATTCAATATTTGGGAACGATGCATTTTGTGCTGGGGCAAAGGAACGCTGAAATGTGGTCGACTGAGGCCAAGCTTAGAAATTTCTGATTCCATGGCAAAATGCCACACATCCTTCTTGCTGGTATCTAGCTTTCTACTATGGGAATAGAATTCACTCCAAAAGTTTTACAATTGTAAGTAAGAGAGAACATTTTAGGAGTATGTTAAAAGACACTAGTTTTGTTTCTCTCCTGTCCTATATTTTAGAATTGTACTTTATCTTAATGATTCTACCTCCTCTTATTATTTACCTGTCTTTCAAAATAAAATTGTGCACCAAGACTTTCCTGAAAGAGCCATTTCCGGACAATTTTTCTTTGAGCTGAGTTCATGTTGACTAGGCAAGCTACAAACTTAATACATTATTCATTTGGCAAGGGTTAATTAAATGCAAGACTAAGCATCTAGGGCTTCCCTTGTGGCGCAGTGGTTAAGAATCCGCCTGCCAGTGCAGGGGACATGGGTTCGAGCCCTGGTCCGGGAAGATCCCACATGCCGCGGAGCAACTAAGCCCGTGCGCCACAATTACTGAGCCTGCGCTCTAGAGCCTGTGAGCCACAACTACTGAGCCCGCGTGCCACAACTAACTACTGAAGCCCACGCGCCTAGAGCCCATGCTCCACAACAAGAGAAGCCACCGCAATGAGAAGCCCGCGCACCGCAACAAAGAGTGGCCCCCACTTGCTGCAACTAGAGAAAGCCCGCGTGCAGCAACGAAGACCCAATGCAGCCAAAAATAAATAAATTAATTAATTAATTAAAAAATAAAGTATGTTCTATTATTAAAAATAAATAAATAAAATAAAATAAAATACATGTATGTACTAATATTTCCATAATCTTGAGACAATTGTCTTGCCATGAAGTATACTAATGTCCCAGAAAGATATTCTTATTAAGAACTAAGAAAGTGCAGAAGTTTAAAAGTTACTAATTATATAAATAGTGTGCTACTATATTGTTTGGTTTTGAGAGAGCAATAATCAGCCCAAGACTGAGATAGCAACAAATCTGCCAATACAAATTATTCATGCTATTTAGAATTTTAAATAGAATTTGAGGAAAAACAGCCACTTAAGTAAGCCTGAGCTTGTATATAAAGCACCTACCATGAAACCTCACACATGCTCATTCCATTTTATTAGTTCCCTCTCCTTCTCTGAAATCAGTGGTGTACCCATTTAAAAATTTTTTTTAATTGAAGTATAATGGATGTACAATATTATATAAGTTACAGGTGTACAATATTGTAATTCACAATATACTTCATTCATAGTTATTATAAAATATATGCTATATTCCTTGTGTTGTACAATATACCCTTGTAGCTTATTTTATACATAATAGTTTGTACATCTTAATCCCCTACCCCTGTATGGCCCCTCCCCCTTCCCTCTCCCCAGTGGTGACCACTAGTTTGTTCTCTATATCTGTGAGTCTGCTTCTGTTTTGTTATAGTCACTAGTTTGTTGTGTTTTAGATTCCACATATAAGTGAGATCATACAGTATTTGTCTTTCTTTGTCTGACTTATTTCACTTAGCATAATACCCTCCAAGTCCATCCATGTTGCTGCAAATGGCAAAATTTCATTCTTTTTAATGGCTGGGTAGTATTCCACTGTATATATACCACATCTTCTTTATCCATTCATCTGTTGATGGACATTTAGGTTGTTTCCACATCTTGACAATTGTAAATAATGGTGCTATGAACATGGGGGTGCATGTATCTTTTCAAATTAGTGTTTTGTTTTGTTTTTTTTTGGAGTATATACTCAGGAGTGGAATTGCTGGGTCATATAATGATTCTATTTTTAGTTCCTCTGTACTGTTTTCCATAGCAGGGGCACCAATTTACATTCCTACCAACAGTGTACAAGTGTTCTCTTTTCTCTACATCCTCACCAGCATTTGTTATTTGTAGACTTTTTGATGGTAGCCATTCTGACAGGTGTGAAGTGATATCTCATTGTGGTTTTGATTTGCATTTCCTTGATGATGAATGATGTTGAGCATCTTTTCATGTGCCTGTTGGTCATCTGCACTTCCTCTTTGGAAAAATGTTTATTCAGGTCTTCTGCCCATTTTTTAAAAGTGGGTTGTTTTTTTGATGTTGAGTTGTATGAGCTGATTATATATTTTGTATATTAACCCCTTATTGGTCATATCATTTGCAAGTAATTCCCTTATTCAGTAGGTTGTCTTTTTATTTTATGGTTTCCTTCACAGTGCAAAAGCTTTTGTATCTAATTAGGTCCCATTTATTTATTTTTGCTTTTATTTCCTTTGCTTTAGGAGACAGGTTAAAAAAATATCTCTATGATTTATGTCAAAGAGTGTTCTGCCTATATTTTCCTCTAGTAGTTTTATGGTTTCCACTCTTACATTTAGGTTTTTTAGCCTCCTACAATAAAGAATTATCTGGCCAAAAATAATAACAGACTGAGAAAACCTGAGTTGGATTAACAAAAGATTTTTTGGGGGAGAAGTATTTTTTTGGAGCATTGTTTAAGATTGATGGCACATAGTGATAATAAAAGCAGACTGATTAAAGTTATATTTATTATTGTTAAATAATTAACATCGACAGTGCACTACCTCATTGCCTGCACCCAGGGCCAATCGTTAGATTTCCATTAGATTTCTCCTTCTAAAGGACTGCCACTTCAAGTGAGGGCTAAATCAGATTCCTGCTTTCAAAGTACTTTTAAAGCACTTCAGTGATAGTTAAGTGAACTAGAGCTTAGCAACAGGTGATTCATGTGGCTATATTTTTCTGTTTACTACTTATCTCATTTGACTTTTAAAGATATAATTTTAAAATGTTGTGAACTTTTTATTGAAATATAATTCACATACCAAAAATTCACCATTTTGGAACTTCCCTGGTGGCCCAGTGGGTAAGATTCCACACTCCCAATGCAGGGGGCCCGGGTTCGATCCCTGGTCGGGGAACTAGATCCCGCATGCCGCAACTAAGGCCTGGCGCAGCCAAAATAAATAAATAAAAATTTTAAAAAATAAAGAAATATTTTTAAAAAACAAAGCAAAAACTTCACCATGTTGAAGTGTAATTCAGTGGTTTTTAGTGTAGTCATAAATTTTTGTAACAATCATCACTATTTAGTTTCAGAATATTTTCGTCATTCCTATTTTCATCATTCCCCAAAGAAACATGCACATAATTTTTTTAAAAAAATATTTATTTTTTTATTTGGCTGTGCTGGGTCTTAGTTGTGGCACACGGAATCTTTTTTAGTTGTGGCATGCAGGATCTTTAGTTGCACCACGTGGGATCTAGGGATCGAACCCAGGCCCCCTGCATCTGGAGCGTGGAGTCTTAGCCACTGGACCACCAGGGAAGTCCCAAAACATGCACATAAGTATTCATATCTCATTCTTCCCTTTCCCTAGTCCCTAACAACCACTAATCTACTCTCTGTCTAGGAATTTGCCTATTCGGCACATTTTATATAAGTGGAATTATAGAGTATGTGACTTTTTCTGAGTAGCTTCTTTCACTTAGTATGTTTCCATGGTTCATCCATGTTGTAGCAAGTATCAGTACATTCCTTTTTATTGCCAGATAATATTCCATTGTATGAATAAGCCACATTTGGTATATCCATTCATCAGTCGATATTTGGGTTGCTTCCACTTTTTGGCTACTAAGGATCCTATGAACATTTGTGTCCACATCTTTGTGTGGACATAAGTTTTTAATTACCTTGGGTATATACCTAGGAGTGGAATTACTGGGTCATATAGTAATCCTGATTGTCATGTGAGGAACGGAAATTCTTGCATCACATATATTCTACTGTGTGGATATGCCACATTTTGTTTATCCATTGATCAGCTGGTGGATGTTAGGATTGTTTCCACTTTTTAACTGTTACGAATAATGTGGTATGAACATTTGTGTACAAGTTTTTGGTGGAGACGTGCTTTTGTTTCTCTAAGAATGGAATTGTGGGGCTATGTGATAGATAACTCTATGTTTAACCTTTTGAGGAGCTGCCAATCTGTTTTCCAAAGTGGCTGCACCATTTTACAATCTCACCAGCAACATATAGAGTTCCAATTTCTCCACATCCTTGTTATTGCCTGTCTTTGATTTTAGGCATCCTAGCCAATATGAAGTGGTATCTTGTAATTTTGATTTGCATTTCCCTAATAACTAACAAAATTGAGCATGTCTTCATGTGCTTATTGGCTATCTGTATATCTTTGTTGAAATGTACATTCAAATCTTCAGCCCATTTAAAAAAACTGGGTTGTCTTTTTATTATTGAGTTGTAAGAGTTCATTAGAGAGGCTGGGTACTTGTTCTTTATATGATATGTAATTTGAAAATATGTTCTCACCTTCTGTGTAGTCTTTTCACTTTTTGATGGTGTCCTTTGAAGTACAAGTTTTTAATTTTGATGAGGTCCAATTTATCTAATTTGTGTGTGTATGTGTATTGCCTGCATTTTTGGTGTTATATCTAAGAAACCATTGCCTAATGCAAGGTCATAAAGATTTACTCCTATGCTTTCCTGTAAGAGTTTTATAGTTCTAGCTATTACCTTTAAGTCTTTGATCCAGTTTGAGTTAATTTTTGTAAGTGGTATGGGGTAGGAGCCCCACTTCATCTTTTGCATATAGATATCCAGTTGTTCCAACACTGTTTGTTAAGAAGGCTATTCTTCCTCCATTGAAACGTCCTGGTACTCTTTGAAAATCCATTAACTTTAACAGTTCATTTCTGGACTCTCAATTCATTTCCTTTAATCTGTCTAACCTTATGTCAGTACCACACTGTCTTGATTATCGTAGCCTTGTAGTAAGTTTTCAAAGTGGGAAGTGTGAACGCTCCACATTTGTTCTTTTTCAAGATTGTTTTGGCTATTCTGGTCCCTTGCATTTCCATCTGAATTTTATGGTGAGCTTGCCAGTTTCTGCAAAAAAACCTACCTGGGATCTTGGTAGGGCCTATGTTGAATCTGTAGATCAACGTGGAAAGCATTGTCGTGTTAGTAAGTCTTCTAATTCATGCACAGGGGATGCCTTTAATTTCTTTCAACATTTGCAATTTTCAGTGTACAAGTCCTACATTTCTTTGGTTAAACTTATTCCTATTATATGCTTTTAAAATGGATGCTATTAAAATGGAATTGATTTCTCAATTTCGTTTTTTAAATTTATTGCTACATTACAGAAATCTAATAAAAATGTTTTTAAGTAAACAATACCACTGAGGCAGATGCATGAAATAGGAAAAGGATGTTTCTTTAATCACTTAGTGTGGACTTTTGCTTTTTTTGAATCTGTACTATCTGCTCTGTTGAAGACATCCATTCCATAAGTTCTCTAAAAAGGCTGGATGAACTTTCAGGAAACCTGTGATTCTCAGCTTATTTCTTGGTGATGTTGGACATTTTTCAAAATGATAATCCTTTTTTTTTTTTTTTTTGATAGGTAAGAAGTGATTTAGAGAGAAACACACTCCACAGACAGAGTGTGGGCCACCTCAGAAGGTGACAGCGGCAACAAAACAATAACCTTCTTGAAACAGGAGTAAAAAGTGTTCTCGGGAGCCTTGTATAGAAAGGAAAAGACAAGCATTTCACACAAAGATCTCTCTTGGGTCAGCTTCTAGGAATTTAGGGGTGTAAAGGAAGGAAGGGAAAAAGGGGAAGAGGTAAAAAGCCTATAATATGAATGTGACAAGAAAGATGTAAAATAAAGAAATTTGGGAAATTCTTTTATGTTTTAAATGTAACTAGATGTGTGTACTGACAAACACTTTATTAATTTCAAGAACTGATGGAGTTGCATTTTTCAAAACGTATCGAGTGGCCATTGTATAATTATTGTTCTGGGCCAACACAAAATGTCTTGAGTTGCAGTATATTTTACATGCCTTTTTTTTTTTTTTTTTGGCTCGCTGCACGGCTTGCGGGATCTTAGCTGCTCTGACCAGGGATTGAACTGGGGCTCTCAGCAGTGAAAATGCAGAGTCCTAACCACTGGACTGCTGGGAATTCCCTACATGATATTTTTTTATTTTAACCTAGAGAGTTAATGTAGAGTAGCTACAATAGGTATTGCCAACACCACTTTAACAGGAGGAACTTCAGATCATAGATTTTCCAAATCCAAATGAGATCTCAGGTTTTCCACCCCCTAAATGCCAAAAACCTTATGAACTAGTTATGTAGAAATATACACATATTTTAAAAAATTAGGGCAGGGACACATGATTTTAGAGGGCAGGAGCTCTCTGTGTTCCCCTTTGCCTGGCAAAACAATAAAGCTATTCTTGACCAGAGGGCAGACAGCAGAAGCTAGAAGAACTACAATTCTGTAGCCTGTGGAAGGAAAACCACATTCACAGAAAGATAGACAAAATGAAAAGACAGAGGACTTTGTACTAGATGAAGGAACAAGATAAAACCTCAGAAAAACAACTAAATGAAGTGGAGATAGGCAACCTTCCAGAAAAAGAATTCAGAATAATGACAGTGAAGATGATCCAGGACCTCGGAAAAAGAACGGAGGCAAAGATCGAGAAGATGCAAGACGTGTTTAACAAAGACCTAGAAGAATTAAAGAACAAACAAACAGAGATGAACAATACAATAACTGAAATGAAAAATACACTAGAAGGAACCAATAGCAGAATAACAAGGCAGAAGAACTGATAAGTGACCTGGAAGACAGAATGGTGGAATTCACTGCTGCGGAACAGAATAAAGAAAAAAGAATGAGAAGAAATGAAGACAGCCTAAGAGACCTCTGGGACAACATTAAATGCAACAATATTCGCATTATAGGGGTCCCAGAAGGAGAAGAGAGAGAGAAAGGACACGACAAAATATCTGAAGAGATTGTAGTCGAAAACTTCCCTAACATGGGAAAGGAAATAGCCACCCAACTCCAGGAAGCGCAGAGAGTCCCATACAGGAAAAACCCAAAGAGAAACACACCGAGACACATAGTAATCAAATTGGCAAAAATTAAAGACAAAGAAAAATTATTGAAAGCAACAAGGGAAAAATGACAAATAACATACAAGGGAACTCCCATAAGGTTAACATCTGATTTCTCAGCAGAAACTCTACAAGCCAGAAGGGAGTGGCATGAGATATTTAAAGTGATGAAAGGGAAAAACCTACAACCAAGATTACTCTACCCAGCAAGGATCTCATTCAGATTCAACGGAGAAATCCAAAGCTTTACAGACAAGCAAAAGCTAAGAGAATTCAGCACTACCAAAACAGCTCTACAACAAATGCTAAAAAACTTCTCTAAGTGGGAAACACAAGAGAAGAAAAGGACCTACAAAAACAAACCCAAAACAATTCAGAAAATGGTCATAGGAACATACATATCGATAATTACCTTAAACGTGAATGGATTAAATGCTCCAACCAAAAGACACAGGCTCACTGAATGGATACAAAAACAAGACCCATATATATGCTGTCTACAAGAGACCCACTTCAGACCTAGGGACACATACAGACTGAAAGTGAGGGGATGGAAAAAGATATTCCATGCAAATGGAAATCAAAGGAAAGCTGGAGTAGCAATACTCATATCAGATAAAATAGACTTTCAAATACAGAATGTTACAAGAGACAACGAAGGACACTACATAATGATCAAGGGATCAATCCAAGAGGAAGATATAACAATTAGAAATATATATGCACCCAACATAGGAGCACCTCAATACATAAGGCAACTGCTAACAGCTATAAAAGAGGAAATAGACAGTAACACAATAATAGTGGCGGACTTTAACACCTCACTTACGCCAATGGACAGATCATCCAGACAGAAAATTAATAAGGAAACACAAGCTTTGAATGACATAATAGAGCAAATAGATTTAACTGATATTTACAGGACATTCCATCCAGAAACAGCAGATTACACTTTCTTCTCAAGTACACACAGAATATTCTCCAGGAGGATCACATCTTGGGTCACAAATCAAGCCTCAGTAAATTTAAGAAAATTGAAGTCATAGCAAGCATCTTTTCTTACCACAACGCTATGAGATTAGCAGTCAATTACAGGGGGGAAAAAACGTAAAAAACACAAACACATGGAGGCTAAACAATACATTACTAAATAACCAAGAGATCACTGAAGAAATCAAAGAGGAAATCAAAAAATACCTAGAGACAAACGACAAGGAAAATACGACGATCCAAAACCTATGGGATGCAGCAAAAGCAGTTCTAAGAGGGGAAGTTTATAGCAATACAAGCCTACCTCAAGAAACAAGAAAATTCTCAAATAAACAATCTAACCTTACACCTAAAGGAACAAGAGAAAGAAGAACAAACAAAACCCAAAGTTCGCAGAAGGAAAGAAATCATAAAGATCAGAGCAGAAATAAATGAAATAGAAACAAAGGAACCAATAGCAAAGATCAATAAAACTAAAAGCTGGTTGTTTGAGAAGATAAACAAAATTGATAAACCTTTAGCCAGACTCATCAAGAAAAAGAGGGAGAGGACTCAAATCAATGAAATTAGAAGTGAAAAAGGAGAAGTTACAATGGACACTGCAGAAATACAAAGCATCCTAAGAGACTACTAAAAGCAACTCTATGCCAATAAAATGGACAACCTGGAAGAAATGGACAAATTCTTAGAAAGGTATAACCTTCCAAGACTGAACCAGGAAGAAATAGAGAATATGAACAGATCAATCACAAGTAATGAAATTGAAACTGTGATTAAAAATCTTCCAACAAACAAACAAAAGTCCAGGACCAGATGGCTTCACAGGTGAATTCTATCAAGCATTTAGAGAAGAGCTAACACCCATCCTTCTCAAACTCTATCAAAAAATTGCAGAGGAAGGAACACTCCCAAACTCATTCTATGAGACCACCATCACCCTGATACCAAAACCAGACAAGGATACTACAAAAAAAGAAAATTACAGACCAATGTCACTGACGAATATAGATGCAAAAATCCTCAACAAAATCCTAGCAAACAGAATCCAACAACACATTAAAAGGATCATACAACATGACCAAGTGGGATTTATCCCAGGGATGCAAGGATTCTTCAATACAGGCAAATCAATCAATGTGATACACCATATTAACAAACTGAAGAATAAAAACCATATGATCATCACAATAGATGCAGAAAAAGCTTTTGACAAAATTCAACACCCATTTATGATAAAAACTCTCCAGAAAGTGGGCATAGAGGGAACCTACCTCAACATAATAAAGGCCATAGATGAAACACCCACAGCAAATATCATTCTCAATGGTGAAAAACTGAAAGCATTTCCTCTAAGATCAGGAACAAGACAGGGATGTCCACTCTCGCCACTATTATTCAACATAGTTTTGGAAGTCCTTGCCACGGCAATCAGAGAAGAAAAAGAAATAAAAGGAATACAAATTGGAAAAGAAGAAGTAAAACTGTCACTGTTTGCAGACGACATGATACTATACATAGAGAATTCTCAAGATGCCACCAGAAAACTACTAGAGCTAATCAATGAATTTGGTAAAGTTGCAGGATACAGAATTAATGCACAGAAATCTCTGGCATTCCTATACACTAACAACAAAAGATCAGAAAGAGAAATTAAGGCAGCAATCCCATTCACCGTTGCAACAAAAAGAATAAAATATCTAGGAATAAACCTACCTAAGGGGACAAAAGACCTGTATGCAGAAAACTATAAGACACTGATGAAAGAAATCAAAGATGACACAAACAGATGGAGAGATATACCATGTTTTTGCATTGGAAGAATCAATATTGTGAAAATGACTATACTACCCAAAGCAATCTACAGATTCAATGCAATCCCTATCAAATTACCAGTGGCATTTTTTACAGAGCTAGAAGAAAAAAATCGTAAAATTTGTATGGAGACACAAAAGACCCCGAATAGCCAAAGCAGTCTTGAGGGAAAGAAATGGAGCTGGAGGAATCAGACTCCCTGGCTTCAGGCTATACTACAAAGCTACAGTAATCAAGACAGTATGGTACTGGCACAAAAACAGAAATATAGATCAATGGAACAGGATAGAAAGCCCAGAGATAAACCCACGCACCTATGGTCAACTAATCTATGACAAAGGAGGCAAGGATATACAATGGAGAAAAGACAGTCTCTTCAATAAGTGGTGCTGGGAAAACTGGACAGCTACATGTAAAAGAATAGAATTAGAATACTCCCTAACACCATGCACAAAAATAAACTCAAAATGGATTAAAGACCTAAATGTAAGACCAGACAATGGGCATCATCAGAAAATCTACAAATAACAAATACTGCAGAGGGTGTGGAGGAAAGCGAACCCTCTTGTGCTGTTGGTGGGAATGTAAACTGATACAGCCACTATGGAGAACAGTATGGAGGTTCCTTAAAAAACTAAAAATTGAATTACCGTATGACCCAGCAATCCCACTACTGGGCATATACCCAGAGAAAACCATAATTCAAAAAGACACATGCACCCTAATGTTCATTGCAGCACTACTTACAATAGCCAGGACATGGAAGCAACCTAAATGCCCATCGACAGACAAATGGATAAAGAAGATGTGGTACATATATACAGTGGATTACTCAGCCATAAAAAGGAACGAAATTGGGTCATTTGTAGAGACGTGGATGGATCTAGAGACTGTCATACAGAGTGAAGTAAGTCAGAAAGAGAAAAATAAATATCGTATATTAATGCATATATGTGGAACCTAGAAAAATGGTACAGATGAACCGGTTTGCAGGGCAGAAATAGAGACACAGATGTAGAGAACAAACGTATGGACACCAAGCGGGGAAAGCGGCGGGTGGGTGGGTGGTGTGATGAATTGGGCGATTGGGACTGACATGTATACACTGATGTGTATAAAATTGATCACTAATAAGGACCTGCTGTATAAAAAAATAAATAAAATAAAATTCAAAAAAAAATTAGGGCACATTTGAAAATGACAAGTGATTTCCAATGAATCCCTTCAACAGTACAAACATATAGAAAGTTGTGAATGAATTAGTATTTATCTGATGAATTCATTTTGAGAGAGAGGGTAGCACTATGGATTAAAAGGAGAAGGAATATTTAGTAGGACTGTAAGGAGTTTTAGAGATTTAGTCCTTTGTTTCTCAAGGCCATCATCTGCATTAGAATTCCCTTTAGAGCATGTTAAAAAAGAGTCTTGGACCCTGTCACTGGTATATATCTAGTGTATTAAAGAGTGGATAAATTTCTAATACTCCATTTTTCTATATAACAAAATTGGTTTAAGTAACAATCATGAAATAATAATAATGGCCAAAAAAGAAAGACTGAAAAATTTTTTTTTAAGACTGAAAGTTTTTATTGAAAATTCATATAATCAAGGCAGTCAAAACTAAAGTTAAAAAATAAATATTACAGAAACAAAAAGGAAAACAATTTTTCTATAGTTTTTATATCTGCCTAAGAGTTTTAACATTAATCTTTTGTTAAGAGATCAACATGACATGTCATGTAAATAACTCTCTAGCAAGTAATAAGTGAATTTTAATAAAACTGAGAGATCAAAAGATGTCTTACGTAACTACTAAATCTTACTGCTGATGTAATGCTTTCTTACTTGATTTTAGTTTTAAGTGGAACAACAGGCAATTAAGGATAAATTCCAATTTCAAAAGATGTTACTTAAATTCTGTAAAACATTTGCAATGTACACTAAATTTGGCACTTACCAAGGGGTCCCACAGAATGACTGAATGAGATGGTGGGATGGAGTCAGGAGCCCACCACTCCCTCAGTAGAAGGGACAGAAGAGTGACTGGAGCGGGTACCAACAGTAGGCATGGATAGGTTTGCAGATTACTTGGCAGGAGAGTGGAGTTCTTTCTCACAGCTTCCATTTCCTCGTGATGTAGGAGGTGAGATTACTGACCAAGAGAGAGGAATTGCAAAGGGGTGGGGATTAGGGATTTAAGAGCAGTGCAGTTTGATGGAGAGCAGAGTTGACTACTAGGGAAACAAACAGAGCACAGACGGCTGAGGCAGGAATGGACACCAGGTTTCCAGACACCCAGTTCAGTGCTCCCTTTAATAAACCCTATTAAAAAGGATGCCTACTGGGAAGTGTTTTACATGTATGGGCAGCAGGTAGGGTTCACTAAAACAAATGGATGATTTGAGGAAGCAGTAGTTTCTGCTTTTTTTTTTTTTTTTTAATAGATCTAAGACAACCCAGTTCTACTTTTTGACATTTTAAGCTCTTTGTCAAAATAATGAAAGACAGGAACTCGATGTGAAAAAATGACTGTTTTGTCTCAATCTATTGGTTTAAATCTGCTGGAAAATGAAGGATGCTGTATTTTCTTGTGGGTGTTGCATTAGAAACAATGTTGCTCACCAAGCTCACTAGCTTTGAAGATCCTCACTTGTAAATTAACTATCATCATCATCATTAATAACATGTGAGTACCAGCAGAGCAGCTGACTGGGGCAGCTTTAAGGTCTGTAAATAGCACTGGACAGATTAACTTAATAATCACATGCCAGAAGCCTCCAAGTATTGTACGTGACCATATCTTACACACCAAATAGCTATGGTCTTCAAAACAAAGTCCAAGACTTCTTAAAGGGGCTAACTTTTAAAAATGGAAAATTATGATTCATACTTTAAGTCATGTCAGTCGTGGTTACTGCTGTTTGAATATAATCTAAAAAATCAGGCTAATGACACGAAATTGTTTGAGAAATATCTGACACAAATGGAGAATGAAATCCCCAATCAGGCAGAGTTAACAAAATTAAGCTGTGTACTGTGATCTTCCCAATATCCTGATGTATTTTTGGTTAAAACATTAATGTCATAAACTTGTCACTACAATGATTTTTGAATGATCCCCTGTCCAAGTTTTTGAGATACTTGAGGGCAGAAATTTTCCACAGTACCTTACCTACTCAACCTTCAACTTGAATATTTGCATAATTTATTACATTCAATATTTTATTAATTGCTAAGTGCCCAGCTCTCTATAAAGTTCTAGGAACTTAAAAATGAGTAATTCATAGTTCCTTGTCTTAAGGGTTTCAGATTTAGATGGGGAGACAACAATTTACAGTTGTGTGATACGACGCCGAGGTGGTGGAAGGGGGCATGATCACTATATTGTCTAGAGGCTGGCAGCTGGCTGAGGTCCAAGCTCTGTTTTAAAGGATGACTTTGAAAGATGAACAAGAGTGGAAGAACATCCCTGGATGATGAAACTCGTACCAGGCATGTGTAAATGTGACAAGTGCCAGGAGATACCCTAGAGGTGGGTTGGGACCTAAGAGATTTTTATGCTAAGAAGCTTAAATTGTATCTAAAATGCCAAACAAAATCAGTGAAGGTTGTAGGCGGTAAGAGACAGGATGAGATTGGTCTTAGATTGAGTAAATAACGAAAGATGAGTTGGGTGGTGAGCTGAGGTATCAACTAAAAAAAACTGTAGGGCACTGTCACCAAATGTGTGAGTGCTCCGCACTGTACAGCATGCATTTGGGGAAACAGCTCCATTAAAGGACTTACATTTCAGCAGGTCAGATAGATGCTGAAAGATACAAGGATCTAGGGGAACTACGGGCATGTCAGGGAAGACTCCCTGAGAAAGTGACACTGAAGTTGAGACCTAGAGGAAACAGAGGTGTTAAAGACTGGAACTGATCTGAAGTACTTAGGGTGTTTAACAGCAAACTCTTCCTACTCCTCTTAAAGACTCAGAAAGAGAACCACTGTCTTTTGCCCTCATGGGAAATCTGTCAAAGGACCTAAAATGTTTATCAAATTAACGAAGTAATGTGCTGAGGACAAGATCAAGTCTCTTATCTCTGCGCCCACAGCACCTTATATTTTCATCATTTGCATCCGTATTATAATTACTTGAGAATTTGGAAGAGGTCCAAGTAAAAGAACAGATTTAAGAGCCAAGAGGGAGACACTACAAAGGGAAGGGGGAGAAAAAAAGATTTTAAAATGTGAAAGGGCAAACGGTTTAGAAAGTTCAAATTAAGTCTCAGCATTGTCCATTTAATGCAATAATTTGGGGGTCCTTATTAATCCGCAATTTCAGCAAGAAAAGTACAGTTGGCAAAAATGAGACTGTGGGTCGAGGACTTCCTATCAAGAAGCTTGGTTGAGAAGGAATGCTGCATGAGGATTGTTTGTTCTTGTTTTCATTTATTAAGGGAGAGGGCAGAGGGTTTTCAATATCCTTGGTTTGAAGGAAAATGTGACTTACTGAGAACTATTATGGACACACGCGGCATCAGGAAACTGTAACAGTGTTTTCTCTAGACAGCTAGATATATGTCAAAAAACTAATGTTGATACATTTTCACTTATCACTAGGAAAGGACATGAGGCATATAAACTCTTACTATTTACACTCTGGAGAAGAGGAAGATGAGGATCGAATTAGGTTTTGTTTTGGTTTTTTCCCCCAAATAAAGAAGTCAGGCAAGTAACATTTAAAACATTTTATTTAATAGATTATCACTGGCATATTCCAGTCATGATTTTACATTCTAAGGTGTATTTAATTTGTACTGATGAATGTCATTGATAACTAAAAGGAAGGTCAAGCACCAATATATTCTTTAGAGGCCTAATCCTGTGCTCCGCTTGCCAATTTTCTGGCTGAATCCCTTCTGACCACTTACTTTCTTTATGCTGGTTACGATGCTGTGCCTGATAAAATCAGCTCCTTTCTTCATCTCGCCAGTTCACACCTTCCCCCAAGGCATAACAACGGTTTAGCCTCTTAATTTTCAGTTCCCTGCAGAAGTACCTTGTTGGGGTGGTGTAATAAAACTCCGTCTTTCCAAAAAAAAAAAGTAAAAATGACTCGCCAAAGACAAGACCTCTCCAGGATCGGCAGGAGTGTAAACTTAAGAATCAAGTGGTAACACGTGTTGGCCCATCTCAGCCATAACTTTCAGATACCGGGTCAGCGCGATGGAAACTGAAAATCCGTAATGCTTACCAGCTGTTCGACGTTTTCTTTCAGTTCCCACCATTACAAACGAAGGAGCGCAGATTTCGCTTGCCCGTAGCGTGTGTTCTGCTTGGGCGCCCTCGAAAAGGGTGCTGACACGCCTCTTTACGCAATCGGAACTCAAAAGCCCTCTAGTGACTCAGCGGTAGCACCTCCAAGCTGTTACTCATACCAGATATTCCTGGACCTAACAGGAAGCCTAGAAGTCTTACGTATTACTTTACCTGCAACTCCAGCTCCTCAGACTTGAATACTTGCGCGCTGCGGCTCCGAGCCATTGCCCGTAACTCACCGTCTTCACAGCATCAGGACCCCCGACACTGCTTTCCTTAGGGGGCTCGTGCTAACCCACTAGAGAGCTCAGGCTCGAGCTGAAAAATGGGGTGGTCGCGGCGCTTTCGACCTCCTCCCCACCGACCCAGCCTTAACTGCCTTCTTTCCCTTCCCTGATCTGAGCCTGTGCCGCCAGCGCCTGCAGGCTTGCCAGGCCCCTGGCCGGCGGCCTGCAAGCCCGGCGGGGGGACACGCAGCCCCCCGCCCCGGCGCCCCGTCCCCTCACGGGGCCTGGGCCGGTGGCGGGCGCCCAGGGGCCGCGACAGGCCGAGGGGGCCGAGCTCTTCCGCCCGGGCTAACCCAGGATTCGGTGGGTCGGCGAGCGCAGGCCCACTCGCTGGAGCGGAGGTCAGGCTCACCTTGGGGCAGTGGCGCCCGGACAGCGGCCAGCACCACCCCGGGCCGCCCAGCGGAGCCTCCCGGGTCACGTGAGGACGCCAGGGCCCCGAGCTGGACAGCACCAGCACCGGCACCGGGCGGAGCCGGGGCCAACCCTTCCCGGCGGCCCGCCGACTTCCGGACCTGCGCGGAGCCGTCCTGCACCCTCCGCGCCGCCCCTCCCCCGCCCGCTTCCCGGCGTGCCCCGCGCAGGAAGGGCCGGAGTCGACAATAACAAACCCGCGGCGGCCGTGTCCGCGGCCCTGCCGAGCCCGGCGCTGCCTCGGCTCCCCGTCGCCCGGCCCCTCGGCTCTGACCGGCCGCGGCCCGCCCTCCCCCGGCCCCCGACCCAGAGCCGAGGGGCCTGCCCGTCCCCGCCGCCCGGAGGCGGCGGCCCCGGCCGCGGCGGTTGTGTCGGTTGGCGGCGCCGATGGACGGTTGGTAGCAGCCGCCGAGGACGAGGCGGCGGCGGAAGATGGTGCCGGGAGCCGCGGGCCCTGCTGCTGCCGCCGGAGGAGGAGGAGGCTCTGCCCGGTGAGTGCGGCGTCCTGCCCTTCGGGCGCGGCCCAGGGAGCGGGTGCCCGGGCGGGGGAGGCGGGGGCGGGCGGCTCCGCGGAGGCCTGTGCAGCCCCGGCCTCCCGGTGCCTCCCGCCGGCGTCGGGAGCGCCGGGGCCCAGGGACGCACCCTCGCCGCCGCCGCCGCCGCCGCCGGGCTGGGCCCCGAGGTGTCAGGCTCGGAGGCCGGACGGGGCGAGGGTCCCAGACGCGGCTCCGTCCCGCCGCGGAGCGCGAGGCTCCCCCGAGGGCACCATGCGGATAAAGTTACTCCCGGGAATGACTCAGCCTCCGCCGCCCCGCGGGCGGGCGCGGGACGGGGCGCGGGTGCGGGTTTCACAGCTTCCGCGGCCGGAGCCGGACGGCCCTCGTGGGGGGTCATCGCCGCCGTGCCTCCCACCGCCTGCCGCGTGCGCTGCGTTCGTTGTAGATGGTTTCGTGCCCGCGTCCCCTCCGTCTGAAGTGTAGTCGCCCCGCGGGGCCCTGGGCCGGCGCAGGTGCCCGCTGTTGATAAAGAGGCGCGTTGCTGCGAGACCCGGAGCCGGAGAGGAGCGTCCGCTAGGCAGGGAGCAATGATTTGGGCCGCAGGAGCAGGGCCTAACCGCCGTTTTGTATAGTTTCTAGGTTTTCGTGTGTGGGTGGTGCTTGTGTGCTTTCTCCCGAGGGTGGGAAGGTGAGCCGCTTAGGAGCCGGGTACTCAGTTTAAGCAGACAGCCTGTTTGGTGAAGCATCTCGCTGTTGTATGTCCGTATTTGATGTAAGCAGCGCCCTTCCGACCCTGACGTTACTATGAGGAGCAGCCGGGGACCCCTGAGGAAGGTGGCTGACTTGATCCGGAAGGAGACCCTTGCTGGCGATGTGAAGACCTCTTTTTCCTTTCTGTTTTTAATGTTGCCACAACAGAATACGGTCTGGATGAACACATTTTCTCAGCAACATTTTCGTGTTTAATACTGTGTTTAAAACCTAGAGTTTTAGAAAAGAGATGCTTCCTGTTGATAAATGTTTGTGTTGGCAAATGCCTGTTGATGGACATCGGACATGGAGTCAGACCACGGTTTTAAAAAGTAATTTTATTTCGTCTGTTTGGAACCTTTTATGTTAGTCACAGTTAAGATTAGTTTGGGGCCTGATTCTCATATGGTGATGTTGGATGACAGGGAAGGCGAGGAGGCGAAACTCTTGTCTCTGAGGACAGTGTCTTTTGGCCCTTGCCGACAAGCACAGGGTCGGAACACATGGCAGATTTGACTCCTAGCAAATGAAGTTCACTAAGTCAGGAGGGCAGAGGGCCCAAGACTTTTGTTTTTGAAAAGCCACACTTCTGAACTTAAAATTTTTATTATGTAAGCTTGAGGAGCTTTTATTTAGCCTCTGATTTTGAGACTGTCTTTAATTCTCATGCATTCAAGCAAATGTTTGAACACCTGCCTTATGCTTTACTTTGCAGCTGTATATAACCCTTCACAAAAAGTAGTGGGTAGTGAAATTTTCTCATTCAGGTAATGCTATTCTGTAACCCCAGTTAAGCTTTCTGTGTTCAGAAAATACTGGCTCAGGCAACTCAGGTAAAAATCTAGCAGCCTTTTTCCATGCACACTCATTTAGATGGTTATTCTTTTCTTACCAAGGCAGACCGTTGAACCAGTTACTGCAAGGAATACGGGAATGTGTTCGATATTGTTTTTGCCTTTTATAAAGAAAGAAAATTGAAGTCCTGTATACAGTTAATTACTATTTAAGCATTAATTGGAAATCTGAAGGAAAGACCCAAGAGAAGTGAGGAAGCTGACTGCGTGACTGTTTGGGGAAAGAAGGAATTGTAAATGCAAAGGCTCTGAGGACCTTGGTGTGTACGAGGAAAGGGGAGAAGGTTACTGAGGTGGGCGGGACGAGTGAGGGGACGCTAGAAGGAGCATGTGGTGATAGCAGAGGCTCTACAGATACTCAGGTTTCGGGGCTCTGAGTAAGGAGAGTAGCGTGCTCTAAGCCCCACGTGCAAAGGCACAGAGGTTTGTTCAGTAAACCGGGCAGAGCTGGGAAGCAGCTTGGGCTGAGAGTCATTCCTTTGCTCGTGAAATGTTAAACCCCAGCAGGGCCCAGTTAGCTCCAGCAACACGAGCAGTGAACAAAAGGAACTTTATATGTAAGCTTTGTATACAAGGTTGCAGGAAATGGTGAAACACCAGAAGTTTTCAGGAAGATAAATCGCAAACGCAGACTGCTCTGAGATGCTGAAGCAGACACAGTGCTGGCGGAGCCGACTGTGGAGTGCTGGGTTGAAGATTCCGTACTTGCCGTCTCTACGTAGTGATGAAAAGGATGCACATTCTCATTATTACATGACTCTGATTCTTCCATATTGGGGACCTAGTAAGGCTAATTTATCTGTAATCTGGACCCACTGTGCACGGCCCTGGGAGGGGGGCCTTTCTTCCATGGCTCGGTGAAGTTGCTGTTCGGTTAAATCTCTCTGCAAGTACGGTGCTGGAGCGCTGCAAGGGTCCCTTCCTCCGTCGGTTAGCGTCTGCTTTCACAGCCGTCCAGTGGGGACCCAGAGGGTTACGCAGTGTCTCCCCGCAACCGCCCCCCTCCCCCGATTTTGCTCTCTCTTGAATTCTCATATTTTATTGGCTTGTAATTACGCTAAGAGACGAAATAATGGTGACTCCCCCTCCTTTGGTTGCTGGTTCAAGACTATTTGCATCATGTTTTCCTTCATGTGCCGCACATAACTGGTCAGTAACCAGCAGAATATCGAAATGTTAGTCGCATCAGTACAGTACCTGTTCATATTTCCATGGCTGTTTTAGCCATTATACTGCAAATTCCAGATGTGCACATCCTTTTTTGATATTGCTGTATATTTACATATAGTCTTGGTTTAATAGAATGAAACTAATTCAACATTTGCTGTAAAAGATAGTTTTGGTTCCATTTCTTTACTCTTAGTATCTATTATAAAATGAAGCGTAGAACTAGAAAATTTTGCTGTAGATACTATTGTATGAGACTTCAGAGTTTAAAAAAGAAACAATTCGTTTTTACAGAAGGTGTTATAAGTCGATATTGATATTTCAAAATTGTACCACACACAGCCCTGGATTTAGCATCATCACGATGACACTAATACAGAAAAAACGGTTGTGGCTTCCATGGTTGGTATTTGGAGGCCGGAGAGCTATTTTGTAGCAGACTGACTTAAATTCATTTTAATGGTTATTCTGAGAATCTATCAAATGACACATGAAAATTTTTTAAATGTATTAAGGATGAAATCGACTGATACTCTCTATTGGGACTAATTTTTTAGACTGTGTATTTACAGTGTGACTGTGTATTTAGACTGTGTATTAAATATTTAATTTAATATTTCCAGTTCCAAATTATCTTTAAGTCATGTGTTTTACGCAGTTTTTATGAGTGTCAGGACACCACGGTGTGTAATACATTTATATGTACTGATATGGAAAGATTCCCATGATATTATATTATTCAACTCAAACAAATTGCATGTATGCGTGATGTTATCTCATTTCTGAGAAACCAGACTGTCCACACATAGACATGTACTTCCTGTACATGTAGGAAAAACCCGAAGGACCTACTCCACACTGCTGAGAGTATTCCTCTTGCCTCCATTCTTGTCTGTCGTGCTGCCCTTCGATCAGGTGGCCTGTCTAGTTGCAGGCAAGGCATTCATTTAGGACGCCCTGGACCTTTATGGAAAGGTTCTCTTTCGGGGAGTGTAAGGAAGATGGCTGACCTACTCTTCTTTCCTTCTTTTTCTCTTTTTCTTTTCTTCTTGGCAGAGAAAGAGGAGGATCAGATGGGAATAAATCTGATCTGGAGAGGTTGAAGCCCAGTTTGCAGTCCCTGGGTAACCCGGACAACTCCATTTGTGGTGAACATTACTAGTTTCCTTGATGTAGCGCCCGTGGCCCTCACTGAGGTCCACCTCTGAATTACAGTTTGCAGAATTGCAGATCAGGAGTTTCCTAATCCTTGTTCTTCATGAAGCTTTTGGTCCACCTTGTCCGGCGTCATCCACGTTGCCTGTGTTCTGCTAGACTTGAAAGCAACTTGCGGGTCTGTGTACTCCCAGCACCTGGCATAGTGTCTGGTTTATGTCGGGTGTTCAGTAAAAGTAGGGTGAATAATGACTGGCTTTGTTCAGTTTGGGAGGGCAGAGTTGTTGTCTGGGGCTTTCCCCTTGGTCTCCCCAAGTAGGGAAGCTGATTCTGAGTTTTGAATGGATTAGACCGGTTGACAGTAAGCTGGAGTGACTGACCTGATCATTGTGGTGGTAATCTCTCAAAGAGGAAACTACAAATTAATCTCCAATGATAAATGATAGACAGTGTTTTTTATGAGTATGAGAGATGCTTTCTTTTTTTATGGGCATGAAAGTACAATTGTAACATCTGTATGTCTGGGAATAAATGCAGCGGAATCAGTATTTTTAAAAATACATGTCTCCTTTCCCCTTCACTTATAGCTGACTTTATCCCAGGAGGATCCAGAAGAAACAGATGTCCTTTCATGATGGGAGATTATCCCCCCCCCAATAAGATAATTCACACCACTTGATAGTGAAGAGCTCTGTAAGTTCAAGGCAGAGAAGGGAAGACTGTGGGCCACCTGTGACTAAGGAAGACTTCCCAGAAGGGCTTTTTTTTTTTTTAAGATTTTTTAAAAATTGTTTATTTATTTTGGGCTGCCTCAGGTCTTAGTTGCAGTGCACGGGCTTCTCTCTAGTTGCGGCCTGCAGGATTTCTCTCTCTGGTTGTGGCGTGTGGGCTCTGTAGTTTGCGGCACGCGGGCTCAGTAGTTGTGACACAGTGGGCTTAGTTGCCCCGCGGCATGTGGGATCTTTGTTACCAGGGATCGAACCCGCGTCCTTTGCATTGCAAGGTAGATTTTTTTTACCACGGGACCACCAGGGAAGTACCCAGAAGGGCTTTTGACCACAGTTGGATGAGTAAAGTTCAGATGAGCCGAAATGGGGCGAGTATTTTATCTGGTAAGACTATGTATAGATAAAGTGAGAGTGTGGGTTTCGTGTAGGAGAGTAGCTGGAGATACTTTTAAGAAAGACAAACTGGGGTTGATTATGAAGTCCTAGAATGTTGAAGATTACTTAAAATTACAATTGGCACCATTTTAGAAGCTTTTATCATATTCCTTACACCATAATCTGAAATGCATTATTGCTATCCCTCTCATACACTCTGCAGAAGGTATGATTTCAGTTCATAAACTGATGTGCAGAGGTTCACTGAGAGTGGGAGAGTTGGCACTCAAATACAGGTGACTCTTGCCATTTTAATGCTAATCTAGCTTTAGGCCAGAGCTGGTGGATTCACACGTTTGACGGGGCAGGCAGAAGATGAAGCTCAGGGAGACTGTCTGTGCACCGAACCGGGTCCTGCACCCAGGTCACAGGCGGCAGGGGTGGAGGGGCGAGGCGGCTTTGCCCGCAGTGGTTGTAAGTGGAGGGCGTGTTCAGGAAGGGCTGGAGCAGGATGAGGAGAGCTTCCAGGCTCTAAAAGAAGGATTATGTCTTGGAAAATGAGGGGTTGGATTATAAAGGGAAAAAGGGATAGGATTTAGACAGAAGTAACTGAAGTCTTGGGTAGCAGAACCATCGTTTTGTTCACAAAAGAACTTAGGGAATAGCTTTAAAGGAAAAGCACTGAGTTGAAATGTAGATGTGTTGAGCTTGAGGAACAGTGTGGTTTCTGACTGGAGACAGTTAGCAGCGGCCGGGCGCTGGTCCTGAGCTGAGGACAGAGGTCTGGGAGAGTTCATTGTCTTGCCCTCGATTTGCATAACCTTCCTGTGTATGTGTAGTTTCTTCTCTACATTCTCACAACCTGTGAGTTGGGAAGTCTCCTTCCTTTTTGTATCAGAATAATTCAGGTTAGTTGAGGTCCATCAGCATCACACAGTCGGTAGTGGGGACAGGACTTGCATATAGGTCTTCTGACCCGTGATCTCACGTTCTTTTCACAGTTCTCTTCTCCCTCTTATGTGCACTTCAAGACAGTGAATGAAACTTGAATGGCCATCTAGGGAAGTGTGCAGAGTAAGCGGGGTGGGTCTCCCTGGGGCCCCGATTGGGGGCCAGCCTGGGACCAGCAAGTGGGGAGGGTTGTCTTGTCTCTTAGCTGGACCAGCTCTTCTAGGGCAGTATCTTCAGGTCCTTTATTTCTTTGGAATGTGTAGAGTGTTGTCTTTTTTTCTTTTTCAAAATGGAAGCAAGTATTTTTAACCCCAGATTATAAATGTGATTTTACAGACACCAGAGAGCATGAAAGTCCTGCATCCAGAGATAGACTTTGTTAAAAACATTGATGTTAAGTTGTTCCAAACTTTTTTAATGCTTGTGTCTGCGTATATATCCCTCAGTATTAGTTAATAAAATAAAAATAAAATCCACAAACAGAATCACATGATATATTCTGTAACTTGCTTTCTGTAACGAAATGATAGATATATCACTAATCGATGGGTCTAGATCTAATGAACATTTTAAAATGTCTGAGTAATGTCACATTATATAGTTGCACTGTAATTTATTTGACCGGCACCTATGATAGTCATTGTTCTGATGTTTCATTGTTAGTAACAGTGTAATGGAAATCATTGAATATATACCTTTGTACACTTGCCTGGTTATCTGCTTCCGATACCTTTCAAGAAGTGGAATTTCTGCTTTGCACATTTTAAATTTTGGTGCATATCGCCAGATTAAATCTCCTTAAAAGTTATACCAGTTTATATTCTTGTCAGAACTGTGCCAGTGTGCTCACTGTTACCTTGTCAGCAGTTTTATTTGTTAATCATTAATAAATAGTAATCTGAAGTGTAAAAATGGTATTTAAATAGACTTTGTTTTTCTGCATGCTGTGGATAGCCATTTAGTATAATACTTTGTTTGAACAGTTTTTACTTTCTCTCAGTTTGGATTTTTCCTATTGTGTATCTGTGTGTATGTGTTTAAAGATATGTTTGAATCTCTTCTGTTCCACGTGTTATCTATTAATGGGCCAGAATCCTAGTTTTAATTGCTGTTATAGTATGTCTGATGTGTTTTGATCAATGTTCTTTCCTACAGTGTCTGAATATAAGTACAGCAGGCTGGTAAGTTATATTCTCTACCGATAGAAACTAAAGACAGTGTCTATGCAAAGGGCCACATAATTTTAAGAAAATTTTGTGTCAGTGGTTGAGTTACTAATCATTTGATTTTTTTTTTTAATCTAATATTGGCTTATTTTCTTTCTTTTTAAAAAAATTGTATTTTTATTTTTGGCTGCATTGGGTCTTCGTTGCTGCGTGCGGGCTTTCTCTAGTTGCGGCGAGCGGGGGCTACTCTTCGTTGCAGTGTGCGGGCTTCTCACTGCGGTGGCCTCTCTTGTTGTGGAGCACGGGCTGTAGGTGCGCGGGCTTCAGTAGTTGTGGCACATGGGCTCAGTAGTTGTGGCACACGGGTTCGGTAGTTGTGGCTTGCGGGCTATAACCCGCAGGCTCAGTAGTTGTGGTGCACGGGCTTAGTTGCTCCGCGGCATGTGGGATCTTCCCGGACCAGGGATTGAACCCATGTCCCCTGCATTGGCAGGCAGATTCTTACCCACTGCGCCACCAGGGAAGCCCCTGACCCTTTGGTTTTAATTTAGAATTGCATTGTGTTAACTTGTGTAATATTGAGTATGATTTCATTTTGTAGAAATTAAGAAAAAGTTTATATATAAAATGAACATGCCAAATTTTAGAAAATCTTGACTGGTGGAAAGTAATGTTACATTATGAACTAAGCTTATATTTTATATGAGGCACATAAAGTTAGTTTCTAATTCCTTCAGCAGCAGTTGGCTTCTGTGTTGGTACTTTATAATTAATTGCATGTAAGGAAGGATGTCTGTGACCTCTTTGCTTACAAAATGGAGGCAATGAAATGATAAGAGCAAGGGCACGAAAGGTGAAGCTTATTCCTCCCTGTTCAGGAGGTCAGTGTAAACGGCGTGCAGCTTTATGTAGCGAGCTGTAGAAATGCGATGCTGGAGTGTTAGTCCAAGGAATTTAGTTGACTGAGTAGATGTTATCAAGCGTTTTTAGTTTGGGGAGAAGTACAGTGACATTAAAATGAGACCTAAGATTGCGTAGTTGGTGATGTCCTCCAGGATGGCTTTGACATGACCGCTGCGGGTAGAAGGAGCTGAGCTAGGCTGTTGGCCCAGGTGTGCAGTAGTAGCGCTGAGTTAGATCGCTTCCTGGGAGTAAAGTGGACAGAGGGGCGCACAGACTTGGGGCTGTTAGGTCTGCGCCAGGGAGTACTTCTTCACATAAGACATGTTAAACCAAACTGATCACCACCGGTAAAACCAAAGAGGTGGGTAGGAGGCGTAGTTATAAAGAGGAGGATATGTTTAAGGTAGAGGTGATTATTACTGTTTTGGTTTTTTATTAAGGAACCTTGGAATATGTTGGCTGCTAAAGAAACTACCAAAAATTAGCTGCTTGGATGTGATCTCTCTCAGTTACTGTTTGAACTCTGCTTTGTCATTTACTTACGGCTAGTAGTGGAGTTTTTGTTTGTGAGGACCTATTCACTCAACAGATAATCTTGAGTACTTTGTGTTATGTCACAAGATATTTCCTGTCCCTGGGCAGCATTTTGGAGTATTTACTGTGGAGTTGGCAGTGTGCTGAATATGCTCTTTTGCGGGGATTATTTTACTTGTTTTCCACAAAAGCGGTATGAGGCAGGTATTGCTAATATCCCTATTTGACAGGTTAGGAAATGGAAATTTAGATGGATGTGCACTGATGAGGACGTTGGGTTTTTTTTGTTTTTAACTCTGTTTACTTGACAGTGAAGCCATGTGGCTCATGGATTGGCTGGAGAAGATGTAACTCAGTAAAATTTTATAACTTTGATTTAGATTAAACAAAATTGGTCTTTATATAGGTCTTATGACATTTCTTTTAAAATAATTTAAAATATTAGCATGAATAAATATATTTTGTTCAGTCTGTTACACTTTTTAGCACATTTAACTTTATAACCCATACTTTTCAGTTAGAATCTGACCAGAGCTTTTATTTCGCTCACATACAGATTCCTATTTCCATTCCCTTTTTATTGTGTCCAGTCTGCAGATTATGAAAAAAATAAAATTAAATGTAGAAATAAAACCTTTCCTCTACCAAACAAACTTACCTTGCTGTGAAGCAGTGACATGACCACCTAAAAATTAGTAATACAAGGTTGAAGTAACCGCTCAAGATAGAAATAGATGGTTTTAAAGGACTTTAGTCTTAGAGGAGCTAAGGTAAAGGAGAGAGAACTTGAGATCAGGCAGCTTTATGAGGAAATGCAGGTGGTGGAAAAGCAGGGGTCTCTGTGATACGCCTTGGCTTGGACTGGGACAGAGTGCTTGCGTGAGAGTCACGGGACATCTTTCTCGTTTACTGTTTATTTCACATCTGGCTCTTTGAATTGTTAGTTACATCTTGTTACCCCCGCAAGATCGTACACACTTCAGGACAGAGACTCAATTTTGTCTGTTTCCACGTACACAAAATTTACCTTATAGAACCTCCCTCGAGTAGGTCGGCACTGTGGGTGTCGTCCAGGGCGTCTTTCCTCTCAGGGCAGTGACAGGTTTGGGGAACTCTTAACTCAGAAGTAATTTCATTTTTCTTGTCTGTAGTTTGAGAATAAGAAAGCCTGGATTGACCTTTATACTGTATATCGATCAGGTGTTGGTGCACAATGGAAGTTTGGTTTGTATGTTTCTGTATATTCATGCTTACTTGTAGGAAGTTATGATTTTCATTGCACTGGCAGTTGTTTCTGTTGCTTTTAGGCAGTGAAGCATAATGTTTATGCCTTGCTGTGGACACAGTGGCCACAGAGTCCCTCTGTACAGGCATTATTTGTATATTTTGCTCATTTTCATGGATTGGCTGCAAATATGATATGCTGAGAGCTGATAGGAGATGCTGGGTCCAGACTTACTTGAAAGTGGGATGAAGACGGCCTTGGAGAAATTATGGAAAAGAAAATTTCTTAGCTCTGTCTTACCACAGTGAAAGGCTGCTCCAAAAGTGTTTCAGTGACTTGTATCCATCAGCGTGAGAAAGGATGACCAAAAGGTGTGGGGGGAATTAAGTTTTTGTCCAGCATGAACGGTGGGAGATCAGGTTCATAATTTCTGGTGTGCGTGTAACCCTCGCACAGGCATATGTAAGTGTCATTTTGTTCAGTAGTTATCTCATGGCCAATCTTGCTTCATGTATGTTCCCCCCCCCCCCACTTCCTCTTGTCTCACTACTTTGATCTCGTAAATTATTTATTTATTTATTTATTTATTTATTTTTGGCTGTGTTGGGTCTTCGTTTCTGCGTGAGGGCTTTCTCCAGTTGCGGCAAGCGGGGGCCACTCTTCCTCGCGGTGCGCGGGCCTCTCACTGTCGCGGCCTCTCCCGTTGCGGAGCACAGGCTCCAGACGCGCAGGCTCAGCAGTTGTGGCTCACGGGCCCAGTTGCTCCGCGGCATGTGGGATCCTCCCAGACCAGGGCTCGAACCCGTGTCCCCTGCATTGGCAGGCAGATTCTCAACCACTGCGCCACCAGGGAAGCCCCTGATCTTGTAAATTTTGAAGAACAGATATGCCCCCGATAGCTCTGCAAGGAAGGTATTATCTCTGCTTTTGAGATGAGAGAGGTGTGTGTTTATTAAAGTTTTACTTACCTATCCCAGGAACACCGTTGCTTTTCAGGAAGGTCATAATTATTTATAGTAGATTCCCACTTATAATATATGAATGCTGAATGTCTTGTGTGCTTTAGTAATTACCAGTATTTTGCTGATCTTATCTATCCCCCTGTCTAGCTAAACTCTCCCCTCCCTCCCTCTCTTCCTTCCTTCCTTCTTTCATTTGTTTTTGCTAGACTGTTTTAGAACATTTCAACTATCATTTTACACATGAATTTTTTTAGAACTAATTATTTTTTACAACTATTATTTTATAACCAAAATGCTATTATCATCCAAAAAGGGGAATTGTAATTCTTTTTTTTTTTAGTTAATTAATTAATTTATTTATTTTTGGCTTTGCTGGGTCTTCGTTGCTGCGCGCGGGCTTTCTCTAGTTGCAGCGAGTGGGGAGTGCTCTTCCTTGTGGTGCGCGGGCTTCTCACTGTGGTGGCTTCTCTTGTTGCGGAGCACGGGCTCTAGGTGCGTGGGCTTCAGTAGTTGTGGCTTGCGGGCTCTAGGCGCGTGGACTCAGTAGTTGTGGCTCGTGGGCTCAGTAGCTGTGGCGCACGGGCTTAGCTGCTCCGCCGCATGTGGGATCTTCCCGGACCAGGGCTGGAACCCGTGTCCCCTGCATTGGCAGGCGGATTCTTAACCACTGCGCCACCAGGGAAGCCCTGTGCATTGGTTTAGTCGAATCTGGACTTAGATGGAGTGGTCCTCACAAGACCACTCTCACTTGGGATACCAGCCACAGGTTTGGTGGTGCCCAGGACCACCCTCACTTCGGACCAGCTGACTGCAAAGTCAGGCGTTCCCCAAGCTCACAGAATTCAGGAAAGTGCTGTGCTTATGATTACAGTTCTATTATAGTGAAAGGATACACATTAAGATGAAAAGCAGACAGAGGCAGATCCGCACGGAGGGGAGTCTGGAAGGACTCCAGGTGCTGAGCGCTGGTGGTGCCCTCCACGGGGTCGAGGGAGGCTCCGTGCTGCCCTCTCTGCCGCAGCACAGAGTATGGCGCCCTGGGGCTTACCCGAGTCGTTGGGCAGAGTTGTAACTGGGGCTTCATCACCTAGCGTCCAGTGGCTGGTCTTTAGTCTCTGGCTGCTCCTGGAGGCCAGACACACGTCTTTATTCCCCATTTCCTCTGGGGATCGGGACTGATGCCGTGTTTCCCAGCTGTACACACAGTTGAAGGAATAAAACAGAAAAGAGTGAGCGTAGATGTTGGAATTGCTTTTACTTAAAAATAATGTGCTTTTTTTTTTTCCTTCTTCTTTTGCTATTCTTTCTGAAAGTAGATATCATGGAGTTTGTGTTTAGATATAAAATTTTCATGTTGCCCACTAGGATGTAGGCTTTATGAGAGAAGGCAATTTTATCATATTGTTTTCTCTTTATTCCCAAAGCCAAGAAAATGCCTAGGACGTACTAGAGCCTCAGGTGAATTTTTATTGAATGAATGTTATTCATTGACCTGGGTTCAAGGCCCTGCAACATTTATTTACTAAGTTTCTGCCTTCGGCAAGTTGAGGAACCTCTGAGTCTTTTTGTTCATTTGCAGAGGGGGACAGTAATACTATAGATATCTTACACGTTGTGAAAAGTGAGTGAAGGAACGCGGAGCGTAATGACTGGCATGTGGTGCATCGCTGCGTAAGTGCTAGCGATGATTGTTTCATGTACCGTCTCCTCAGGACAGTGGAATAGATAGCATTTGTGGTCCTGGCAGCCAGCAGCCTGACATTTGCACGCAGACCCTCAGTGCTGTGGACCCCGGAAATGATGACTGACCTCACCAGCTGGGTTTTCTGCACGCCGTTCAGGGGAGGCCCTTGGTGTGGGCTGACGGTGAGAATGCGGAGTGAAGATTCGGAAGGGGGCTCTGGTTCACGCTGCCGGTTTGATGGCTGTAAACCGTAGTCAGGGGATGAAAACATGGGACATCCTATCAGGGCGGGTGGGCTTCGGAGCTGTTGAAGTGAGCTAAATGCACAGTGATGGGGTCAAGTGTGCCGATACAGTGGAGTGGAGTTCTGCTGAGTTCCAGAGCCACTGACATCAAAACTATCCTTGAAATTGGCTACATTGCTCATCAGGTGTGCAGACCGACTCAGTCTCAGATAAGTTTTGTTCAGGTTTTTGTCGGCGTTGTGAACGACTGCGGGTCACAGGTTGAGCTGCGGCTTTGGGTGAGCGCCCAAAGAAGACTGGTGTTTGTTTGAAGGACACAGGAGCTGCTGCAGCTTGTCAGAGTTTCTCTCATTTGCTGCAGGTGTTGTGGAGGAGGGCGGCGACACTGAGGCCGTCGCTAATCTCTGATGCTCCTGATTGAGAGTGAGGTCGTGAAAAGGAAAAGGAAAGATGGAGTGTTCCAGATTGAAGGAGATTAAATAGATTTTACAGCTAAATGCCGCATATGGTCCTGAGTTGGATCCTGTATTGGGAGAAAAAAAACTTTAGAGAATATTATTGGGGCAGTAATTTGAATATTGACTGTGGATTAGATAAACAGTAGTGATCAGTGATTTGATAAATGTACTTTGATTATGTACAAGAAAATCCTTGCTGTTAGGAAATACACATTCTGAAATATTTATGGGTAAAGAGACATTCTATTCTGTCTTCAAATTACTCTCATAGTTCAGAAAAAATATATCTAATATTTATATGTATCTAAAGAGAGAGAGGAAGAAAGAAAGAAAACTGTGCACATAGCATGAACTGGTCCAAATGGTGAAGCAGTGGAGCACAGTGGGTGAATCTGGGCAAAGGGCAGAAGGGAGTTTTTTGTACTATTTTTGTTAGCTTTTTTCTTATGTGTGAAACTATATCAAAACAAAAAAGATAAATAATGTTGAAAAGGAAACAAAAAAAGAAAACTTAGAATAATATAGTGGTTATTACAGACTTTATGTTTAGTCTCAGAGAAATGCTGTGTCTTCCTGCAGTGCTTTCCCCACCTTCCCAGGACAGGCTTCCTCTCACCCACTGCGACCTTGTCTAAACGGACCCACACAGAGGCCTGCTGCCATCACCCCAGCCTAAAGTAGGTCCTCCTTCCTGCCCACTCTTCGTTCATTGTAATGATCACAACTTACGTCCTGTTTGCTTTCTTCTTGTTTGATGCCTTCTTCTCCCTCAAGACGGTGGACTCCATCAGGGCCAAGACCATATCTGTTCTGTTCACAGAATTCCCAGTCCTGGCACATAAGTTCATAGGCGTTGGTTGGATTTGGATGAATGAATGAATGAGTGAGTGAAAGAATGAATCATCTCCGCCACCAGTGTTATTATATTTCTGTTTTAGTCACATACTTCAGCTACATAATCTGTCGTGAAACAAGATGGCTCCTCTTCACCTGTAAGATAAAGTTTGTGCATTCACTGACATTTTTTAACTAATTCGCCCCTTTATCCGTGAAACCTTCATTGACTGCAGTCATGCGATCCTCTGCTTAATCTCTAGTTTCCTCTCTTATAACAGCTCAGGTCTGCATCCTTTTTCCGGGGATGCAGCCTCTGGCTACTCTTTTCTTGTCAATCTGAGTGCCTTTCGTGTTTCCTTATCACTCTCTACACACTTCTTAGACAGTATTGCGATTATGGTCATTCTGCCTACTTTTCCTGGTGGCAGATGTTACGTTTTTTTTCATTGTACAGAATCTACGTGTGTTGAGTACGTTTCTCGAGTGCTTGTCTTAGGCATTGCATTGGATGTTTATATATATATCGTGTTGCTTAATTTTTAAGCTCACTGGATAAGATGAGCTTCCATTTTTTCTGGTAATTGAGGTTCACAGAAGTTCTGGGACTGTGCTGGTCTTATTTACTGTTACATCCCATGTCTAACATAGTCATGGTACGTAGTAGGCAACCTATGCGTGAATAAAGTCAAACTCACAAATAATCAGAGACAGGGTTTACATATAAAATAATGAAGTAGTATTAGCAAGCATTTGAAAATAGGTTGATGGCAAGGATACAGTGACCTTGTTGACTGGGTGCGTTCCCTGAGGAGTATAAATTGGTAAGAGAAGCAAGCCTAACAGCCTTAAAATCTTTGAATGCTTTGACCCAGCGATTTTACTTCTAGGAATCTACTCTATGGGAATAATCCTAAGCATAAGAAAAAATGTGTACCTGTGAGATTAAAAAACAAAAGCCTGGAGATAGTAAATAGACTGTGGTGAATTCACAGGTTGGAATGCTTTTTGGCCATCAATATTGATGTTTATGAAGTATTTGTAATGGTGTGGAAGGATGATTATTAAGTGATGGACAAGTAATTTAGATAAGTCAAGACACATTGGATAATGCTCTGGTATGAAATTCTCATTTAAACTTCCAGTGATTTTTCACATGTTTTTCTCTCACACTACAAGCCCCACAGGGGTGGGCAGGGGACCGTGCTTATTGCTACTACCCAGAGACCCAGCTCTGCTGCTTGGGATGCCCTGATAATCAGCTCTTTATTTATCACTTCCATCTGTTGGCTTCCTCGTCACTTTCCCTCATTCATTAAAAGATTTGGTTCTACTCTGTAGTGTAACAGGAGCATACATATCTCTTCGTGTAAGTTAGGTATCTGTTTAGTTGGGCTGAGCCACTGGGGTTGCATTTGTAGAGTAGTTGCATCGCCCATAATCGGTAGTGGGGCGAGTGTGTTGGTGGTGGGTGAAATGCAGCCTTACTTATCCTTGGTGGAGATAAAGAACCTGTGGTCAGTGCCACGCATGTGACTTCTTAGCAGTCTTCACAAGGATATAGAATAATCCTTTACTGGTGTAAGATTAATCGTTCATTTTATTGAGAAAGTATTTTAGAGCTAGTTCCCAGGAGTACAGGGTCCTTGCTTTAAAGAAGCTTGCCGTTCACTAGAGGTGAGAACTCTGCAAAGAAACATCACAATATATGCAGCGTAGAAGCGCACGTGGAGTGCATAGTCAGCACAGCTAATGGCAGGATTGTGTGATTAACTCTGTGAAAGACTGGGGGGGGGCAGGGGGAGGGTGCTCACAGCAGACAGAGGAAGGAGGTTCTAGGCTGGGGAGCAGCCCTCATGAAGGCTCAGAGACTCGACAGGGCTAGTTTTGTTCAGGAAGTTAGGCAGGGTGGTATCTGGGAGTGACAAGCTGGGGAGGGGTGGGAAGGGGTGGGGAGGCTGAGGGTGGAGAGGAAGAAGCCACGCAGCGTCTGCTGTTTTCCTGGATGTTATCATCGTGGTTAGAGACTCGAGAAGATGGAATTGGACTGTCTGGGTTTGAGTCCTCACTCATTAACCTGTGACATTACTGAAGCCCTTAATTCTTAGTTTCCTTGTCTATAAAGTGAGGATGATGATAGTATCTACCGTAAAGGATTCTTGTGAGGATCCAATGAAAACGTTTCATTTAGTAAAGCGTTTAGAACAGTCGCCTGGGACATAGTAAATACTGATAAATGGTGGCCGCTGCCATAAAGGTCATCTTGACCCTGGTGGGTGTTGGGGAGCAGAAGTGCCTGACCACCTGGCGTTGCGAACGGCCTCCCTGAGGGCGGTGGGAGGGTATATGCTGGGGGGGTGGGTCAAGGAGGTGGGGAGCCGGTTGAGAAAGTCCAGAGCCAGTGAGGGCTTGATAAAGCAGTAGCCACAGGAATAGGGGTAGGTAGCGTAGACACTGCGTCAGAACCAAGCAGACGTGGACCGTTACTGACGTTTGTGGATCTGTGAGGAAGACGAAAGATCTAGGACAGCACGCGAGAGAGTGGGTGAATGTCGGTTCCATCAACAAAGAGAAGCGAACATGAACAGTGAGAGTTTTAGGTGGCAGAGCGGATTCGAGAGGGGTTGTGTAGAGAACTTGGGTCCAGGGAGTGATTCAGGCTGGGTTTGGTCGTCAGCAGTGGTGGCTTTGCAGCCCCAGGAGGCGGTGAGGTCCCAGCCGAACGCTGGAGAGGAGGAGGAGGAGCCCAAGACGGGGTTGGGGAGGCGGCCTTGCCCCTGCCCAGCACTGTCCTGTGAGGCCCCTGTGATGTTAGTACTGTGTCACCTGTCGCTGAGGAAGAAGTTACCACGATCTTCGCTGTTTAAAACAGCACAGACCTATTATTTCACGTTTGTGGGCGCGGCTCGGTGGGGTCCTCTGCCTCACGGTCTCTCACAAGACTCCGGTGAAGGTCTCGGCCCGGGTGGGGTCTCGTCCTCCGGGGAGGGTCTCGGCCCGGGTGGGGTCTCGTCCTCCGGGGAGGGTCTCGGCCCGGGTGGGGTCTCGTCCTCCGGGGAGGGTCTCGGCCCGGGTGGGGTCTCGTCCTCCAGGGGGGGTCTCAGCCTGGGTGGGGTCTCGTCTGAGGCTCAGCAGGAAGGATCTGCTTCCGAGAGCTCGCAGTGGTTGTCGAGAACCAGCCGGTTCCTCGCAGGCTGTTGGACGGATGCCCTCAGCTTCTTGCTGGCTGTTGGCTTCGGTTTCTTGCCACGTGGGCCTCTCCATATGACAGCGCGTTCCATGGAAGCTGGTAAGAGGGAGGTCACAGTCCTGAGTAGCCATCATGTAAGTGACACCGCATCACCTTGGCCGAATCTCAGTGGTTAAAACAGATCACAGGCTCTGCCCACGTCCAAGGGGACTTGGGGAAGCGGAGGGGCTGGCTCAGAGGCCCGGTGCTACGGGTACCATTTTATTCCTGTCTTACAAAAGAAGAAACTGAAACAGTTAAGCATACAAGTAATGGGACCGTTATATTTTAAGGACTGAAAAATGGCTCTATGCTTTGACAGTGTTGGGGAGTTCTTTGGGGACTTTTGTTTGGTGTCTTTTTAATGCAGTGGTGTAGGTCAAGGTCATATGCTTGTGGTTCAGTGAATGTGCAGGTAGGAAGAGAAGCTGAGTAGAGATTACTCTTTCAGAAGGTAATGTTAAAAGGAAGAGCACTTAACCGTTTTTGTAGTCACACTGAATTATTTCTCTCTATAATCAGAAATTTTTCTTTTCCAGTTCACTGAGTTTAACCAGTAATGCCATTCAGTTGCCAATATCAAGCAAAGCAAACATAAGCCACTTTTAATCTGCTTTTTAAGGAAAGTGGTAAAATCCTTTTCACAGTGCCTGACGGTAAGTCACAGTTCCTGCCTTCATAACGGAGTTTTGATCTAATGCATTTAAAATAGCTTTTTTGGAAACATTAATTTTAAAGCCTTATTTGCTTTTTTCTTCTTCCCTCATAATCCTGCTCTAAGCTCATGTGGAGAGAGCATAAAGAAAGATAACTACTAGTTTCTGGAAATTTATTTATCATCATCTTTCGTCACTTACATTGATATTGGGGATTTTTACCTCCAATTGTTAAAAATAAAACGCTAGCTCTTGACATCTGTCCCTTTTATTTATAGATGAGGAAGCTTTATTTTATATACGGGGTTTTGACCTGGACAACTACGTAATGGCAGGGTTGCTTTAAATATTCTGATTTCCAGACCTGGGCACTTGCTGCTGTTCCACAAAGTGATGAACTGTTAGGGCCAGAGTTTCTTACGTGAGGTGTTTCTAACTCAGCGTGGAGGTGGAACTCAGAGTAAGAGGCACCTGGTGGAAGAAATAGGGACTGACTCTTTCCCTCCTATTGCAAGTGGTGGCTCTTCTTATTTGCTGTTAGTAAGTTTAACCTTAAGACTTTTTCATTGTTACAAGGAAGAAGCAGGGGAAGAACTTTTGGAGTTAGGAAGATGTTGGACCAAATTTTTAATTTTAATTTTTCTTCTTAATGTAGGGTGGTCCGTGAGAACAGTGTGAAATATACACCAAACTGTTCTAACTACTGTCCTCTTTCTTCCTCAGAACAAATTATTTTTCTTTATGATAGAAGTTACGCTTCTCATTAGCCTCATTACTGTTAATTTTTGTTTTTTAAGCAACAAGTTTACTGAATTGTCCAGTTAGCCGTTCTAGACATCAAAACCTATTCTGTTTTTTTGTTGCTTATGTAGTATAACTGTGCTCTGTCTTACGTGAGCATAATTGTCTTTGTACTTGCGTTTGTAAATTGACCACTTTTCTTGTCTGTTTCTTTCAGTAATCGTTATCAGAGTGAGGTATAAGCTCACAGAATCCAGAGAAATCATCATGAAGTTGTATGTATTTCTGGTGAACACTGGAACCACCCTGACATTTGACACTGAACTTACAGTGCAAACGTGAGCTGGGTTTCATTGATTCTCATCAGTTTTGCATTTTGTACATGTAAAAAGTTAAAGAAAGATTTGATTTTTGAGAATACTGTTCCTTTATTAAATAAGAGTAGCAATATGGCAAGTCTTAACTTTTTCATCCTCAGCATATTACGTATACAGTTGTCGTCTTCCTCTAAAGTGCTAATGATAAATTTGTTAAGTTGTGCTTTGTTCTGTTTGCGTGACTGTATTTTTCAGAGTAAACATACTGATTTCAAACCAAAGCAGTCGAATAGAAGTAAGTTTTCATAGCTGGTTGCTCTTCTGAGTTTCACAGGACGCTGCTGGGGGGGTTATTGCTAGCTACATAAACCAGCACGTACCAGTCCTGTGGTTTTTTGTCATTGTTTTTATTATTTTATGTGAATAAAGTCAATAGTGTTTGTTTTGTTTGTTAATGATAGATTAAAATTTCAAATTAATCTTATTTTTTTAATGGAATTATGAAATTATTTTTTTGAAAGTTCTAGTATAAAATCTGATTTGACCTGTAAAGGAATGGTTTTTTGAAAGATTAGGAAAAGGAAGCAATTTTCATATGATGTAGACTTCATGTGTTTCGTGTAATGTGATGTGGAGATTTTAACACACATCCTTTGTTCTGAGGATTTTAACAGACCTGATGCTAATTTGAGCATGTTCCTTTGCTACGTTATATAAAGATCACAAAAATAAATGTTTCCGCTGCCTGCATTTCATAGACTCACTTTTAGGTGTGGCACACGGGTGATCGTTGACCTTCTAGTTATTTATGATTGGCTGGTTGATTATGGAATCCAGCTGCAGAAACAAGAAGCTTGTAGTTTTTGCTACTGTTTTTGGGGAAATTTTTAGAGTGAAGTTCATTTATCTGTCAGGTATTTTTACATAGTGCCACTTGGATAATGAAAAAAGTTGTCATTGGGCAAATGTAAATAGCTGATGTCTTGGCCCCCTGCCCCCCCTCTTTTAAAGTGTGGCTGACCTGAAGCATGCCATCCACAGCAAGTACAAGATCGCTATTCAGCACCAGGTGTTGGTGGTCAACGGGGGAGAGTGCATGGCTGCAGACCGGAGAGTGTGCACCTACAGCGCCGGGACGGTAGGTGTCCAGGGCCTTTCCTTCCATGCAGACGCACGCCAGCTTCACGGAGGGGCTTGGGGCTCGTGGTCGCGAGGAATGTGTATCTGATTGGTGTATGGAGGGCAGTGTGCACGTTCAGTATTTGTAACATTTTACTTCTTTTTTTCTGCATTTTTACTTCTATAGGACACAAATCCAATTTTTCTTTTTAACAAGGAAATGATCTTATCTGAACGTCTACCTGCTATTCCTAAAACTACCTTTTCAACAGAAAATGACATGGAAATAAAAGTTGAAGAGTCCCTTATGATGCCTGCAGTTTTTCACACTGTTGCTTCAAGGACACAACTTGCAGTGGTAATTGTAATATTTATTTATACCAGTTTAAAATTAAAAATTGGCATTATTTAACAGAATAATGTCTTATTCACATGCTTGGTAATGTTTTTGTGGACATTATTAGCTTACTAGGCATTGGCGAATGATCTAACAAATTGATTGCTTCTAAAAGCATTCAAATCTTGGGCTTCCCTGGTGGCGCAGTGGTTAAGAATCCGCCTGCCAATGCCGGGGGCATGGGTTCGAGCCCTGGTCCGGGAAGATCCCACATGCCACGGAGCAACTAAGCCCATGCACCACAACCACTGAGCCTGCGCTCTAGAGCCCGCGAGCCACAACTACTGAAGCCCGTGTGCCTAGAGCCCATGCTCCGCAACAAGAGAAGCCACAGCAGTGAGAAGCCCGCGCACGCAATGAAGAGTAGCCCCTGCTCGGTGCAACTAGAGAAAGCCCGTGTGCAGCAACAAAGGCACAATGCAGCCAAAAATTAATAAAAAATAAATTTATTAAAAAATAAAAAAAGCATTCAAATCTAAATAGCAGAGTAGTCTAAATTATAGAAGAAGCATGCCAAAAACATGAAAAATAACAAACTTTGAAAAAATATTTTGTGATTACTTTGTCTGGTTTTTAAATTTCAGGCGTGTGCTTTGTTAGTCATCCTACGTTTGCAAACAGTTACAAGATCTTAGAGTAGAACAACTGTCTTAAACATGGTTTGTTTACTCTTTCCTAGATGATGGTGTGCAGATAATGACTTCAGGACATTGCTTTGATCAGTGCAGTACCTATGTTTGAGTAGGCAGACATAGGCACAGAGAGCTTAAAGAACTCTTAAGATTGCGACTCTTTCTCTCATATCCATACTTAGGTCCTGGAGGGGCACCCAGTTTCTTCCTAATACGTACCTCTTGTGTTGCTGCCTGCGGTCCCCATGCATTGCTTCCCAGTCATTTGGTTCATGTTTTGTTTTTGTTTTTGTTTTTTTGTGTTTGTTTTTGACTTGCTGGTACTTTACTGTAATACTGGCTATAAGCTATCAGTAGTGGGACACATTTTGCTTTCAGACAAAAAAAAAATGTTATCTTTTAGAATCAACTGAAAAAGAGTACTTACCTTTTATAAAAATAATGAAATAAACTATTAAGTAGTAATATTTGTGTTTTTAAAGAAATATCAGAGCAGGTTGTTTTAATGTAGTACATACATTTGTGAAACTATACCATTTTTCACACAGGATACAACGTAAAAAGAGAATAACCCCATCTTTCTGGAGTATGCTTAATAAACATTAAAGAGTCTGGAAATGATTTTTAGAAAGCAAAATTATTTTTAAAAAGACAAACTGTAAACTGAATTTATGTAATAGAGTCCTTTAGATTTCTGATTATTGGTCTATAAATAAATTAATAAAACAAATAAAGATAGGTTACACAGTTGCATGCCACTTAAAAAGCAATAGTTTTGATTTAATTGAAAAATATAGATATTACATGCTAATAGAAAAGTGTAATATTAGATATAAAAATTATAGGCTAACCAAATAGGATGTATGATTGTTAAGTGATTAGAGTAAGAAATCAAAAGAACAAATAAAACTTGATAAAAAGATTTAAAAATCAGACAGATGAAATGAGAGAGAGGATTAGTGTAGCAGTAAACAGTCTTTGCAGTATCTAGTGATGCCAGGTGACAAGTTAAAGAATTGTAAAGGTTTCATCCAGGCATGGATTAAGTCAAGTAGGAAAGAGAAGGGGATATAAATAGTAGCAGAGAAGAGCTAGGAATGGAGTTCCTTAAACTAGCAAAAATCTGGATAGGATAAAATAGAAATAATAAAGTGAATACTAAACATAAAATAGTGAGATTAATACAGTCTAGTATTTGGTTATTAATTAGCCAACTTTTCTCTTATTAAAAGAAATTTTATGGTATGATCAAAACAGAAAACAACTATGCCATCACAAGAAATACTGCTAAAACAGGTTGCTAAAGTATGAGAAGAAAGATATGCACAGAACTAGTAGATAGTGGTTGTTAAAAGCAAACAGAAAAAGGTGAAATTAATAATAAAAGATTTAATTTATGAAAAAGGCAAGCCACATCTGTATTTGCCTATCAACACAGGCTAAAGATAACAATATTAATCCCAGGAGAACTTTTAATATAATGACGTACGTCAGTGTTCATAGCAAATGGTGGAAACAGCTCAAATGTCCAGCGGATGGATACACAAAATGCAGTATATTCGAATGTACAGTGGGATATCATTCCGCCTTCAACAGGAAGGAAATTTGTGATACGAGCTACAACATGGTGGAACCTTGAAGAAAGTATACTAAGTGAAATACGCCAGACACGAAAGGACAAATAGCATAGCATTCCAATTATATGAGGTCTCTAGAATAGTCAAATTCATAGAGACAGACAAGAGAATAGATGTTACCAGGGGCTGAGGAGTGAGGGGAATGTTGAGTTAATTGTTTAATGGATGCAGAGTTCCAGTTTGGGATGATGAAAGAATCCTGGAGATATGGGTGGTGGTGATGGTTGCCCAGCAACGTGAATGAGTTCATGGTACTGAGCCATACACTTAAAGATGGGTTAAAACGGTAAAATTTACGTGTGTTTCACCACAAAAATTTTTTTAAGGGAGATTTTAATACATTTGTCTCATAATCAAAAAGATCTTGTGGACTAGATTGAATTCTCTGAATCCTAAAAATATAGAATATACTTTTTTTCTTATAGATAAAAACCCAAAAGAGTATCAAAAGACTAATATATTAATAGCAAAAAGCAGATGTTATAGGGATGCAAGGATGGTTCAATATTTGGAAATGTATTAATATAATTAATTGCCTCAATCACTAATACTTTACAGGAGAAAACACAGCACGTCATATTAATGTTGTCTGGAAGAGGCATGTGTTAAAATTCAGCAGCTGTTCCTAATAAATTAAATAGCCCTAGAAGGGAGCAAAATAAATGTAACACAGACTTGACCAAATATAAAAAGATAATCAGCTTTCAAGTAAGTGAAAAGCTAGAGTCACTTGCATAAATCAGAATAAACCTGTTCAGTATTCTTTTGGAACTTCTGAGAAATTTACTGAAATAAAAAAAATCAAGTAAGTGGTGAAGTTAATGGAAAAGAAGCGAAAAACATCCATTTTAGGTGATATGATTGCATATTTGGGAAATTTGAGAGAATTTAATAAAAACCCACTGGAAGGAATTGTAAGGTTGATTGGGTGTTTGATAAATATATAAACATCATTCCTATATCTCTGTATTGGCCCTACTTTAGAACAGAAATGGGAAACATATTGCATTCTCAATAGCAACAACAACAAAAGTCTATAAAGTTCCAGAACATAAAAAATTATTATTTTTTTAATCTTTTAAAAATTTTTTATTTTATAATGGAACATAGTTTATTAACAATAAAACATAATCAAATGAAAAGATATATTCTTAATGTTCATGATCATATTCTGATTACTATCTGTTCACTAGCTTAATTAGTTACAGTTAATTGCTATGATGAAGCATTTTTGCTTTGGGGGGTGAGGGGAATTTGGTTGTTTTGTTTGTTTGTTTTATTTGTTTTACATAAAATGGATGTTAAGTTTGCTTGGAAGGATCAGTGTCCAGGAGTAGCTAAGAAAGTGATGAGAAAGAAGAATGGGAAGTGGAGGGAAGAATGTACCTCTCAGATTGTAACATTCACCCAAAGCTACTCTAACCAAGACAGAGACCGACAGTCAAACTGTCCATCACGTCAGCAATTAGAGGCTCGGTCTTTTTTTTTTTTTTTTTTTTGCTGCGTCACTGGGTTTGTGGGATCTTAGTTCCCCCACCAGGCATCAAACCTGGGCCCCCAGCAGTGGGAGCGCGGAGTCCTAACCACTGGACGCCAGGGAAGTCCCGAGCCTCTGTCTTTTAACCATCCAGAGCGTGGTCTCCAGAGTCAGGTTTCCCAGTTACTTGTGTGACCTTGGACTGTTGTCTTTACTGCTAGTAAATTTAATAGTAGAGTGTTGTTTATTGATAAACATATTTGAAAATGGACATATCACAATTATACATTCATAATTTTTAGTGCAGTTTCACAAAGTGAACACAAATTTTAAAATACGGTGTCACCCCAAAAGCCCTACGTCACGCTTTCTCCCTTTCAGGACCCGTTATTTCTCTTCCATGAAGTTAACCAATATCCTGACTCCTAAAATGGTTTGTTTTCTTTTGTGTCTGGCCTCTTGGACTCACCATTACGTTCCTGAGGCTCGTTCATGTAGTTGCGTGTATTAGTGGTTTGTATTCATTGCCGTGTAGTATTCCACCATAGAAAGTTCACAGTTTTACTTTTGATGGTTATTGCTGCGTTGTCCTGTGTGGACCTCTAGCCGCATGTACTCCCAGGAGCAATGAGTTCGTCCTCATTATCACGGCAACAAGCAGGAACCAGAAACTGAAACTTTCCTGTAACAGTGCTTCCTTTGAAATGAGTTCAGAGCACATCCATGCGTGTACGTAAGTACACATACGCAGACGTGCACACAAACATTACCTGCTTTTACCGATTATTTCTTCTTTTCCAATATAGGAAATGTATGAAGTTGCCAAGAAACTTTGCTCTTTCTGTGAAGGTCTGGTCCATGATGAACATCTTCAACACCAAGGCTGGGCTGCAATCATGGCCAATCTGGAGGATTGTTCAAATTCCTACCAAAAGCTACTTTTCAAATTTGAAAGCATTTATTCGAATTATCTGCAATCCGTAGAGGACATCAAGTTAAAACTTACTCAGTATGTTTGCCATTAAAATGGATAATAAGATGTTTGTTTAAAATACCTTTGCAGTTTATCAGTAGTTTTAGTAACAGTAATTTCGTTTCTAGTAGGCCATATATTTATTATAATTGAGGTTCATGTTTTTGAGACTTTTATGATGAGTTTTATGGACTGTAAAATTTTTTAAATTATGGACAGTTTTATCCTCCATATGTTTTATGGATCTGCCATGTTTCTTTTTCTTGTATTTTCTTTATGTAAAAGACTCAAAATACTTTTGAAATCGTTTAGAAACCCAGGAACCTTTGTCTCTTGCCTTGCTACCAATTTTACAATAAAGTAAAGCAAAATGCAGAAATAACAATCTAATGGGAGTGGAAAAGTTTTCAAACATTAGGCAGTCAAGGAAAATTTTATTTTTCTTTTTAAATATTGCCATATGATGAAAGCTTGCTGAGATGGAAAAAAGCCTTTGTGTTCTGGTTCTCATTTAGATGTTTTTCTGGTTCTTTGCATATAAGCCCATCTGATACCCATTGGTTCTTTTTTAAAAGGGCTATAATGAATGTAAAAAAATACGGCAATAATTCCACACAAATGTAGCCCTTTGTTGTGTGTGTGTGTTTGTGCTTTCAGTGTTTTGTATTCATTTTTTTGGTTCTTCTTAAATTTTTTATTTAACTAGAGTTGGAGGGAAGTATCATTTTCTTTTTCTTCTTTCAAGTGAACTTTATTAATTCAAGTTTCTCTATTTTGTGGTATGAATATTTAGAACACTTTGGCCTTAAGTGGACAATGGGATGCATCTTGGGAAGGAAGGAATGATTAATGAAGACTGGAAAGAGCATTTAAAATTTTTTATAACCTGAAATTTCAAGTAACTGTTTTTTGGGGGGCGGGTAGTTCTCTCAGATGTTAATTTAATGTAGGAGCCTGAATCATTTTACATATGTTTTTACAGAAGTCAAATCATCAAGATTTCATCTTTTCCCCATGTTTTTTTTGACAGCATACGTCTATCTACCTGTTTATTTTCAGGGAGTGATGAATGCAAGAGTTAACCTTAATCTCTAATAAGAGTGTTAATTTTATGCTTTGCTTTCAATATATCAAAAATGTTTTGTCTTTAAGCTAATCGAACATTAAACTTTCTATGGTAAATCTTTTTTATAAGTTCCAATTTTTTATACCTTAAGGTTTGTTAAAAACCAAGTGTCCACATGTCTAGTGTAAACTTGCTATCTTTACTTTAGAGGGTGTTTCAGTGTGTGAACGATATCCTCCTTCTCTCTGTCTTCTTTTAAAGAACACCTCATGGACTACTTAGATGCATGTAGTGTTAACAGGGAGGTGGTGAGATTTCTGTGTGTGATAATAACATATTATTTCTTTCAAAATGCTAACCTCTGACTAGAGCAGTCCCATTATTTTACTGACAGGTCTTTTGTACTTTAAGTTTAGGAACTGCGGTTTCAGTCATGGCCAAGATTCCACTGTTGGAGTGCCTAACCAGACATAGTTACAGGGAATGTTTGGGAAGACTGGATTCCTTGCCTGAACGTGAAGGCTCAGAAAAGGCCGAGATGAAAACCTCCACTGAACTGGTGCTCTCTCCCGATATGCCTGCAACAATGAACAAACCCTCCTTAACCTCATTTCACAAGTCTGTGGAACATGTAGCCCCAGATACCACAGATGCTGAAAGTGGAAAAGAAATGAGGAAACCTTGTCCAAGTCCTGTCCAGCAGGACGAAGCTGCAGTAGATGCTAAAGACGGTGACCTGCCCGTTTTTAATGTTTCTTTGTTAGACTGGATCAACGTGCAGGATAGGCCTAATGACGTGGAATCCCTGGTCAGGAGGTGCTTTGACTCCATGAGCAGGGTAAGAGTCTTCTGATTTTTCTTGTCATTTAGCCACTTGAAACTATGTCACCTGTACTAAATATTTTCTGTACAGTAATGGGAGAAGGGGCGGGGGGTGGTACCATGTTATAGCGGAAATAATGAGCCTTGGAATAAAACTTTATAACCATGTCTAAGACTTTGGACAAATCAGATCATTTAATGCATAACCTTATTTATGAACTGATAGTAAATTTGGGAAGATTATTAGAAGTAATATAGGTAAAATCTGTATGCAGTGCCGAGCCTTGAGGTGTCCACTCCAATGGGGATGGTCTTGGTGGTGGTGGTACTTTGAATTTTTTTCCCCTGATCCTGTAATATTACTTGGACTTTTTAATATCTCCTATCCTCTAATTTGTCCCTACAGTTAGGCTCTTTGATCTGCTAGGTAAAACTTGAACAGTCTTGCTGGTTTTCATTATTGTGCCTTGAGTACTGAGCATTCTCTACAAGTAAATCTACAAGTAAATCGGTAAAATGATAATATTTGGCCATTGCTGTTTCTTACATTAACTTAATAATTCATATGTTCACATTTACAGATGCTGTAGAACTTTCAAGCTTTTGGGGGGAAAATATTAATGATATAATTTCGTTTTTATCTATAACAGTTTTTTACACTGAGAATGATTGACGTTCGATGAAATACACAAGTCTCGAGTGGTTAGTTCACGGAGTAACCAACATCCAAAGGCAGATACATTGGACCTTTCCGCCTCCCGGAGAACCCCCATGGGCCTCTTTTGCATCACTCCGCCCCGCCCCCCCCCCCCACAGGGAACTCCTCTCTGAGGTTTAAAAGAAGTAATTTTAGATACTGTATCTGCCTGAGATATTTTAAAATTCAAAACCTAGACATTGTATTTTTAGTTTTAGTTTGTAGCTATAGTGACTTGTGTTTTGGATTAAGTTCTCCCCCAAGTACACTTATAAAAACTTTTAAACCTGGGGAATAAATCTGGAATAAACCTCTTCAGATCTGATCAGTAAGTGGATAGAAAATCTTTGAGGCCTGAGAGGAAGTTGCTGAGGCACATGCGTCAGTGATGCAGACCATATGAAACAATATTTTGAAGGCTGCTGTTGTCTAAAGATGATGGGCAGAATACTTAAACTTTTCTCAAAGGTAAACTTTTGACTCAGTTGGAAAAGACACTTATTAATCTTTGGTTGGTTATTGGGGGAAAGGCAGCGCACTGTCTGGGATACCTGGAAAATGGCAACATTTTTTCTTGTTTAAGTTATTGGACAGTAAAAATGGAATGCATTCTAAAGTTTATTCTTAATTCTTTCAGTACACCCATTTCCTTGATGACATCCTTTAGGCATTTCTTTCATTTTGGCCATTTATTATTTGTTGTCAAAGAACGCTTCAATTAAGACATTTGCCAGGGCGGGGAAGCATGGAATATATTGTGCAAAGATTACTGCCAAAAATGAATGAAAACTAGTGTTCCTATTCAAACTGTTGACATTTTAGTAGCCTAAAAATTCCATCTGTGATTGTGGAAAATCAACCACATGATTGTGATAGGGTGATTGAAGCGTCATTTTGTATAATTCCACATGAATCAGAGAACAGGGCTCTAGGCTGCGAGAACCACTTTTTTCAAGGGCTTGCAGTTGGCTTTGTGTTTGCATGTTTAAGTGAAATCTAGCAAAGCCTTAAGTTTTATTCACTTTATATGACAAGAGAGAAGAAACAATTATCCTTTTCTGGCTTAATAACGAAAATTCACAATAATTTATACCTACAGACTTCAGTGAATCTTAAAATACTCTTTCATGCTTGTCTGTGTAGTTGTGTTGTACTCTGAGTGAATTATGAGATACAGAAACATTAGAACCAGGAGCCATGGTTTAGAGTTTGTTTTTTCTTCCTTAAATCACTGCTGTGTTTTATGTATAGCTGTAATTTGGCCCAAGTTGAAATTTTGAATTATTTTAGTCATCTTTTTTAGCCTTTTATCACCCTCATAATTTATAAATAGTCAATACTTTGGATTGGAAATGTGTGCACATTGGACTCACCATGGAAATGAGGAAATGTTCACATATGCACAAGTTTTAGTTAATATTGTGTGAAGCAGGTGCTGCCCGTGTTAAATAATGGCTGTGTTAACTTTTTTGTGATGTTAGAAATGCAGCTTCTTATTGACTACACTGAATTCTTGATAACAGTAAAATAGTTCATTTTTAACTGCTTTTGTATGTTGTCTGTGAGCCTAACACTGTACCTAAAACGAGTAATTTACAGTCCCTTTGATTGTGGTGATCAGGGAAGACGTGAAGGAGGTGGTATTTGACTAGGTCCCTCACAGGGAGGCTGAGGTGGGCTTCAGCAGCTGGCAGGACAATCCGTGTGAACAAAGATCAAGCTAGAGAAACACAGCATTTGTCTGCAGTTCAGTGTTCTGTGCTTTTGGGACGTGTCTGTGGGCCGAGGGAGCCATTTCGGGATTTCAGCAGAGCACAGCTTAGTAATCATGGCTGATGTCCACGTGGAGGTGTGAGCGGGCAGGCAGAAACCCAGGCTGAACATTTGTGAGAAGGATGAAGGGTTGAACAGGCGTTGGGAGTTACCTCCTTCGAAATACTGTAAGAAACAGTAAGGATGGGCCATAGCCCAGAGTCCTCCGGGATCTCGCCTGTTTATGGAGGAGACGGAAGAGGAGCCAGACCCAGCGGAGGGGACGCCCGAAGCTGCGAGGGGGTGGTCTCCCTCCCACGGGTAGGTGGGCTACACTGTGAGCCCCGCCGGAAGCCAGTGCACCGAAGACGCCAGTGTGCAGTGTTCTTCCGAGGGAAAGTGGAGCAGGGTGGAGAGAATTTTGGGGGTTCCTTGAATTACCTAAATTCCAGAAATCTTGGAGAATTAAAGCCCGGGAACAGGAGAGATTGCAGAGTAAGAGAGTGTAGTTGATCAAGCAGCTTCCTTGAGGAGCTACAGACTGAAACTAAAGGTCTCTCCAGGAGGGAGGGAGGTTTGAAGGTGTTGGCTATGTTTTAGGAGGAAGTTGATTGATCAGACAGGTAATGACCGAAGAATGTGTTTTCGTTATTAATTCTGCTCCACTTCATAAGACCTTGAAAATAACATTTTCAGTGGGATATTGAGAATTGAATGAATTGTGGCTTGAATTGAAAGGTGTAATGGGGCTTCGCTGGTGGCGCAGTGGTTAAGAATCCGCCTGCCAGTGCAGGGGACACGAGTTCGAGCCCTGGTCCGGGAAGATCCCACATGCCGCGGAGCAACTAAACCTGTGTGCCACAATTACTGAGCCTGTGCTCTAGAGCCCACGAGCCACAACTACTGAGCCCACGTGCCACAACTACTGAAGCCCGCACGCCTAGAGCCCGTGCTCCACAACAAGAGAAGCCGCCGCAATGAGAAGCCCACGCACTGCAACAAAGAGTAGCCTCTGCTCGCTGCAACTAGAGAAAGCCCGTGCGCAGCAACAAAGACCCAACACAGCCAAAAATAAATAAATTAATTAATTTAAAAAAAGTGTAACGCCTAGAACTAGATTCCTACTTATGTATCCCAATATAATCAGTAATAATTGTGTTTTATTAACACCGTAATTACCCTGTTCTTGACCTTCTTGTGGAAATACAACCTTGATTTCTCGTGCTTTTGCTTTTCTGTATTTTTCACTATTACTGTTTTTCATTAAAGCTGTGTATCAAAATAGTGTGAAATACATTTTAAGCTATTGGCTGAAAATTTCATTCGCACGTGTTTCCTTGTCATTCAGCTTGATCCACGGATCATCCGACCCTTTATAGCAGAATGCCGTCAGACTATTGCCAATCTCGATAATCAGAACATGAAGGCCATCAAGGGGCTGGAGGACCGGCTGTACGCCCTGGACCAGATGATCGCCAGCTGCGGCCGACTCGTCAACGAGCAGAAAGAACTCGCTCAGGTGCTTATCGCAGACTTCTCTCAGGAAAAGGAATTTGCGGTTTTCTAGACACGTCTTTTACGTGTGCTGTCAGTTTGCTGTGCGCCGTGTTCTCACTTCACCCATGAATACTGTTAACGCGGTATTACTGGTTCCACGTAGTAAAGAAGGAGGCCAGTTCTTCACGTTCAGGTTTGAGAACACCACGTGAGCTGAGGCTGCGGAGGGTGACAGCCGGGAGGTGGCCCGGAGACGCTGTGAGTGGCAGGGGAGACCTGCGCACGCTGACAGCCCCGTGCTCGACCCCCGAGCAACCTCTGCTCCCTCCTCGGGGAAAACGGGGAACCTCAGAAAATTTAGGTCTAGTTTAATGCAGTGTTCTCGGAGCCCTGTTGCCAGGTTAGGTTGATGACCAGAAGAAGGTGGTGGAATCGTGGGGAGTTTTCCCCTGGTGACTGGCTGTGACTCTGGACTGCTTTGTGTGCCCCCTTCCCTGGCGAGAGCACTCCGTGGAAGCAGCCTGGAGCCAGAAGAGGTCGCTCTTCTAACCTCGACGCTCACACACGCTCTTCTGGTTCCACTTTCCCTGCCACCGTTTTTCCTCTAAATGTGTTCTTTCATTAGAACATCAGAGTGGTCGTTTTAATGTGTACAAATGTTTTATTTCACCTGCGCGGCTGAGGACGTGCAGTATCGGGTAGGTAGGTAAAGTGTGTAGATGGAGCCTTGCTGTGTTCTTTTTAAACATGTTTAAAATATGTATAGCATTTTTATAGTTTACTGAGTTCATCTTGTAATTACCAGATTCTCTTTTTCTGTCTCTTGATTTTGGATCCGGCCCCCTTACTGTGAACTGAATTTCTTTATCTTGTGTTTGCACCGAATGGAGCCCTCCCAGTGCAATGCTAAGATAGATGTGATACTGGGTGTCCTTGGTTAATTCCTGATCTGTAGAAAATGATCAACATTTCACCATTACAGTGTTCATAGTAGGTTTTTTTCCTCCTTGTTTTAAGAGAAACCCTTTTTCAGATTAAGAAAGGTACATTCTACTTCTAATCTTGGACCATCCTTGGATTCTTGGAATAAGCTCAACGTGGTCATAGTATATTGTCTTTTTAATGTATTAGCTGTATTCCTTTTAAGGAATACATACATCCTTGATGTATTAAAGTCTATCATGCGTTAAAATATCCTTTAGTATTTCCTTCCAGGGGCAAATTCAGGTTTTGTCATTTGAAAATCCTTTGTTTCTGAAGGATATTTTCTCTCAATAGAGAATTCTAGGCTGTTACTGATTTACTTGTAGCACTTTGCCTTTGGTTTGGGTTTTAGCAGTTTGACTGTGAGATGGTGAGGTGTGGCTTTCTTTGTATTTCTCCTGCATTGGGCTTGTACTTCATGAATTGTGGATTGATGCCATATTTTTCTTGGATTCAGTAAAAAGCAATTGAAAACCTATTAAGATTTTATTAAAGGAGAATAAAGCAGTAAGTTACTTTTTAAAAATAGATTAAATTACAGAAAAAGCATAGCCACAGTTAAGCACGCAGCATATTGGAAGAAAAATAAGATATAAAATAATTACTAAAATTATCTTATTTTCAGATATTGAATCATCTCAACTTTTTTTTAACACACATCATTTAAACTTAAATATTTTCATGATATTTAGAAAAAAACATGAAACAGAAAAGAGAGAGAGAACTACCAGAAAGTAAGAAGACACACTTGCTGTCCTTTGTTGGTTGTGTGGTTGAGCCCTGCAAGGATAATTATCTATAGTAGCAAGTGTGACAGCGAGATGGGTGTGCAGATCCTAAAACTTCTATAACATGGTAACTAGTGAGTAGAGTAGGGAAGAAACCTGTAAATACAGTGAAATACTCAGCAAGATGTCTCATCAAGATGTCTTTGGACTTTTTTTTTTTTAAGTGTTTGCTCTTGGCTTTGGCACATCTGTCTGAATTAATCTATAGCCTAAAAACAATCCCTGCCTAACAAAAAGATGCAAGGTTCACCTGTGAAAATAAATAAGGATAGCTAAGAAAAAAGTGTGATAATTACTTTTCCTATGAAACAATAAAATATACTGTAGAAGTCATTGTTCTAAAGATAATGATCACAGATCAGTGGAACAAAGTATATAATAGCCCAGAAACACCGGAGGAAGGAATGACTTTTCAGTGAGTAGTGCAGAGTCGATTGATTGATTTTTATTGGGGGAAGTGTATAATATGCTGTTGAATATCATTGATTAGGTTAAATCTGTTGTTAGTTTTCACGGGGCTTAAAGTCAGTGCCCCTGTTTTTATTTACCCGTGCTCTGACTGAACTGTGGTGTAGCAGGAGTTTACAGTCATAGGTTCTAGTTCTGATTTGCCTGCTGTGTCCTTGGATGTGTTGCTTTAGCTTCCTGGGTCTCATTTTCTTTTTCTAGCACGAAAATGGAACAGAATTAGATGAGCATAAATTTCTTAAGAACTCTGACTCTTTTGCTATGGACACACCTACTACACTCAGAAAAGTAGGAGATTTTAACATCTTACTTGAAAGTAGAACAGTTCATGTCTAATGTAAAGCTTTTCCTCTTAAGTGAATGCTCATGGTTTTCATGAAAGTTAATATCCTTTAAAATATTTTCTCCCAAAGGGATTTTTAGCTAATCAGATGAGAGCTGAAAACTTGAAGGATGCGTCTGTGTTACCTGATTTGTGCCTGAGTCATGCAAATCAGTTGATGATTATGTTGCAAAATCATAGAAAACTGTTGGATATTAAACAGAAGTGCACCACTGCCAAACAAGAACTAGCAAATAACCTTCATGTCAGACTGAAGTAAGTGATTCTAGGGTATCTAATTCGGGATGTTGAGAGTTGATTTTTTTTTATTTCTCCCGAGTGATGGCATAATCTTATCACCATGTTGACATACTTCACTGGTTGATTAACATGGGCTTGGATGATTTTTACCGAGTTTGTGTGTCTTGATTTCTTTCTGTAGGTGGTGTTGCTTTGTGATGCTTCATGCTGATCAGGATGGAGAGAAGTTGCAGGCTTTGCTCCGCCTCGTTATAGAGCTCTTAGAGAGAGTCAAGATCGTTGAAGCTCTGAGTACAGTTCCTCAGATGTACTGCTTAGCTGCTGTTGAGGTTGTCAGGAGAAAAATGTTCATAAAACACTACAGGGAGGTATGCAGGTTGGATTGTACTTTGATTGTGCCTGAGCCTCAGTGACTTGGTATGTGACACTAACAGAGGCTCTCCTTTTCTCAGTGGGCTGGTGCTTTAGTCAAAGACGGAAAGCGATTATATGAGGCTGAAAAGTCAAAAAGGGAATCCTTTGGGAAATTATTTAGTAAGTGTTCTTTATTAATAACTTATACTTTTTAAGAAAAAATGCTGTTTTTATTTCATAGATATGAATAGCATTATATAGCATGAGTTGTAAAATAACCATATTGTTAATTTCTTTACACAGGGAAGTCCTTTTTAAGAAATCGTCTGTTTAGGGGATTGGACTCCTGGCCCCCATCCTTTTGTGTATGTAATTTATTTTCTGATATGACTAAATCCTGTGTGTGTTCACACCTTTATTTCAGAAGTAGAGATATTTATCAGAAACAAATTTTTTATCAAAATGTTTTTGGCTTTAAGATGAGTTCATAGTTTTTGGTCAGGAGTCTTCACTGCATGGGACGATGAAGTCCTATTGCACTGTCGAGATGGGTGGGAACAGATTCTCCCCCTCACTTCATCTGTCTCCGCCCCTCCTGTCCCTGCCGCCCTTTCCCTCCCCCTCCCCACCCCTCCCCCTCCCCCTCCCCTCCCCTCCCCTCCCCTCCCCTCCCCTCCCCCTCCCCTCCCCTCCCCTCCCCTCCCCTCCCCTCCCCCTCCCCTCCCCTCCCCTCCCCTCCCCTCCCCTCCCCTCCCCTGCCCTTTCCTTCCCTTCCCTTCCCTTCATTCATGTTGCACAAATTAGAATAGGGTGACCCATCAGGTCATCTTCATTGAAACCATGAAAAATAAGGTTGCTGTATTTCTAAACCAGAGTGGTCTGGGGACCACTTATTTTATTACATGAAAAAAATGATTCCGTGATAAAAGAAGTTTTGGAAATGCTGTAGGTTTGTTGTTTTCTCCTCAGACACACTGCTTAACTGTTAAACATGTGTTTGTACTGCAGGATTCCTTAGGGCTTTAAATGTATGTGTTTTTGTGTATCTATGAATGAGCGTCGTAATAGGCAGGATTTCCCACACTCCTTTATCTAGGAACCCTGCTTAATGAAGGGTGTCTTGACATCTCTAAATCTGCGTAAGTGATGACTGAGACCATTGGAGTTATCCTAAAAGGTGCATTTCTTGGCAATATTTATAAAGAAATGGTAGATAATTTTTTTATGAATCTGAAATTGACTAAGACTTTGTATTTTGGAAAATGTAATGAAAAGGTGAAGAAAAGGGCAAGGAGAAAGTTTTGCGTAAGAAAAAACGATCTTTACTGCATTAAAACAACACAGCACACTAGTGGGTGACAGGAATAGATACAGACGGCTGGGGCTGTCCTCACGACTGTGCTGTCGGTCAGGTAGAAACTTGGGAATAGCCTGTGTAATAGCGAGACAATTGGGTTCCTTTAATGCTGGCGGGAATACCAGAATTCCCATGAAAAGATGCTGAGAACAGAGAAGTGGGGAGTGAGCACGGCAGTTGATCACCAACAGCTTGCACGTCCCTGTTATTTCAGACTCAGAAAAGTGGTCTCCCCATCCTCACTGAATAGTCCTGCATTTGCATTTTATTATTTTATTCTGTTTCTTAGGCGTGAGTAGATCATTTGAAGCATTTTTGTTTATTTGTTATTGAATTTCATTATACTAAGAAACCAGTTACAAAATTATACTGTATATTTTTTGGTAAATTATTATTTTTTTAATATAGACACAGAAGCCTCGAAAGTTTGACTGTGAACTTCCAGATATTTCATTAAAAGATTTACAGTTTCTGCAATCATTTTGTCCTTCCGAAGTTCAGCCATTCCTCAGGTAAATACAGTTCATGTTTTTAGCTTCAGTTACTGCCTTGTGGTGATTTCGGTGTTCGGGAGCTGTGGGAAGGGCAGCAGCACCCCTAGGAGATGCCGGAGTAGAGGAGGACATCCTGGTAACTGGCTCCTTCGTGGCTGCTTTGGGAAGTTTCTGGCGAGTATAAAAATGATCCAGAAAAAAAGATCAGAAAATGAAGAAGATAAAGTAGGAGGAAATTAATGCCTTACATGAAGTTAATTCTTTTCTGGTAGTGCTCTGACGTTGTTGCATACTGTGAGAGATTTCTGATTTATCACTTTATTTATTTATTTAATATATATATATATATATTTTTTTTAATTGGAGTATAATTGCTTTACAATGGTGTGTTAGTTTCTGTTGTACAGTGAAGTGAATCAGCCACATGTATACCTATATCCCCTCCCTCTTGGACCTCCCACCCCTCTAGGTCACCACAGAGCACTGAGCTGATCTCCCTGTGCTCTACAGCAGGTTCCCACTAGCTGTCTGTTTTACACACGGTAGTGTATATATGTCCATCCTGATCTCCCGATTCGTCCCACCCTCCCCTTCCCCCCCCTTTAGTGATATGTCTTAGTCTGCTTAAACTATTCCTGGTATTGATTGAAAGAGGATGGTGAGTTGCTTTTGACATAGATTATAGTATTTGGTTGCAGTTATCCATTTTTCATTGAGAAATTAGAAATCTAATTTGATTGTGCTCTGTTTCAGGGTGCCCTTACTTTGTGACTTTGACCCTCTACACCAGCATGTACTTGCTCTACATAATTTGGTAAAAGCAGCACAAAGTTTGGATGAAATGTCACAGACCATTACAGACCTACTGAGTGAACAAAAGGCAAATCCCGTTCTTTGCAGTGGTTCGCCCCGTTAGCGTAAATGCCTGTGTCGCTGCAGCTCTGTAAGCCTGTCCCTCTCTTTTCCAGGCGTCCGCGAGTCAGACCTCCCCACAGGCGGCTTCCTCACCCCGGATAGAAAGCACGACAGGAATCACAGCTACTACCTCACCCAGAACACCCCCTCCACTCACTGTGCGTGGCCCCTTGTGTCCTGCAGTCTGTCCCTTAGAGGAGTTGTCTCCGGATAGCATTGATGCACACACATTTGATTTTGAAACTATCCCCCATCCAAGCATAGGACAGAGTCTTCACCAGGCTTCGCTAGACTTGGATTCATTAGCAGAAAGTCCTGAGTCAGATTTCATGTCTGCAGTGAATGAGTTTGTCATAGAGGAAAACTTGTCATCTCCCAATCCTGTCAGTGACCCACAGAGTCCAGAGATGATGGTGGAATCCCTTTACTCCTCAGTCATCAATGCCATCGACAGCAGGCGAATGCAGGACACGAGTGCCCGAGGTCAGGAGCACTCGGGCCACCACGCGTCTCTCAGCGTCCAGTTGGAGAAGTGCCGTGTCACTGCCCACGACTCGCACCTCAGTGTACAAACCATAAAGGAGGACCTTTGCCACTTCCGAACGTTTGTGCAGAAGGAACAGTGTGACTTCTCAAATTCTTTAAAGTGTACAGCAGTAGAAATAAGAAACATTATTGAAAAAGTAAAATGCTCTTTGGAGATAACACTAAATGAAAGACACCAAAAAGAACTACAGTCTTTAAAAAGTGAATATGAGGGCAAACTTGCCGCGCTAGTAAAAGAGAGTGAAGAAAATGAAAACAAAATCACAAAGCTGAAAGGAGACTTGGTGTGCCTTGAGGAGGTTTTACAAAATAAAGATAACGAATTTGCTTTGGTTAAACGTGAGAAAGAAGCTGTCATCTGCCTGCAGAAGGAAAAGGATCAGAAGTTGTTAGAGATGGAAAATATAATGCACACGCAACACTGTGAGATTGAAGAACTGAAGCAGTCACGAGAGACCGTGCTGGAAGACTTAAAGAAGCTCCGCGTGGAGAACGATGAGAAGCTCCGGCTGTTGAGGGCGGAGCTCCAGTGCCTGGAGCAGGGCCATCTGAAGGACTTAGAGGACACTCTGCAGGTCAGGCACACTCAGGAGCTCAAGAAGGTCATGACCGGCCACGAGGTCTGTTTGGAGAAATTAGAAAAGGAAAATCAACAAAGAATCGAGCAGATGCAAGATTCTCATGCCACAGCCATCCAGGAAAAAGAACAGCAGCTCCAGGAATTAAAACTCAAGGTTTCTGATTTGTCGGACATGAGATGTAAGTTAGAAGTTGAACTTGCCCTGAAGGAAGCAGAAACGGACGAAATAAAAATTTTGCTGGAAGAAAGCAGAGCCCAGCAGAAGGAGACCTTAAAATCTCTCGTCGAGCAAGAGACAGAACATTTGAGAACAGAGATAAGTAAACTAAACCAAAAGATTCAAGATGATAATGAAAATTATCAGGTGGGCTTGGCCGAACTAAGAACTTTAATGACAATTGAAAAAGATCAGTGCATTTCAGAGTTAATTAGTAGACATGAAGAAGAATCTGATATGCTTAGAGCCGAATTAAACAAAGTGACATCATTGCATCACCAAGCATTTGAAGTAGAAAAAGGCCTGAAAGAAGAATTGGCTGAACTGCAGAGTAACCTGGACTCAGAATTGAGTGCTCTTGAGAAACAAAAAGAGGAGACAATCACCCAGCAAGAAGAGAAATACGAAGCTATTATCCAGAAACTTGAAAAAGACAAAGAGGAATGTGTCATGAGGCACGAACAGGACCGAGAACAGCTGATTCAGAGGCTTAATTGTGAAAAAGAGGCAGCTATTGAGACTGCCCGTAAAGAAATGAACTTGGAAAGAGAAGCTGTTGAGAAGGAGTTGTTAGAAAAAATTAAACATCTTGAGAGTCAAATAGCAAAAAGGTAAGAATGAACTTTAGTCTACAATCATAAAATTAAAGTCTCGGTGATGGAGATTTTAATTGTGAGTGTAATCCCAGTACCTTGATTTACTCATTTACCTGAGGTGACGGTAACAGTGAGATACTTTATGAAGTAAAAACGTACTTTTTAAAGTAGCGTTTCTCACAGACATCTAAAAAAAATTAACAGGCTATGTGAATCCATTAGGATGGCTTTTAAAAATGGATTCGTATTTTGGCTTTTGAGAGGAATTTTTGAAAATTTCCTATGTTTTCGGGATCTTCTTATTCCTTTTTTAAGTTATAAATTTCCTTTTGGTTTATTTGTAGTTCTTTCCCTAAATTCTTCATTTGAAAGTTACTTATTTTCATTCTTTTAAAATTATGTATGTATGTATAAAAGAGCCGTAGCTAGTAACTTCTAGGTTGGTGCTGTATAGCTTTCTGGTGGTTATTTTCTTGATATTACAATTTCCGTTATTTCCTCTGTGATTCAAAAGATAATGTTAAATGCTGGGTTTATGCAGTGGTGAGGGTTTTTGCGTTGTTGTTATTGTTGCTGCCGGACGTTACTGCCTTGGCTGAGAGAAAGTGGGCTTCCGCATTTCCACTCGTTAAAATTCATTGAAGGCGTTTGTGGCCTAATAAACAATTTCTAGAACATTATCAGTTGGTTCTATCGTTAATTTTTCCAAGGGAACATATGTATAGGTATATTTGCATTGGCCATTTTAACCTCCGGCCAGAGGTTCAAGGGACTTTTACACCGTGTCCTGTGATCGACTGTCCGCTGTGTGGTGTTCATACCCTGGAGCACAGGGTATGAACCCTCCGCGTCTGTTTTGAAGGCAGAAAGCCTTTATGTGTTCTGGAGGGATGGCGGGCTCTTAGAGGAGCTAGGCCCTACACGAACCTTCTCAGAGCTTGGGGGACGCCGAGGTCCGGGCAGTCACCGCAGCAGGCCAGGAGGGCGCCGGTGACACAGCAGGAGGACAGACGCCGGCGGGGCCCCTGGGACGGCGCGGCGGCTCCGGGCGTCCCCGCGGGGCCCAGTGATGGGCTCGGGGTGCGGCTCAGCCCGGGACTGTGTTCCTGGGCGACAGGGAGCGGGCCCGGCCGCCCTTCTCCTTCCAGACTCCACGCTCGTCCTTCTCTTTGGCGGATTTGCGGTTGCAGAGGGGGTTCCGGGAATAATCCGGCGCAGGGGAGGCTCCGGCACGGGGGTGAGCGCAGCACGGCGGGCCGCCCGGCACCGAGCACATGGTCCTCACGTGGCTCCCGCGTCCTCTCACCCGCGCTGACCCGCCGATGCCAGGCTCCCGCGACGCGGCCTCTGTGCCCCGTCTCCCCTCCCTGGAGCCGTTCCCGCCACCCGGATGCGCGGCTCTTCGTTCACCTTTCCCCACGGACGGTCTCTCTCTGATACTCCGTTGGCTGGTCCTCCCCCGGGTGGGCGTCCTCGAGTTCACTGCTGATCTCGGGCGCCCCGCCCGCCGGGCTCTTGTCCTGCCCCTGGGCTCTGGAGCCGGGCCCGCGTGTTGTGCGGCGTCCTCTGGAAACCGGGCCCGCCAGTCTGCTTCCCTGCGGGCTCGCGGTGGCTGTGATGGAGGGAAGGGAGGCACCTCCCGTGCCCGCCTGGCGCTGCCGCGGCTCGTGTGGGCCCGCCTCGCGTCCACCACGTCGTCACCCGAGTGTCCCCCCCGGCGTCCGGGCTCCGTGGGCGAGACAGTGTCCACTTCCTGACAGGCGGCTCAGGTCACACGGTAACTGGGCAGAGCACGGTCAGGCTCTCGGCCTCTGCAGACCCAGGCGCGAGCCCTAAGCCATCTTACGGAAGGGAAACGCTCACCTGCTTCAGAATCCTGAGGGCCGCAGCCGCGATGCTCCTGCAGGACTTGCCGAGGCTCCGTACGCTGCCCATTTCTGCTACAGACACTTCAGGCACCCGCTGGGAGGCGGGCCCCGCCGCAGGGCAGCTGGCACGTGTTGCAGGGGCTCACACACAGCCGGAGGCGGGGCAGGTGTCCAGGGGGAGCCGAGCGTCCCAGGTGCCGCCCGCAGCCTTCGGGACCCTCACCCGCACCTCGGGCGGACGTCTCGCGGGCCTGGACCGCTGGGCACTTAGAAATCTCGCTGTGCTGGCAGGCTTGTGGGCTTCCACGGCCCTTGTTGCTCACCCCACTGGCACTCACGTGTCTTGCCCTGGTAGCTCAAGTAGTGGCTAATTCCTGTTTACCAGGCCTGAGGAGCATATTGCCATAAATGGGTTGGATTAGTGTGATTTCTTGAGGAATAGCAGGAAGATCAATATCCCTGCCAACTAGATTTTAACAGAGGACCGGAGAGTTGATCTAATCCTGGATGAGACCGAGTCGATTGCGGTCCCTGTTGGTGAAATCACACTGCTTCCTGTGGTCTCTACCCGGGATCGATAGTCTGTGGCCTGTGGGCATCCAGCCCACAGCCTGGTTTTGTAAACACAGCTGTACTGGCTCACAGAGAGGCCATTTCTCTAGCTGTGGCCTGTGGCTGCTTTCGGCAGAGTTGAGTAGCTGTGACAGAGATTGTCTGAGTAACATCTATAAATACTATTCAGTATTTGTCTTTACGAAGAAAAGTTTGTTTATCCCTGGTCTGTACTAATAAGAATAAAGGGGGAAGAAATCACCGAATCAGTAGCTACGTGTCAGGTAGTAGTGGTCTTGTTAATTTGCTCCAGTAAAGAGGTTATGTATGAAATAGCAGTTTTATTGGAGGCACTACCTGATTAAATTATGATAACCCATTGCTTGTTTTGATGTGTTTTCGACAGGACGCGTGCTGAAGCTGAGCAAGGTTGTGGTAGAAATCTCTGTGTTTTAGGGGTTTTACCTGGCTCTTTCTGCCATGATGGTCCTCGTTCCATCAGTAGGGGGACCAGCAGTGATTCGCCAACAGTTGCTTTTACATCTGTTCCATTTCAGATCCTGGATGGAAGGATGTGTCTCTCGTGTATGGTTGTCAGTGGTGTCCTGGTGGACCACAGCGGCATTAGAGTCCCGTGAGAGCCAGTGCTCAGTATTCCCTCAAAAGTTGATTACTTACCTTTCTTGAATACACACTCAGCCTGGAAAATGGCCGTGGGTCCCTTTGAAGGTTGGAAAGAAAACAAAGTATAAAATTTTGGCATTGTCGTTGGTGACTGACTTAGGTCTTGGAATTGGGTGAGAGATGGCGATTCTCTGGAAGTTAGATCTCTGAACGCCAGCTACTGGGTTTTTAAAAAATCAGTTTAATAAGCCTTTATCGGCCCATTCTGTTAGAGCCCTAGTGACAGGCACTGCCAGAGGTTTTTCTGGGTCAGACTTCTGGTTGCTCTGGCTCTGCTGCCTGTGAGGGCACCACGTCCTGCGTCTGGTTAAGTGATGCTGGTCGGCCTCTCCCCTCCAGAACCTGTCCTGCCCGTGAAGCTCGTTGAATTTTACTGGCTTGTCCCGCCACTCTCCCTGTCCTGCAGGTGCCCTGCAGAGCCTTTGGGGTGGTGTTTCTGAAAGCCTTGGTGAAGGAGCATTCTCTGGGCCCTACCAGGGGGTATACAATAAATCCCAAGATTTTAGTTTCTTTTTAAAGAGTCACATTTTGTCAGTGGTAACAAATTATGTCACTTATTCATTGAAGTGATGTTGATCATTTTTGAGAAAACATCTGTCAAAAACGCAAGTCTCAATAACCAAAGCTTGTCATTTTTCAACTAGAAGTAGTGCACCATGAAAGAAGGCGCTCCTTTGGCGCACACAGAACAGCCGTGCAGGTGCTTTTCCATGAGACAGACGTGCCTTGTGATGCAGAAGGGCTTCGTAGGTACTCCTCATTTTGTCACACAGAGGATTAAAAGATGTAGGCTCAGTGGTCAGGATCCAGTAATATTAATAATTTTACTGCATCAAGGATATTCCAAAATCAACCTGCCTTCACTTGGAGTGCCTTGAAGTGCAGGATACAGTCATTGAGAGTATAGTTGGTGCTACTGTCTCTCCAGTAAGGTGTCAACAGTTTTATTATCTGTGCGATGCCAGCAGGGAGTAAAAGACAGATAGCATCCTGGCATCATCGTGTGAGTAGTTTTGACCTTAGTGATCCCTTGACAAGTGTTTTAGTTACCTCCGGGGTTCTATGGACCACCCTTTGAGAGTCACTGGTGTAGAGAGCCAGTTGGCAGTTTCTGTAAAGGCTTCCTTTTCAATATTCTAGGCTTTGTGGGCTAAGTGGTCTCTGAGCTATTTAGCTTCGCTGTTGTATCAAGAGGAGTGAGAGAGATGAATGAACAGGTGCGGCTGTGCTCCGGTGAAACTCAACAGGTCACAGGCCGGATCTGGCCTGCAGGCCGTGGTTTACCCGTTAGGTCCAGGTTTCAGGCAATCACCATAGCAAACTGATAATAGCTAATATTGAATCTAGAATCTCTGGTTTTTACATCCACGCAAATTTTGGCCTGATTCTTCCTGTTCTAACTCTCATTGGATCCATCCCTGTACATATTTCCTATGATTCTGCCAAAATAAATGAAGAAAATCTTGCAGTTGTATTTTCTCCTTGGTTAGATTTTTAGCTCCTCTGGGATCTGGGGATTGAAAGCCGCGCTGGGTCGGGAAGTAGTGAAATGGTGGGCGAGGTTGTCGAGAAGAAAGGTCAGCTTAACTGAGAAGGGATCTCAGGAAGGTGGTCCTGATCTCTCCAGATAAGGGGGCAGGGGAGCTTGGTGGGCCCTGGGGGCTCCGCTGGATGTTTCCAGACTCTCGCTCCCGGAAGACACAGCTGTCCGGTTCTGCAGTGGGGGGCCCGGTCCTCCAGGGCGCCCATTGCCCTGGCGCCGAGGTGGTTACTGCCTTCAGGTTGGAGCAGATCAGAGAATCGGTTCCAGGTTCCTGTCTTGATGGTTTTTTCCCCCTAGGGTCGTATTTGTGTCTGTCTGGTATGAGCTTAGAGAAATAGAACCTCTTTTAAGTATTCCAAGAATAAAGAGTTTAATATTAGGTTTAGAACTTGTATGAATTTGGGGAGGGCTGGCGGAGTGCAGGGTAAGCGTTGCTGCTGAAGGGCTGGGGATTGGTAGGTTCACAGCCCCCTTAAGTACAAAAAGCTGGTGGCTCATCAGGAAACCGTTACAGATTCTTTGGAGATTTCTGCCAGTTGTCTACTGAGACGTCAGCCTAGGGAGTTCACCTGGAAACCCCTTGTGAACCTTATTGCCCTCCTGTCTGGTCACAGCCCCCTCTGGAGTGATAGACTCTTTAGCACTCCTTTGTGCAGGTAACTTTTTGTTGCCAAACTTGAAACCAGAGCTTCCTGGGAAGGGGATTCTGGATGGTGTCGTTCTCGGCTGCTGTCGCACAGAGGAAACCCTTGGAGAGGAGAGAGGAGACTTGAAGGGAGTCACCCAGGCCAGCTCCTCTCCCAGCCGCCCCCACCCGGCCGGTTGTGCATCTGCCAGCAGCAGCGTTGAGAGGCCACCTGCCTGGGAGGAACGTTGGCGAGATGTAAATGGGAGTATTAATTATGTCTGTAATGTCAGAGAGGTCCCACAGATCAGCGAGAAAAGGGCCAACAGTCCATGAGAAAAATGGGCAGAGGATGTGAATCGACAGATGGGAGAGGACAGAGAGCCGGCCAGGGTGCGAACAGCTGCTCTGTCCACTTGGGATTAAGCAAGTGCAAAATTGAAAGTGGGTACCTTTCCCCCATGTAACTGGGAAAAGTGAAGTCAGTGGTGTAGATCATTCTGAGAGTTGAGGGCAAGGGCTTTCTCACAGCCCGTGCACACGGAACATGCGTGCAGGACACGCGTGTGTGGTTTGTATGTGTCGGGAAGCCTGCCTCCCGTGCTGCTCGTAGCCGTGTGTCCAGGAGCAGTTGCTGTGGGTCTGCCTGGGGACGGGAACACTGGAATAGGGTGTCGTTTCCAATCTGTTATTCTGTGATCTCAGAAGAGTTTTTAAAAACCCACGGTAAACTACTCGGTTACTAGGCCCAAATCTAATGCAGTCACTGATGGGGGAGAGGCCACTCTGGTGTGTGTTCAGCGCGGGTCTCCTAGTTACTAGGAGCACTGGGTGTGATAGCTTTGCTCGCACACACTGGCTCATGGACGTGGGGGAACCAGAGTTGCTCTGTTTCAGGTTCCCTGTGATGGGATGACGTTCCCAGCTGGTAACAGATACACCTTGCTTCCTTGAGGTTTAAGTTCAAGGCCTTTTTAAGGTTTTAAATTAATATATGGAAAGATAGGGTTATGTAAGTTTCTCTTTTGGGGGAGGGCAGCCTTTGTTGATAAATTTCTTAGATTTCCATGGTAGCACCGCTGGATCAGAAACACCTTTAACTAAATTGTGAGATACTGTAACCCTTTTTTATGTCTTCTCCCCACGCAACGCACACGTGGCTCCTAATCCCCCAAAGGAAGCCAGCCAGTGATGCTGTTAAAAAAACTATGTAAAATATTCAGCTATTACTTACTGCTGAATTGCTAGGGTTAATTCCCCCTGAGGTCAGAGCCGTTTGGGGTCTTCGAGTCCTGCAAACCAAAGCTGAATGATGTGGCTGATGGTAATCTGGATCATCTTCTACTGGGAGCCTCCAACAGTGTGACACAGTGTGTACTTTTGGTCAGACTAATAATACGGTCCCTCGATGTCATGGGGATTGGTTCCAGGACCTCCCCCGAATACCAAAACCCGCCGAAGCTCAAGTCAACTTGTATAGAGTGGTGTGGTATTTGCATATAACCTCCTGTACGCTTCAGATCATCTCTAGATTACCTGTAATACCTAACACAATGCAGATGCTGTGTAAATAGTTGCCAGCCCTCAGGCAAATTCAAGTTTTGCTTTCTGGAACTTTCTGGGATACTTTCAACTCGTGGTTGGTTGAATCCGTGGATGCGGAACCCAAGGATAAGGAGGGCTGACCATAAAGCCACAAGAAGCCCTGCCCCAGCACAGCATGGTTCTTGATCATTCTTTGTGTTATAAGCTCTTTTTTTTTTTTTTGGCTGCGTTGGGTCTTCGTTGCTGTGTGTGGGCTTTCTCTAGTTGCTGCGCGTGGGCTTTCTCTAGTTGCGGCGAGCGGGGGCTGCTCTTCCTTGTGGTGCGCGGGCTTCTCATTGTGGTGGCTTCTCTTGTTGCGGAGCACAGGCTCTAGGCGCACGGGCTTCAGTAGTTGTGGCACCCAGGCTCAGTAGTTGTGACGCGCAGGCTCAGTAGTTGTGGTGCGCAGGCTTAGTTGCTCCGCGGCAGGTGGGATCTTCCCAGACCAGGGCTCGAACCCGTGTCCCCTGCACTGGCAGGCGGATTCTTAGCCACTGTGCCACCAGGGAAGCCCCATAAGCTCTCCTTTCTTTGTTTTTACTGCCGAAGCGTTCACCTTGCGGGTCAGCACGTACCCTGTGCTGATGTCACGGGTGCTTATCCTGGGTGTTGGGGATGACCGTGTGTTCACAGAGCCAGTAGTGTCTGAACGTCCTTGTGCCTGAGCTGTCCTCTCCTTCCTGCCTCATCCTCGCACAGCACTGACCCTGAAACAGAAACAGCACTCCCCTCGGTGCACTGGGCAGCGCACAGGGGCAGGGCACCTAGGAAGGAAGGTGCTTACTGCCCGTGCACGCCCACGCGATGTGGGCGCACAATTGCACTCCTACAGGATTCTTATTACTTAGCGTCCTGTGTCCGCTGAAACGTCTCATGCAGACATGCCCCAGTGTTCTGACCAGGATCCTTACAACAGTCTTTTAAAAATCTAAATTCACTATGTGTCATTCTTTCTAGACAAAATTCTTCAGTGACTTTACATTGTACTTAAAATACATTTGGTTACTTTTTTAAAAAAATGTTATTGAACTATAGTTGATTTACAATGTTGTGTTCTGTGTAATTTTGAAAAAATTAATGCTGTATTTAATTTATAAAGTCATACCGTTGAATCTACCAAAGAAGATTCTTCAAGCCTAGTCGCTGAACTTCAAGAAAAGCTCCAGGAAGAAAAAGCTAAGTTTCTAGAACAACTTGAAGAGCAGGAGAAAAGAAAAAACGAAGAAATGCAGAATGTGCGAACATCTTTGATTGCTGAACAACAGGTATGTAGGTCTCCCACCTTGCTGCATTCATTCTAGGTCTAGAGGAGATGAACATACATTAACAAGTGCAGTTTCTTTGTGTAGCTGAGGTTTCTTATATCTTAAACGTGATTTTCCCACATTGATCCTGATGGTATTTATTATTAAATATCTTCTTCGTGATAGAAGCATTTTCTTTTTAATGGTCATTATGTCACATAGGTGCTTCAGAATGAAGCAGTGCTAGATTAGGAATTAGGAAATGTAAATTCTGTTCCTGGTTCCTTAGCTACCTATGTGATCTCGTAAACATCATTTAACCTTTTCACGTCAGTTTGGTTTTTTTGCAAGTGAGAGTGTTTGTATCACTGCATAGATGATACTTGAATTTTTTTTCTAAGCTGTAAAATTTTATTCTAAATGACATGCTGACAATTCTTATCCCTGTGGTAGGCTGGCGGTAGGTTAGGGTGGAGCACTGTTGAGCTTTGGTGATCCCGTATTACTGTGGATCAGTGGTGAGAGCTGGTGCTTGTGAGGTCGGCAGCGGCCAGTCCGCTGAGGGTCACGATGCCCTGTGAGGGAGCATTACCTCAGCAAGGTGCTGGGCGGCAGTGGGAGAGGAAATAAAGGGGCGACGCGGCTGGATTTCTACGTAATCAGGATTGCTGGCTGGGGCGCGGGGCAGAGTGAGGGCTGCCAGACCAGGCCGGTGTGAGAGCAGGTGTTAAGTCAGGCCAGGGGTAACACGACATCCTTTTTTATTCCGAGGAATACGTTTCTGAGACTGGTAGGCATGTTACAGTTGATGTGCACATTTAATGTGGTGTGGTGCAGTTTTCCTTTTCTTACTGTCTTTTTAGAGTTTAAAAAAAATGTCAACCAGAGAACAGAAAGAAAATGTAGAAGTATAGTTCCAAACACTTAGGAACTTTAAATGTTAAGGCCTGGGGAAAGACAGAGGAGCCTGGAAAAGGGGGAATGAGAAAGAGTAACCAGAAACAAAGCAGTGTGTGCTTCATGGAAACCAAGGAAATGAACTGTCCAGGGCTGGGGAGGAGCCACCAGGTTTAAGTAAGAATTGTCAGTGAAGAGACCATTCAGGTCTCTGTTTTTAGACGTCTGAAGTTGTGCGTGCTTTCATGTTTCCTCCTCCGTGAGCTAGGTCTTTCTCTCCCGCTTTCTTGCTGCCTGTCTCTGTGCTCCTGTGAGCCTGTGCAACTGCAGACTTGCAGCATTAAGGGGGGTGAAATAAGACGGAAACCAGCGCGTAAAGCAGCCAGCCATCTGATCCAAATGTAGTTCTTCTTTCAGTAGTTGTCAAACGAGAGGGGAGGTGACTCCTGAGGTACCTGCCAATTTTAAGTGGTGTTTGGATGTTAAGTGGTAGTTACCTGAGTTGATTTGTAACTCGCTTTATAAGGGCTACTTGGGCCTAGTTGGCTCTTACCTTAACTAGTCTTGTTTCTAATATGTGTATTATAAATTGTGTTAACTTTTCTGAAAATCCATTTGATATTGCAGAAACAGCCAGAGGTTATGAAAACAAAGTAACTAATGTACTATTATAAATATTTGTTAATTTTCTACCATAAATGTTACAGAGCAATGGCTTAATACAAAGGCATATCATAAATATTCTTTTTGAGGGGATCTTCCTGTCTGCTGTCTGGCTAGAAATGAGTTTAACTCAGTATTTAACAAATTCACTAATTTTGGCCCAAGAATGCCACCTTCTTGTTAAATGTCTCTGTTTCTAGCATCATTGGCATTAATGATTGATTGGAGTATCTTTGACTCTTAATTTTGGAAATTGGCTGACGGGATCTCTGCAGGCAGTTGGTATGTATGAGATCCGCAGTGAGAAGGCTTTCCTAGAAGTCGAGGAGTGGCAGGTCCAGCCATTATAAACCAGCAGATATCCAGATGAGAGGAGGAGATGAGATACAGTCATGTCCAAAATGTGACTGGAATCGAGATTTAGCTAAGGACAGAAGGAAGATTCCAGAGGCAGGGAAATCACTAAAAGAAACAGTTAAGTATATAACAGCACTGGTTAAAGTGTTGCCTATTTTATTTCTTTCCCCCAAATTTAAGAAATATTTACTAATGCTTTTCCTCTGACAATAAATATGTGGACAATAATGTGAAAATAGCATTCATTTTCAAGATATTAAATTGGAACACGTCTTAATACAGAACTAGGAAAATACAATCGAATGTGTTTACCACAGCGTGGCATTTTTATTTCAAAATAAACATCACTTGTGACTTACGCTTTTTCTTCTCCCCATAGAGACGCACCATGCAAAAATAAACATATTTTCTTTAGCTCTAGCTGCCCTGTGCATGCAGATAGATAATTTAAGTAGTTATCGTTCTGTTGTTCCAGACCAATTTTAATACTGTTTTAACAAGAGAGAAAATGAGAAAAGAGAACATAATCAGTGAACTCAGTGACAAGCTGAAAAGCACGATGCAGCAGCAAGAGCGGGACAAAGGTCAGTGACGCTTCCTAATGCGACATTGTTAGTTCCGTGTCACACGCAACGATTGTAACGCTCACATCCGCCCGGGGCTGCAGATTTGATCGAGTCCCTGTCCGAGGACCGCGCACGCTTGCTGGAGGAGAAGAAGAGGCTGGAGGAGGAGGTCAGCCGGCTGCGGGGCGGCGGGCCTGTCCCCTCCCCGGGGGTGGCCGCCGCCCCCGAGCTGTATGGGGCCTGTGCGCCCGAGCCCCCGGCGGAGGCCCCGGATGCCCTCGGCGAAGGCAGGCTGGACTCAGCGCTGGAGACCAGCATGATGTCTGTCCGGTGAGTGCCCCGTCCTGCTCGCCGGGGGCCGCGGCCCCTGGACCTGAGAGCTGCGCGTGTGAATTCTCCGTGCCACGGCCCGTGTTAGCGCCACTGATGGTGTGCGGGAATCCACTTCGGCACGCTTTCATACCGTGCCCAGGTGCCACCACAGCGTGCAGGCAGCCGGTGGGGACCCTGCAGGGGGGTCCAGGCCTTGAGGCCATGACGTCAGGGGCGCAGGGCTTCCTTAGGGTCGCTGGTGCGTTCAGCATGCTGAGGCCGTGCTGGGGCGAGGGAGTTGTCACTTCTGCATGGAAACTGAAGTAAAATCAGATAAAAGTCAAACTCACGGAAGCAGAGAGCAGGAAAGCGGCTGCCAGGGGCTGGGGTGGAGCGTGGGCCGTGTTCTCACCGAAGAGGCGGGTAAATGATGTGAGGAGATGGGTGTGTTAGGTAACTTGGTGGAGGGACCCCTCCCCCAGCGCGCACGTGTGTCAGACCATCGCGCTGCGCACTCCGGGTATATTACGGTTTTACTTGTCAGTTATGGTTCAGCGTAAAAAAGTGAAAGAAAAGCCCGCACGGTCTTTCTTGTTTTCTTTTCTGATTAGTTTCTGACTACCTCAGTGTGATGGGCAAGTTCACACATGACAGTGACTAGCGCTTTGTAGGCATGTAGGAATACTTTTGTAGTCTTTATATAGATTTGGTTTGTTCTTTATGAACTGAAGCTTTGAGTTTTACAGCTCACTCAAGGGCTTGTGGCATTTTGTTTGTTTTTAGTTTTAATGGTGAAGCCGCCCAAGAATGACCGTTTTATCTGTAACACGGATAAGAAGAATGGTCCCTGGGAGAAAGCTTGAAATTTCAAAGACATTATCCCTAGAAAAATGCATGCACAAAGTTTTGCTCATAATTTCAAAAGGTTTATCAATCTAGGTTCAGGATCTGTGGTATAAATTTTATACCATCCTACACCATCAAAATGTGTCCTAATTTAAACAGGCTGCTTCTGAAAATTTAGTACAAACCCTTAAATCTGTAAAGTGCTCTGTATTAACAGTTACATTTTCCAAAACCTTATTAGAGACCGTGAAGTCCAGAATTTTAAGACTTAAACTGAAATAAGCCATTCTCTCTTAGAGAAAACGTCCACATGCTCTCTGAAGAAAGGCAGAGGATAATGCTGTTGGAACGAGTAAGTGCATCATTTTCTTGAAACACAGGGTTTAATAAATATGTTCACTCTGGGATGCAGTGAAGTAAACCTTACGCTGAAAGCAGACTTTATTTGTGTTTATAGATTAGGTTTTTTTTTTTCTTTTCTTTTCTTTTTTTTTAATTTATTTTTTGTCTGCACCGCGTGGCTTGTAGGATCTTAGTTCCCCGACCAGGGCTCAAACCCGGGCCCTGGCAGTGAAAGTGCTGAGCACTAACCACTGGACCGCCAGGGACTTCCCCAAATTAGATCTTTTTTAATGGTTATTTTTGTGGTTACTTTCGAGAAGTCCTGTCATCTCTGATCCAAGTGGCCAGGAACAGTTCAGGATTCAGCAATACAATAGAAGTGTGAATTTCACATATTAATTTCAAAAAACAAAATATTAACTATTTTCCAAAATAGGGCACAAGTAGAATATGTGAATAATGAAGAAAAGTTAGGGTTTTTATAGTGATTAATTGAAGTGAAGAGAAAAAAATGGTAATAAGGGGTTTCTTGTCAGTTGCAGACTTTACACATCTTTGTTCAGAGACCACTTTTCTTTGCTTAGGCTTTGAAGATTTTTAACACTTTAGCTCCCTACAAGATAACTGTCTGATAAGGACTCAGAGTCAGAATTTTACAGATTTGTGCTCTTGCACGTGTGCTCTTGTTAGTGAAGGTTCATCAGCGTCTGCTGGCATGAGTATTATAACTGCAGATTCCTCCTCTTGGGCCCGACCTCCTAACAGAGCCTCTGGGGATGGATCTCAGATAGTTACTGCATGTTTACAAGGTCACAAGTGGTTCTAATGCATATTAAACTTTGAGAATCCTTGGCTTAAGGAAATAAACCTAAAATTGTTCTAATTCTCTTTTAAGCCAGTAAATAAGACAGTTGGAAAGGATTCCTAGAAGAGAAATGTCCCCACAAACCTTTTATAGTAGAACCAGACTTGAGTACGCAGACTATATTTTCGAGCATAAACCAGGGGGTCTCTCTTTCCCACCCCTGCAGACACTACAGTTGAAAGAAGAAGAAAACAAGCGGTTGAATCAGAGACTGGTAAGGTCTTCTCGCCCAGTTGATCTTGACATTTAAACTGCTTGCATTGCATTTCATTGTAAAGATCAGAAGGCTGTGTGGTGTGATTAGTTCTTTTCTGGCAGTTTTCGTTGAGCTGCGCTGGTCATTGAGGACAGTTGACTCTTAAGCCTGACCACGTGCACTGCCTCAGTCTTACAACATTAAAAGCAGCCAGCAAAATCCAGATTGTCTTTTCTGATTACTAAGAAGCTGTAATCTCTTAGGATTACATGATTATATGTGTTTATAACGTCAGGTTAGGGCTCTTCGTCAAGTGAGCAGGTCGTCAGAGCTCCTCCTCACGGGGCTCTTGTTGACGCGTCCGCCCGTAGGTGTGTGGAATCAGCACGTTCTGTCCGTCATGGGTGTTTTTTCTTTCTTTTTTTAACTCAAGGCGTTTGAACCTGACACCTTGCCTGAGACCCTGCGTGGCCCTCTCGATTGCCTTGGCTTTCCTCTAGCCTGTGAATCTAACCAAGTGCTCGATGAGTCAGTTTTACAGTCAGTCTTACCTGCTTTAATAAAGCAACTGCTTCATTTTTCAAATTCTAATGATGACAGTTTATGAGCAAATAGGAACAGTTTAAGGCCTGTATTCAGGACTTTTGAAAAATTTTAAGGTACTGATTAGAATTGAGTTTTTTTAAAATAAAGTGTCTTGTAGGGAAATATCTGCTTTCTTTCCTTTGCCTTTCTTAACTTGAACAGCAAAAATTACGTATTAATTCCATAGCTCTGCCAGACTGTCAATCATGAATTTATCACCAAAACAATTTTTTGAAGGCTATTTGCTGTTTCCGTGAGTGAAGCAAACCCTTTTCAAGGAGGCTTGGAGGAGTTGCCTGCGGCCCCTGGGGCTGCTGCACAGAACAGACGTGCTCCATGTGTGCTCCGTGCAGCGTCCCCAGGGGGATGGACGCTGTGCTGGGCGAGGGTTTAGGCACTTTGTTCACAGGTGCGCTCCTGGCGCCCAAAACAGTAGGTGGTGCACAGCACACAGTAGATGCTGGGGAAAGGCTTACGAGGGAAAGGGTCTGGTCCTTCAGATCCAGAGCGCACCCGCTCCCCCGCGAGCGGCGCCTCCGCGTCACTCATACTTTCATATCGATTGACAACTCTGTTCAGCCGGTGCTTCCTCACGTCTAAGCCCTTGTTTGTAACAAATACGTGGAGAGCTTAAGCTTTCTTAAGAAAATCTAAACAGAGTTGAATACAGTCTGAAAAATGGATCATTAAACTTGTTCTCACTGGCAGCATGTAGACTATTTGGATGATTGTGAAAACAGGTTGGAATACACTTTTAGGTCTTTCTAGTCATTATTTGTTGTTCTCTTTCTCTTTTGTTTTTAAACATTAATTGAGACCCTTCATAGTGTTCAAAGGGAAATGGAAGAAATTCTGAGCATCAGAATTAAACTTACGAACAAAGAGAAATCCATTTTATCTGTCCTTGATTTGTGTGGTTATAATTGGGCCCACTCTGCTTGGGAGGGATACCTTGGGACCCGTGTCCCATGTAACATGTGACAGTGTGAGAAATGTGCTGAAGCCTGACTGAGGAGCGGAGAGTCCCGGCCGAGCTGAGACAGCCACAGACCAGTTAGCCTGTCCCGTCCCATCCCGTCATGTCCCCCTGCGATGCTCATTAGGAGAGGAGGGGGAGCAGCCCCTTCCTTGTGTAATGCTTGCTCGGAAGGGTGGGTTTTAAACTCTTCTCGAAAAACATCAGTCTCCTTCCTAGTGATATTTTTTAGGATTAAATATGTATTTATAAATAAAATGATTCTATATTCAGTTTTTAATCCAGCCAAACCTGATTAAGAAATAACATAAGTAAAAGTGTAGGTAAATTTGTCCACTGAAAGTAATTGTTGAAGGAAAGGAATTACATTAATGGAGCAGAGAAGTTTGGACCCTGAAAACTGGGACACAGACGTGAATGTGTGTAACGTTGGAAGAGATGTTTGCAGTGTGGACCTAGTAAGTGCATCGAGAGAGAACATGTTACTTGTGTAAGCTTTGTGAACTGTTCTCTTTCTAGATGTCTCAGAGCATGTCCTCCGTATCCTCAAGGCATTCGGAAAAGATAGCTATTAGAGAGTAAGTATTTGATTTGTATTTTGTGCTTTTTTCTGTGAAAATAATGTAAGGAACTGAGTAACTCAGTATTGAATTGTCAATGAAAAAATGTATTTCAATGGCTATAATCTTTCAACTTCAGGTTCAGTCAGCTGAGTGTTTTGTACTCATTCGTAGTTAACTTTTTTTTTTTATTGAAAAGCGAGGTTTTTCTAAATTATTTTGGGAACATTAGGATTGTATTCGAAGTCCTTCCTATCATAGCTTTAATTATCACTTACACATACATTCCTGAAGCCTTTTGGATTCTACTTCCTTTTCAGCTGTCGCCACCTCTTTTAAATCCCATTTATCACCTTAGTCTTTTTCATTTTAGATTGGAGAATCTTGATATTTGAAGTTGGAGTGTTTCTTCATTTTTATTTCTCAGACTTCATTTTATTGATATGCTACAAATCCATAATACACTGTTAAAATTATCACTTGAATAATTTAATAGACAATATTCCAGGACCAAATTACCCCATAGTGATGTATTGGTTTTGGGCATGGGCTACTGGAAAGGAGGGTGTCTGATAAAGCATTGTTAGCAGCTCGTGAATACTGGTCATTTCTTCTGTACTTGTCAGGACTGACTTAAAAATAAATAAGACCCTCTATTTTGTCTGTAATAGGTCCATCGACCATATGTTCGGTTATCAGGCACTCCTGGTTACTGATCTTTAACTTCTCATTAGAGTTTTATCTTTTCTCAGTGATTTGAAAGAGCTGGGTGTATCAGTCTTTATCTGCCAGCTGTATGTCAAGTCAAATCAATATAAGGTTTTTCAAAGATTAGAGAGAGATGAGCTTAAAAAAAAAGAAAACTGCCTCAGAGAGGCCCTATCTTCCTTTTTTAAGGTATTATCCTCCAAAACAGTGCCTGTCACATCTTTTTAGGCAGGCAGTTAATTGTAGGATAAATAATTAGTGAATGATAGACTGTTATCTTTTTAAAGTTTCCCCAGTGATGTTAATGATTTATTAGGTATAGGACCCACTAAGTTATCTTAGATCTAGATTAACTTTGAACTGATACTCCAAACGACAGTTCTGAAGGACCCTGAAGAGACAGACACCAGCTGAGACACCCTAGGCGGTCACACCTACTCTTTCCTTCCTGCTCCCTCCTTCCTGGCTTCACCCCGAGTCAGTCATCGCTGTTGACTTGTTGAAGCCTAACTAAGTACATGCAGCTGGTTCAGTTGGGTTTTCTTTCAAATTGAGGAGACTGCTTGGAGACTGGAGAAGTAGTATAAGGTAGTTCTTTCTTTCCCACTGTGACTGTAAGTTTGCTCCCTCAATTTATGTTTATTATTGTAAAATGGAAGATTAGGATGAATACCTTCTTTCTATAGCTAGATGAACTATAATGGCTATTCTTTTTCTCCCCCTCACCCAAGCATTTTTTCGGGTTGTGTTCTTTTAAACAGTAGATTGTATTGGAAATTTTATTTTTAAAAATTTTGGGTCTTTGGCAGTTGCTCGCGTTAGCCTGTGAGCGTCTGTGTATGTCCAGCATTCCCGTGAGGGCCTGGGTAGAGTAAAAAAAAATCATGTAAATATGAAATTTCCTATTGCATTGTTTTTTTTTGTTTTAAATTTATTTATTTACGTTTGGCTGTGTTGGGTCTTTGTTTCTGTGCAAGGGCTTTCTCTAGTTGCGGCAAGCGGGGGCCACTCTTCATCGCGATGCGCGGGCCTCTCACCGTCGCGGCCTCTCTTGTTGCGGAGCACAGGCTCCAGACGCGCAGGCTCAGTAGTTGTGGCTCACGGGCCTAGTTGCTCCGCGGCATGTGGGATCTTCCCAAACCAGGGCTCGAACCCGTGTCCCCTGCATTAGCAGGCAGATTCTCAACCACTGTGCCACCAGGGAAGCCCCCTATTGCATTGTTAATTGAGTGTTTCGTTGAACATTGCAGAATCAAGGTGACTCCTTAGATCAATGAAATCATTCCTTTGTTCAGTTTTCAGGTGGGAGATCTGGTCCTCATCATCCTGGACGAACGCCATGACAATTACGTGCTCTTCACCGTGAGTCCCACCTTGTACTTCCTGCACTCGGAGTCGCTGCCTGCCCTGGACCTCAAACCAGGTGAGGGGGGTAAGTGTCACATCTGTAACCAAAACAATTAACCTAGAGTGGAGAGAATATATTAAAGATTTTTCTCCCACATTGTCTAATTATATCAGAATTAAATAGGTAAGCAGGAACTCTGCCTAATCTGGTTTTTGTTTGTTTGTTTTTCTAAAATCTTCATTATCCAGATTATTTTCCTGGATTCTGCTGATGCAGTTGGATCAAATATCTCATACTCTAGCAGTAGCAGAATTACACTGTTAAAATTCTCATACCTATTTAAGCTTCAATATAACATGCTCATTTGTTTATAAGGGCATTACTTGTTTTGGCAAAAATAAATTCTTTTAAATTATAAGGTGTCTTTTCTCTCCTATTTATCATCCTGTTTCTACCTTTTTCTTTCATTGAACTTGTCAGTAAATTTTTTTAAAAAGGCAATAAGCTTTGTTAAAGTATACTAAATTACAATTAGTATATTACTATCGTCTATTACATTGATCTTTAAAGAACTCAAAAAGAACAGAATAGGTACCCTGGGATACTTAGGCTAAATAGAATTATTCAAAAACAAGAGTGTGTGTCCATTTGGTTTGATGTTCCTGTTTGGAATGACTTGTGAACATGGTCATATGCCCGTTCTCTGAAGTAGGCCGCACACGATCACGCCACCCTGGCTGTTGGCGGTGGGTTATGTAGAATGTGACCATGAAAAATGAGAAGAGAAGCTTGCAATTTAATTTACTGGTTTTGTACCTTGAAAACAGTGAACTTGATTTTTTTCCTTGAATTTTTTTGTAGGTTTTTTGTTTTTCATTTATTTAGACTTATTTGAAAATGATTTTTAAATTTACCAAAAAAGTTGCATAAATAAGTACAGTATAAAAAAGCCCGATATCCCTTCACGCAGAGTCACGTGCTGTTAACGTTCTGCCCCGTTTGCATTACCTCTGCCTGTGCACGTCTAGATGTACTGATCCACGGCTGTACACAAGCATGCGCACGTTTGTTTCCGGGCAGAGTGACGTCCTGCCCCTTTAACTACTTCACTCTGCATTTCCTAAGAACAGGAAGAGTTCAGTGTTTGCATCTAGTAACCGCTCACTGTCTACCACGTGCGTTTGCATTGTGAAGACTCTCACGAGTCCCACAGAAAAGAATTTATTTAACAGTCTTTACCACAGAACTCAAGCCCCCTCTTTTTTCCTCTTCCTCCGTCCCTCCGTCCCTCCCTCCTTCCCTGCATACATACATGCGTACATACGTACATGCATACATACAGAACAGGATGCCAGTTGGGGTAATGCTGCCTACCGACTCCTTGCCCTGGGGGTGTGTGGGTGACCAGGGCGTTGTTATGCCCGTGACGGGAACTCATCACTCCTTGGACATGAGTGTTAGATGATTCTTTTCAGAAATTGTGAACTATCTGTGAAGGGCTCTATTAGTCCTTAGAGTAGACTTGCCATATCCTGTGGTCCAGGAGCTTTTTTATCTTTGTATCACATGGTAGTATCTGTATGTTCATTTCAGATGGTTTATTCAGGATATCTTTTTTTAATATCATGCCAAGTAAGGTTTATGGAATAAAAATCAGTTTTAGCTTCTCAGAGGCTTTACCCTTAACAGATAATTTATTGGTCGAATACTTTTGGAATCAACTCTTTTATGACAACTTCTCTTCTGATGAATTTTAAAAGAGAATGAGTATTTATCTCTTACACACTTTGCCGTGTGAGAACTAGCTTTTTCATCGTGTCTCCGTCCACATTTTTTAATCTCCCCTCCACACAAGTACTGCCCTTTAGACTTTCTTTCATCCGTAATCCTTATAATTATAGTTATTTATTGTGCACTGACTGTGTTTGCGTTGTGGTGCCAAAAAAAAGAGAGAAGACAATGCTTTGCTTTGAACCTAGAATATAAATTTTGTCTGTTTAACTGCTTTCAGTAGCAGAAAAGGTCATGTGTTAGCACTTTCTGTAGGTGGCACTGCGGAGCTAATTTAGAATTCCTAGATTTATTTGTTCATGATTTGTACTCAGATTGTGTTTTTGTTTCTTGAACTTTGTCAGTTCTGTGGTTTGACTTACCATCTGCACTTAATGAGTAAGTGAAGCCAAAATTAGTGGTTGAAAAGTAAAATTCAGTTTTGTTTTATAAATTGTTATGCATTTCTGTGATTTCACTCTCGAGAATGTCATTAAACTGTTTTGACTCTGGCAGTTATGTTTTCATGAATAATTATAGTTGTACTTTCTAAAAGAATTTAATGGTTTGCTTCCATAGCCTCAGGTGCATCTCGAAGACCATGGGTCCTTGGAAAAGTGATGGAGAAGGAGTACTGTCAGGCCAAAAAGGTAAGCGCATTGTGGGACATGGACCTAGGAGTTGTAAGAAGATTCTCAGGATGCTTTATGCAGAACAGTGCTCTTCTTGGCCTTCTGATTCACTTGAATTAGGCCTGAATTTAATGAGTGTGAGTTTGCACCAGCAATTTTATGAATATTTATGTGATTTACCTTCCAGTAGTAGAGGTAGATGGCCAACAAGCTATCAACATATCCAGGAAAACTACAACAAGTTTCTGTTCTGAGTATTAAATTACTAGTGTTTTCATGTGCAAAAAAGGAACACAGCATAACTGGTGATTAATCTGTTTGTAGGTAGAGCTGATGTTTCCTTACTTTTATAATGCTACCCCCACTGAAGAAAGATAATGTGAGATATTGATGGCTCAGAATGCACCTGACTGATGTCGGCAGTGTCGGTGCTGTAGAGTCAGAGAGATCCAGTGAGCAGTCTTCCTAGCTCGTTTGTGGACCCCGTGCGCCAAAACAGCAATGGAACTTGACCTGTGTGTTGTTGAGGTTTCTTTGATGTTTAAAATAATAACATATGGCTCACTTTGTACTGTATTATTTAGCAGTGATTACCGACCCTTCCGTCAGTATTAGTGGCTCGTCTGTTACATGCTCATCTGGTGAGGGGCGGATCTGTGTCCTTTGATAAAGACACCCCTCTCCCCGCAATGATCGAGCATTGCATAGTGTGGTAGGATGGTACCTCTGTAATTTGGTTTAATCACCCTTTTCTTTCTGTCTTAGGCACAAAACAGATTTAAAGTTCCTTTGGGGACAAAGTTTTACAGAGTGAAAGCTGTGTCATGGAATAAGAAAGTATAATTTATGGAAGAAATTGAGGCATTCTGTGACGTTTTTCTGATCTGTCCCAACAGTGCTCATTCATCACTCCAAAAACAGCAGGCCATCTTTTTATATACAGGTCAACACGACAGCGTACTTCTTTAGTGTATATCATTTACTTTTTACCTGGCTACATTTTAGGAACAATAAATTCGTCAAAACCCTTGGCTGAGTTAAAATGGTTTTGTTTTTGTTTTTCTACCCAAGTAACTCTAGAAATGCGGACCAAACTAGTTCACTTTCTCAAAGGGCACACCCCGTGCATTGTGGTTTATGATCAGCCATATTCTTTGCCTGTTACATGTACCTTAGCTTGAACTTAGATATTCAGTGTTAGTTGTTATTACCAGCATTTGTCCTTTTGTGAAATCAATATCAGAAAACTTGCACTCTTTAACACATTCTTTATAAAATGTATAAATTCTTCAAAACTATTTAAAGAGGAGTGTTACTGCATGCAGATAATCATAATTTTGAGTTTGCCTCTGTAGATTACTAAAACAAATTGTTTCATTTATTTTTTTAAATGCCCTTTGATGTTTCAAAACAAAAAGGAACTCTAATTTGATTGACTGACTTTAAGATCAGCCATAATCAGCAATCTTCAAAAGCACTTTGAACAGATTGGTCGCCTGGGTTCTACAGGGAGGAGTGAGCTAGTGGGGGTTTCTCAAGCAGCACACAGACCTTCCCAACACTTTATTATTCTGTTCAGAATAATCTTATTGATGACGTCGTAATTCATGGTTCAGTTTCAGAAAAAACGTACTCATTGTACATTAACCATTTAGAGGTCATTTAAATATAACAAAATGTTGTATTGTAAAAGACATGTAGAATTTTAAAACAATAAAGATTTGAACCTGTAAATGTGTGTGCCTTTTAAAGAAGGATACAATTTTTAATATATTTGAGTGATTGCTGGGAAGTGTGAAAAACTTGTTCTGTATCATATCAAAAGAGAAACATGTTTATTACAAAAATGTTCTTTAACTATATGCTATGTAACAGGGTAAAACAGTGTTACGTAGAATAGAATTGTGTGAAGCCGATCTTTAGCTAAGTTGCCACGGAGCAGAGGTATTTAAATGAGTAGTTGAGCTGGTTGAGACTTGTTTCAGGTTTGTTGCTAGAGAACAATAATAAAGTGATTCTTTTTTTCAGAAAATATTTAATTTCTTCATAAAAATAAGTTAAATATTTTTTTAAATATGTATGTCTAATAGTACAGAAAATGGAATAAACACCATAGTGTATAGAAAACTGAATTTGACAACATATTAATGAATAAATGAACAAATGATTTCACATGTTTCTATTCAATCCTTCCATTACATCTTCACGCAGAGAATATCAAAGCACTAAAGAACTTTATATACAGAGTGGTCCTGCTAAGCAGATGTGGTGGGTCTGAATGAATCTGCCGGGGGCCTGTTTGACTTGAGATTTCATGTGGTCGTTGTGCTGTGGGGCTGTGGGCTGACGTGTGACATGTCAGGAGTGTCGCTCTTTAACGTTGGCTTCTGTTGCTTAGAGTTTTTCTTACATCCCATTTCATATCCATGCTATCAGTGGTCACATAAACCTTCACAAAGCAAACAAAAAGAAAATGCAGTTTTCTTAGTTAAAAAGAAGAAAAATGAAGCCTGCTTGAGTTCTTACCATTGGGTCGTTGAGGTGAGCCTTGGCATCAGAATGTCCACGCTTCAGTCCCAGATGTAACTTTAATTTTGGCCAAGTTGCATAAACTCTGAGCCTCAGTTTTCTCATGTATACAATGGTGTAATAATAAGACCTACCTCGTAGGGTTATTTTGAAAATTAAGTGATGAAAATTATAAAGGGCTTTGAACAATTTCAGATAAACAGGTTAAGTACTGAATAAACATTAGCTATTATAAAGATTTCTTTATCAGAATCTGTAAATTCACTATTCAAACTCGAGTAGAAATGTAGCTCTCTTTATTATGAGAATGAAAGTTTAAGTCACATTTAACTGCAAGTAAACTTGAAGCGTACATGAATTACGTGGATAGTTTTACTTTTGCAAAAGTACCTGGATATCCTAAGAACAGAATGAGCAAAAATTATACAAACTTTCATTTTTATTTATTTTAAAAAATTATCATGGTATAAAACATGTACGTGCTTTCAAAAAATTAATATGCCCTTAAACCCCTGTCCTATTTCCCAGTTTTGCCACGTGGAAGTAGTTTTGCTTGTTTGGCCATTTTTTTTTTTTTATGTGCCAGACTATACGACTATACTGGTATTTCTCGATAAATCAATTTATATTATCAGTTTACTTTCTCATATGATACGAAGATTTAGTTACTTCACAAGAACCTTTTCTGCTTCTATCTTTCCTGCACTGTATACTACTTTCTAGTTGGTTCATTAGCATTTATATTATCATGACTTTTTTTTTAGTAGCCATCCTAAGTGGGTGTTTTATGTGCTTGTGGGGCATTTGTATATCTTTGTTGGAGAAATACCAGTTCAAGCACTTTGCCCATTTTTTTCAGTTGTCTTTCTGTTATTGAGTCGTAAGAGTTTTTTTTATATATTCTGGATACTAGGCTCATATGATTTACAAATATTTTCTCCCATTCTGTAGGTCATCTTGTCAATTTCTTGATAATCTCCTTTGATGTGCAGAAGTTTATCATCTTGATAAAGTCCAATTTAATTTTTTTTTGCCTGTGGTTTTGATGTCATATCTAAGAGTTTTGTGGTATTAACTCATATTTAGATTGTTGATTCATTTTAAATTGACTTGTGTATTTGGTGTGAGGTAGGCGTCCAACTTCATTCTTTTGTATGTGGATATCCAGTAATCCCAGTACCACCTGAAGAAACTTTTTTTCCTCCAATTGAATTGTCGTCGAAAATCATTTGACCATTGACGTATGGGCTTATTGCTGGACTCTCAGTTCTGATTCATTGGGGGGCGGGGGGTGTGTGTGTGTGTGTGTCCTTACGTCAGTACTACAGTCTTTACTATATTGAGTTTTATAGTAAACTTTGTAATAAGTTTTAAAATCTGGACTTATGAGTCCTCCAACTTTGATCCTCTTTGAAAATTGTTTGACTCTTTAGGGTACATTGAGTTTCCATATGATTTTTTTTTTGCCACGCCGTGAGGCATGCAGAATCCTAGTTCCCTGACCAGGGAGCAAACCTGTACCCCTTGCAGTAGCAGCATGGAATCCTAACCACTGGACGACCAGGGAATTCCCTCCATATGAATTTTTGAATTGGTTTTTCCATTTTGGAAGAATGACTATTGGAATTTTGTTAAGGATTGCATCAAATCTGTAGGTTACTTTATGGCAGTACTGCCAATCTTTTTTTTTTAATTAATTAATTAATTTATTTTTGGCTGCGTTGGGTCTTTGTTGCTGTACGCGGGCTTTCTCTAGTTGCGGCGAGCGGGGGCTACTCTTCGTTGCGGCGCGCGGGCTTCTCATTGCGGTGGCTTCTTGTTGCGGAACACGGGCTCTAGGTGCGTGGGCTTCAGTAGTTGTGGCACGTGGGCGCCATAGTTGTGGCTCGCGGGCTCTGGAGCGCAGGCACAGTAGTTGTGGCACGCGGGCTTAGTTGTTCCGCAGCATGTGGGATCTTCCCAGACCAGGGCTCGAACCCGTGTCCCCTGCATTGGCAGGCGGATTCTTAACCACTGCGCCACCAGGGAAGTCCCTGTATTGACAATCTTAGTATTGTCTTTCAGTTCATAAATACATGATGTCTTTCCATTTATTTATATCCTCTTTATTTTAGAAACATTTTGTAGCCTTTGGTATACAGTCCTTTTTTAGTTAAATTTATTTTTAAGTATTTTATTCTTTTGGATTTTGTAAGTGGAGTTGCTTCTTTAATTATCAGATTGTCTGCAAATAGAAATTGTTCTACTTCTTCCCTTCCAATTTGGATGCCTTTTATTTCTTTTTCTTGCCTGATTGCTCTGGCTAGAACTTCCAATACTGTGTTGAAAAGAAGCAGTGAAAATGAGAATCTTTGTGTTCCTATCTTAGAGGGAAAGCTTTCAGTCTCTCGCCATTATGTATGCTACTCACTGTGGTGGGTTTTTCACGTATGGCTTTCATGTTGAGGAACTTCCCTTCAGTTTCTAGTTTGTTGAATGTTTTTAATGACGAAGCGGTGTTGAAGTTTGTCAAATGCTTATTCTGTATTCATTGAGATGGCCATGTGTTTTTCTTGTCCTTCCTTCTATTAATGTTATGTGTTACATTGATTTTCATATGTTGAGTCATGCTTGCATTTCTGGAATAGACCTCCCCACCCCACCCGGCGGTCATTTTGTGTAATCCTTTTAATCTGTTGAATTCAGTTCCTAGAATTTTGTTGAGGATTTTTGCATCTTAAGTGGAGGGACACATTCTCTGGATACTAATCCACCATCTTTTGTGACGTCACTATTGGATTGATCCTTTTAAAGACAAGAAAACAGGTTTGGAGTGATTAGTGACTTGGCCAATGTCTCAGAATTAGGAGCTCAGTGAGAATCACATCGATCACTCCTGACTTAGCATAATGTTCTTCCAGTTGAGGGAGAGAGAGGAAAACCCCAAAACCCTGGGTTTATGGCTCAGTTTATTCCGATGGTTGGAGTAGTTTACATGAATTCCATTTCTTTCAGGCATTGGCCTGAGAGAACAAAGACACTGAAAGATATGTATTTGCTAGAAATTAAGACTATGCATTTATCATAAGTGCTCTAAAGTGGATCGTTTATATCCTCCTTCCTGCTTACTCAAAGTTGGGGGTCGAGAGGTCTTATTTATTTTTAAAATGTCTTTGTGCATATATGTTTATCAAAGTACAACTCCCTTAAAAATGCTGTGGGTTTCCTATAAAACTGTTCGGAGTTCCCTAAATGTCCTTTAAAAGCTAAATCGTGATTCACACAGACCTCTCTGGAATAGTGGAGTGCTCTGGGAAAAATCTCTTAAGATGCTTAAGAACTCCTTTGTCTAGCTGAGAGGATTTTCTAGGTGCTGACGTAACCCTGAAGTCTTAATAAAGGGCATAGCAGTTACAGTTTTGATTTGATCATGATCCAGAAACCATTTCTTACTTTGAGAATCTTCAGCTCTGGAGAGAGTGGACCCAACCTTACAGGTCCTGCGTCTTCTATATTTTTGCTGAACTCTTCTTGCAAATGAAAAGTTTCTTCTCTGTTTCATGTCCCTCTTCCCGTGCCTCATACAGAGCTGAAGGAAACCAGTGGACACTTTGAACATTTCTTAGAAAGTTTCTTAGCCAAAAACACACATTTGCTAGTTTTGCCAGTTGTTCTGCTACTTAAAGACGTAAGTCACCATCTTTCCAGCTTCCAATAGCAGTTCTGCTTTTCCAACCTTCACAGACAGACAGTTCCCTGTTCTCCCAGGCTTGTCAGGCAGTGCCAGGTGTTCTGGGTTTGGGTACCAGTTTCTGTGTCGAGTATATCGTAACTGCTCATTCAGTGAGCAGTGGCTTAAAGTATCGTTCATTTGCTTTACGTGGCTGCAGTCATCTGTCGATTCACTTCAGGCTGGCTGACATCGCTCAGTTGGCTGGAACTGAGTTAGGGTCACCGGGGATGCCTCGGTTCCTTATGTGTCCTGTCAAAGTGCCCCGGTTTCTAAACAGCGGCTGCAGGGCTGCAGTATTCCTAAAAGAGGGGGCAACAAAGTCGGAGGCTTAGAAGTCAAATTATGTCACTTCTACCGCAGTCTTTTGATCATACTGAGTGACTGAGCCAACTCAAAGTATAGGAGTAGCTATTGGCCTTTAATATTAGGTATAAATGTCCTTGAAGATTTTTTAAAGCATGTGATTTAATGGATGCCTAAAGCCACAAAACTGAATACTGTTTTGTTTTGTTTTTTAAGATTTTTTTTGATGTGGACCATTTTTAAAGTCCTTATTGAATTTGTTACAGTATCGCTTCTCTTTTGTGTTTTGGTTTTTTGGCCATGAGGCATGTGGGATCTTAGCTCCCCAACCAGGGATCGAACCCGCACCCCCTGCATTGGAAGGCAAAGTCTTAACCACTGGGTCGCCAGGGAAGTCCCCAGTACTGTTTGCTTTAAAATCTAATTTTCATAAATTTACCCTTTTACTTAAACACTTACTAGTGATGACTGGGAAGCAGTTTAAAATGTTATTAATGTCCATTAATTGATGGCTTTTATGTTAGTCATACTCTTAGAATATAAACAAGCCATCTTTGGCCGATTTTGAAAAACACTTTGTATAATTTATAATCTTTAAGGGTAAGATGGAAATTCAAACAATTCCTAACACAGTGGTAATGAGACATACTGTCAGCTGTAAGCTATTTGGTTTACATACTTCTTAGGTGTCTCAGACACCACTGATTGTTTCCTTCTCACCTTAAGATAGATGAGGCTTAGTAGCAGCGTCACTTCCAGTGTTAGCGGAAACAAGCCTCAAGCCTCCGCATAACAAAATGGACCATCAGTCCTCTGCATACCCTTGTAGTGAAAGCAGTACGTGTGTGTGTGTGTGTGTGTGTGTGTCACGTAGGGACACTTCTGTCCAGGGTCTGTGCCTCACTAAAATGCTGGGCCGTCAAACCACTTTAACAGATGTTACCCTTTTCCTTGAGAGCCGGGCACTAGGCAGGAATCCTCCATCTTCACTGTCACTAGAGTTTAATGGCAATTTAGGAAATTCCAACACTTTCAGTGGCTTTCAGGGACTATTTTTACAAACGTTATATGTCGCTTCAGAAGGATCTCTCCAGCTTTGTGGACCCTAATAGCACAGATGCTTCTCTGACAGTCTGATTCTGAATTGATGCTGTAATACTTCTTAGACTGATTTAGAAATGCCACCAACTAATTCCCCCACCGGTCAGAGTAGTACTGTCGCTCGGTGAATAGCTAGCGTCGGTGTCACTTGTAATCTCTTTGGAATTCTGTTCGGCCAGTGGGTGTCTGCTTAACCAGCGTGGGCTTCTAACATGAACTTGGTTTCTTAAAGAACGAGTTCTTAATAATTCCTACGGAAGTGTAGAGCCTAACCTTACAAGCATATACGATGCCTGAATTCTCGGCAATTTCAGTCACAGTCATACACAAGCTTCTGTCTTCATCCTACCTGTTTGAGAAGTATGGTTTCTGGAGATGTCACTGTCTATATAGGTGGTACTACTTTTAAAACAGGTTGTACATGGTCTAGTCAAAATGCATACTTTTCCCTGTGTTTTCATGCCACCATGTACTGAATTAGGTCCTTTTAAAAAAGTGACATTTTCACGAATGTTACTCAGATTTAGCCTGTAGCATTGAAGAATACAAGGGAGCATGAATGCGCAACTTTTTCAACTATGACAATGGCCATTTACGCTCTGGAAATCTTACCAGAGGGCTCTTCTTTACCAATTAGCACTAAAAGCAATTGTGCATAATTTAAAATATTTTGAGATGCCTTACAAATAATAGTATCATTATGTAATACGTAAGAGCATTCAAAAATTCAACACTCTACAAGAATTCTCTCATCACTCTGATCCTGATATTTCCACGGCGATCCAGAGTACTAGACAGAGGCCACCTTTCAACTTTGGTACCTGATACTTCCCAAAGCATTTCTATATTAACCAGTGATAATATGAACCACTGTGTACTCCTTAAGACATTGGAGAGGCTTTTCAAACCATGAAGTTTTGATTTCTTGAAAAACTAACTGGCCATTTACTGTTATCAGTAATCATGGTATTCTCAGCTGAGGTAGCTGAAACCTCACAGCATGAACTAAATGATAATTCCTAGTGGGTAGAGGCTTGTGGATATAACTGGAACGTCAAAAAAGTTTCTCCACTTTCGAAGCATAAACGCTGTCTTCTTATTCGCCTTGAATTACTTATCACTTTCCTTCCATAAGTATGTCAGTGCTGCTCTGTCTTCTAAATATCTTTACGCAAAACTGTTTCCTAAATATATATATAGACACATAGATATATATTTATGAATCAGTAGTAACAATTTTTCCATGATTATGTATAAAGGCAGACCATGTCACAGGGGGTGTGGTTCTGGTATAAAGCAAAACCATGCTGATTTGTGGTGAGTAATATAGTTGCCAAGGGAACATAGGATACACAATGGTTCAACTTTAACTTTTCGACTACCATGTGAAAACGATATGCATTCAGTAGAAACCGTACTTCGACTTATGGATTTTGATCTTCTCCTGGGCAGCGAGATGCGGTGGATCCCCTCGTGAATGCTGGGCAGGACAGCAGCAGCTCCTGTCACCACGAGGTCTCCAGGATGATCCACTGATGCACTGGCAACCGTTCTGATTTTCGCTTTCAGTACAGTGTTCAGTAAACCGCATGAGATAGGCAGCACTTTCGTATAAAACAGGCTCTGTGTGAGATGATTTTGCCCAGCTGTAGGCTAATGTGAGTGTTCTGAGCGCGTCTGAGGGAGGTGAGGCTGAGCTACGATGTCCAGTAGGTTAAGTGTATTTGATGCCTTTTCCACTTGAAATACTTTCGACTTAACGCTGGGTTTATCAGGATGTAAATCCAATGTAAGTCAGGGAAGATCTATACTAATAGATGAAGTCTTTCCCGTGTTGGAAGCCACACATCCACAGCCTCTAGGACTATTTTTCCAGATGACTAATGCATTTTTTCTCTAAACTTTTCTAATTTTACTCAAGTTCTAGGGGTGCCTGCATGTGTTCTCTGCAGTGTCCATTAGAATAAGCAAACTTAAATTGGAAATACACAGATTATTCACAAAAATCTTGACAATTCCAACACTTCTGACATACCAAAATGCCTGCTGAGTGCTCACTGCCATATTATTTCTATTTCGTTAAAGAATTACAGAGCTTGTCGCTAAAAGTTTATGGTTAGAATGAAGTTCAGAAAGTTTCCATTAAATAAATGCCTGACATCAAAATGATCCTGCTATTCAGGCAACAGCGAAATTCAAAGTTTGATTGGGGTTAGAAGGACCAAAGCCAAATGCCTTCTACTTCACTCGCAGCGTTACTTAGGAGGGTGCCATTGCGAAATGGGAGATGACTGACATTTAGACTATCAATTTATTACAATTTTGCTCAATATTTTCTCGTATATTTTTTTCAGTGTTTGGGGAGCCTCTATATTCAAGTTTCCCATAATAACGAAGTTGGATGTTACAGAAAGTGATGAGTGGTGGCTGTGGTCCTTTCGGGGAGCAAGTCCTGTACGTGACTATAAGAGCACAAGCAGACCATGTAAGGATAGGGTTTGTCCGATGAGGAGCGTGTTGACTATTTCCTGCTTGTGATCCTCTTATAATAGGAAGAACTGCTCTGCTCCAGGAGTCTTTCCGAGTGAATGCAGGCAGAGGAGGAAACAAGAAATCCGTAATTTCACCATTAAAGCCGCACCTACTGCTGAACCTATGTTTATGGGAACCAGGTGCGTTCTGAGATGGACTTAGACATTTTCACAAGGTATTAAGTGTTCAGTGACCAAGTACTTGTAGAGAATTGAATTTGGTAAACTAGTCCCACTGGGTGCATCAGGGAAACTGTGATCAATACTTACATCAGGAGGGGTTTTTTTTAGTTATCTTATGAAGAATATGTGGAATTTTATTTCTTAAAAACATCACAGCCAAAATATACACAAATATTTCTTCTTGTAGCTGATGTTGCCATTCACAAGCAAGAGCTAAAAATGTGCTTTTCTAATTAAAAGATAATTTATAATTTGCAGTGTAAACACAGATAGCATGAATATCTATAATAATTATAATAAATGCCAAGATTAAAGACAAATGGATGTAATATTTTTTTTACTCATAAAAAATAGGAAAAGGAAAAGTTAAAATCCCAGGTTATAGCACTAGCTGTTATTTCTCTGAGATCTCAAAACATTTGTAGAATATTTCTAGTAGGTATCCATATATACAACCAGGAATATAGAAAATGAATTATGAACAATGCAAAATAAAGGCTCCTTAGGCGTTCATGTAATTTCACTTTGTTTTCTGGATATTGGGTTAAGGGACATATTAAATTTTGTATTATTTTTTCTATTAGAAAAAGTAGATGTAATAGAATTTATAGTAAAAAATGTCTGGATCACCACTGCCAGTGCATGGCCTGCAGCTCTCTGCCATCTTTGTCCTTATAAAGAGATGGAAAGTAAGTCAGGGAAAAGAATCAAAAGAACTCTACCAAAGCAAATGCATTCATGTCTCCACCTAAAAATAGCATCTTGGGAAATGACTGTCTCTGGCCTCACAATCCAGTTACGGTTTCTGCTCACAGGGTAAAATGGAAAAGAAACAGAGTCCAGAAATAGACTCACATATATACAGTCACCTGATTTACTACAAAGGCACCATTGCAATTCAGTGGGGAAAGGATGGTCTTCTTAATAATAGATACCAGATGCAAAATAAATGCACCTTGGCCTTGACTGCAGATTATGCACAAAATGTATTTGAAACACACAAAAAATGTATTTTGAAATGGATCATAAAATTAAATGTAAAAAGTAAAACAATAAAGCTTTTAGGAGAAAAAAAAATAGAAAAATATCCCTTTTTTTCCCTCTGGGGAAGGACCAAAGAAAACATTAAAAGAAAAGATTGAGACATTGGATTTCATTGAAACTAAGAACTACTATTTATCAAAAGACCCCCTTAATTAGAGTAAAAGGACAAGTCACAGACTGGGAGAAGATATTTGCAATACATGCATCTGACAAAGGACTAGTATCTAGAATATATAAAGAACTACAAATCGATAAAAAAAAAGACAAGCTGACTTAAAAGTGAACAAAAGACTTGATGGGTTCTTCACGAAAGAGGCTAACCAGTGGCCAATAAGCTATTAACAAAGTGCTTATATCATTAATCATCAGGAAAATGCAAGTCAAAACCACGATGAGGTGCCACTACACACCCACTTGACTGGCTTATATTCAAAAGACTAACAATACCAAGTGTTGACAAAGAAGTGAGACAATTGGAACTCTCGTACACTGCAGGGGGGAAGAGATTTGAAAGCACAGCAGTATCTTTTGAAATTACACACTGCACTGACTTGGTAATCCCACTCTTAGGTATTTACCCAAGAATAATAAGTGCATATGTTTACCAAAAGATGCATATAATGATGTATAGAGATAAAACCTGGAAACAACCCAAATGCTTTTCAGTAAGAAGTGGATAAGTAAATTGTGGTATATTCACACAGTGGTATATTATGTAGCAATTTAGAAAAGAATGAGCTATTGGTACACATAAAAACATAAAGAAATGTCACAGACATAACAATGAATTAAAATGACAGATACAGAGATTTCGTACTTAATGATTCCATTTATATGAAGTTCAAGAATGGGCAAATGAACCATGCTGACAGAAGTTAATTTTGTAGAAGGGCCCTGAGGGAGACTTCTTAGGTGCTAGGAATATATTTTTTCATTGGGGTGGGGTTAAGTGGGTATATTCACAGACTTTACTAAATGTGTGTTTTACCTCAACTTTTTAAAATAACTGCAATGGTTGATTTATGTATTTCTTCTCACTATTTTGCCATATGTTGTTCTATGCATTTTTAGAGTATAGTGTTAGGTAGATCTATGTTCATAATTATTACATTTTCTTGATATATTTTCCCATTAACCTTTATACAACCTTCTTCTTTGTTTAGTATGATGCTTTTAGTTTTAAAAAATATATTTTGTCTTATATTTAATAGCTATCCTTGCTTTCTTTCAATCCATATTTGCCTGACATCCTTTTTCGATCTCTTCATTTTTATCCTTTCTTGCATTTTGTTTTACATGTGTCTCTTGTAGAAAATATATTGATGGATTTTTAGAAAACATTTACTTTAAATACTGTTATTTTAGGACTTAATTCTTTTTCCTGATATTGGCAGTATTTTACTCTGCTTCCTTTTTATTTCTACTTATGTGAAAGTTATACACTTAAAAAAATCTTTCTGGTGATTATCTGTAATTTATTAAGACCCACCTATATGCTTCATTTTCCCATAAGTGTCTAAAGCTTTATTTATATTTATTTCTATCTATGCTTTTCCCTAAATAAAACCTTTCCTCTATATAGTCTTAGCATGCTCATTAGTCCCTTTTGTTTCTCTTGACACTGCCTGAATTAGTGTTGTTCAGAGGATTTTTTCCAAATTTTTTTAAAATGTATTTATTTATTTATTTATTTATCTTGGCTCTGTTGGGCATTGCTGCGTGCAGGCTTTCTATAGTTGCGGCGAGCCGGGGCTACTCTTCGTTGCGGTGCGCAGGCTTCTCATCACGGTGGCTTCTCTTGTTGCGGAGCATGGGCTCTAGGCACGTGGGCTTTAGTATCTGTGGCTCGTGGGCTTCAGTAGTTGTGGCTCGCGGGCTCTAGAGCGCAGGCTCAGTAGCTGTGGCGCACGGGCTTAGCTGCTCTGCGGCATGTAGGATCTTCCGGGACCAGGGCTTGAATCCATGTCCCCTGCATTGGCAGGCGACTTCCCAACCACTGCGCCACCAGGGAAGTCCCTTTCCAAATTTTTTGACAATGTATTTCTTTCCTAGAAGTTCAAGGATTGAGCTGAGCCAGAGAGCCAGGTTCACCATCTTTTCCAACCTCGAAATAAATCTCTTTCTCTGTTTTCACACATAAGGACACTGATAACTCACAGGGGTTAATGGAGTAGCTCAGGGTCAGGACCACGAATTCTGTCCATCACTCACCAGTTCAACAGTTACAGAGAAATGGAAATACTCGCAATTAACTCCTTTTCCTGGCTTCCCATTTCCTACTGCAGGCAGCCTCACTCCGCCTTCTCCCTCTCACTTCCACTGGGAGATCCATGTGTCCTTCAGACCCTTGCTCAGTACTTACTATATGCAAGTCATCGTGAGGGTGACGGGGTGTGCTGGGGAGAGTGTGTGTCCCCGGTGGACACGACCTTCCCATTGGTCCCCAATTTCAAACATAGTAAGCATATTGGACCACTGCTCTGAGATGTTCAGTTTCCATGGAAGACGTCTTAGACTTTTAAATGTATTGTCTGCCCTTGTATGTCTTTGTCTCGCATTCATCAGCCTCCAGGCTGTGAGTCCCAGAGAGGCAAGAACGGTGCCTGGCAGAGGTGCTCAGAGCAAGTTTGCTTCCTTCTCAGTTTGGGGAAGTCCTTTACCTCAAGTCTAAATCCAGCCTGACGCAATTTTATTTTATTTTATTTTTATTGAAGTAGAGTTGATTTACAATGTTGTGTCAGTTTCTGGTGTATAGAAAAGTGATTCAGTCATACATTATTTTTTTCAGATCCTTTTCCATTATAGGTTATTGTAAGGCATTGAATATAGTTCCCTGTGGTATACAGTAAATCCTTGTTGCTTATCTATTTTATATATAGTAGTGTGTATCTGCTAATCCCAAACTCCTTATGTATCCCTACCCAACCTCCTTGGTAACCATAAGTCTGTTTTCTATGTCTGTGAGTCTATTTCTGTTTCATAAATAAGTTCATGTCATATTTTAGATTCCACATATAAGTGATATCATATTTGTCTTTGTCTGGCTTGCTTCACTTAGTATGATAATCTCTAGGTCCACCCATGTTGCTGCAAATGGCATTATTTCATTCTTTTTTATGGCTGAGTAATATTCCATTGTATATATGTACCACATATTCTGTATCCATTCATCTGCCAGTGGACACTTAGGTTGCTTCCATGTCTTTGCTATTGTAAATAGTGCTGCAATGAACATTGGGGTGCATGTATCTTTCTGAATTAGAATTTTCTCTGGATATATGACCAGGAGTGGGATTGCAGGATCATATGGTAGTTCTGTTTTTAGCTTTTTAAGGAACCTCCATACTGTTCTCCATAGTGACTGCACCGATTTACATTCCCACCCACAGTATAGGAGGGTTCCCTTTTCTCCACACCCTCTCCAACATTTGTTATTTGTAGACTTTCGGATGATGGCCATTCTGACTGGTACGAGGTGATACCTCATTATAGTTTTGATTTGGATTTCTCTAATGATTTGCAATGTTGAGCATCTTTTCATGTGCCTGTTGGCCATCTGTACGCAGCCTCATGCAATTTTAGACTGCAGAACCCTTGGTCCATGTCTGCTCACAGGAGGAACATGGTCAGAGAGGGGAGTTCAAAGGAAGACAATGGGGGAGGGCCGTGTTTTGCCTGTCGCCGGTACTTTACGGAGCGTGCAGTGCTCCGTGGCTAGCATGCCCAGCACAGTCGGGGCTCAGGACAGATGATCTGTCCGATTCTGAGATTCAAGTTAAATCAAATTCAGTGGTATAGTGTGAGCCTGTAGGAGGTGTGTGTATGAACAGAGAAGGGCAGATCCACATCTGATGATGGGGAAGGACGACAAGAGAGCCTGTAGGAGGTGTGTGCGCGAACAAAGAAGGGCAGATCCACATCTGATGACAGGGAAAGGGCAACAAGGGAGCCTGTAGGAGGTGTGTGCGTGAACAGAGAAGGACAGATCCACATCTGATGACGGGGAAGGACGACGAGAGCCTGTAGGAGGTGTGTGCGTGAACAGAGAAGGGCAGATCCACATCTGATGACGGGAAAGGACAAGAGAGCGATGATCTATTTTGCGTTTCTAAGCCCCTCCCCACATCGAGGGGCCTCCTTGGTCACCGCTGGGTGCCTGGTAGCGCCGGGTGGAACCCCACAAAGTGACCCTCGCCAGCATCTTGCACCTCAGTCCTTGAACAAGACCTCTAGCAGCTCTCTTTGCCCTCGGCTAAACCCATCACCCAAGGCTGAAACACACCACAACGGAAGAGCTGAGTCCCGAACCCTTTTATAAAGCAGCGGAGGAAAGAGGCCCGTTTAGCCAAACCAGCACACTTTATAAATGTAGGCAGCTGGCTCGCTTGCAAAAAAACATCAACCTAGTTTCTTGACCAAAATAACATCCAGATGAACTGAAGATAGAAAATGTAGATGCCATTTAAAAACCAGCCCAGTGATGGAGTTAAATACTTGTTACCACCCCGGAAGGGAAAAGACTTTCTAATCTTACTAAGAGAAGAAATTACGAAGGAAAGAAAAAAAGGTAAACTTGTCTGTGCTAATGGAAAAGTATCTTCGGTGAATGGAATAACCAAAATAAAATGGCCAGCAGCTCACAAAGAAATATTATTTCTACAGTTATGATAAAGGCTTACTATTTTATGTAACTAAAAATAAATACAAATTAATACGAAAGTTACAGTACATGAATGGGTCCAGTTACTACAAAAGATGCCAAGAAATTTTCTGAACAAATCGGAACCTGTTTTACTTTTTACCTTTTAAAAAGAGTGTATCAAAAGAGAAAGTTGAAACTAAAAACGCTGGGTCTCCATGGCCTAAATCACAGACTATTTACCGGCAGCCTTAATAGTTAAATCCCACCTACTTCTTGGTGGGTTTTAATTTCTCTTTCAGGAGAACTTCAACTTTTCAGACACATGAAAATTGTTCTATCAAAACGTTTAGTTTTATTTCTGTTTGTGACTTAAAAGCCTTGGATAATCATGAGTTGTTATATACGGGTTCAAGCCTGCCCTTCACCTACCATTTTCCTTCTTTCTTTTTTCCTACTTCTGATCTGTGTGTTTCCGCTTCGCGCTTAGCATGAGCTCCCTGGTTAGTGAGCTCTCTAGGTGCATCGGGTACAGATGCTTGTGGGAAATCTCAGAGCTCCCAGCCTGAATTTGGAGAGCAAAAAGTATAAGTAGGTGTCAATAAATTCAGCAGTACTGTGGCAATCTCGTCCAACTTGGGTTCATCTGTCCAGTACTAGTTGTTAAGTCACAGCCCTTGAAGACGTTCGGGAAACGTGCCTTTTTGCAAAAGCGTCGAATTCCCCAGACTTAAAGTGCCAGCATTTACAGGTCTCTCTACTGAACTCCAGTGACGGACCTTCCTGGGTGTCCGGTGCTGCGTTAAGTGCACTGGGGGACGATGCCCAGGCTGTCGCATTTGCTTTCTGTCTTTGGAAATTTAGTCCGAGGCCTCTTCTTCCACGCTCGGCTCGTTTCACTGAATTCGCTGGCTGCCACCTCGCTGACGAAAGAGGCCTGGAGAGCAGAGGTGGCTTGCAGCTCGGCTCACGACGGCCACCGGCAGCACCCCCAGAAGGGGGTCCGGGGGAGTCCGTGTCACCCTCCCGTTAAGCATCAGAGGCGCTGTGCTTATTCCTCCGTGGCTGGAGCGGGCTGCGTGTGCAAGGCTGACACTGAGCATCCAAGGACCGTCTGGTTTCTACACATCCTGTGTTGTTTATGAACAATTTTTAGATTAGTGTATACTTAAGACTAAAATTCTTAAGAATTGCCTTAAATTAGGAAATCATGCCATAAATAAATGCTACCTCATTAGCATCTTCAGGGCAGGAACAAGCACAATGGAAGCTACTTCTGTAAAGGCCTTAGTGTCCGTCCGGGGGGTTGCCGAGCTCCAGGCGAAGGGCTCCGTGTGCCCTGGTGGTGCCAGCCGTGCCCGGGTGACGTGGAGGAGTGCTACTGCCAGCCGACGCTGCCTCCCAGACGGCCGCCGGCCACTGGCTACTGTCCACGGTGGCCCTTTTGGGGCTGTTGCATCCTCACAGACACCTCTCCTCGTGGGGAAGCTGGAGCGCGTTATCTCAGCAGTTATGTAGAATGCTTGCAGCCAAGCCAAGGACCTAATTGCTAATTTTGCAGAGACGCAGACGTGCTGCCTGGAGAGGGAAGCCAAGCTCAGAGCAAGCTCTCCGCACCTCCCCAGACAGGTCAGAGCCAGAGCCTCCTGACCGGCGAAGCTGGTGACGTCGGATTTGGTTCAGATGATTCTGTTCGGTGGATGAATTCGTGTAGAAGGAAGAAACAGGAAGACGATGGCGTCGGCTGGGCACAGAGAGCGTGAAGTCTGCAAGTTCAAGTCCTGACTCTGCCGTTCTCGAGCTCTGACCCTGGACCAGTGACCTCCTCCAGGATTCAGTCTCTCCATCTATATGATGCAGATGGGGATGGTCGTAGTATTAACATCTCATAGGTGGCTGTGAGGACTAAAGCCGTCATCAGCTGTAAAGGGCTTGGAACGAAGCTGGCACGGTCTCCACGGTGGATGTGAGCTGTTGTCATTGCGTGGCCTCCATCCTCCTGGTTAGCACTTGCTTATCTTCCCTGTAATGAGCACATTACCCCCCAGAGTCAAATATACTAACAAGAGAGGGAATAAATTACGATATATTTCAGTAAAAGTACTTAATCCTCTTAGGGAGTTATTAGTAATTTTTACTGGTGAGTATTGATTATTTCAAGAGTGTGATCTATTAGAAATTGTGACTCAGAACCAGTGGCAAAGAGCCTTAGCAGCCTTAGCAACTCAGTTTTGTTTCATCAGACTTAATACTGACAACAGTTTGAATCAAATATGATCTGAATAGCCATTTATTCTTTAAAATGATATCCTTTATGATCCTAAAGATGTTCTAAAACATGTTATAAGGCAGGATTTCTCAAGCTAGTGTTCACAGCCATATTCTCATGATTCCATTAAAGAATTCTGTTAATTTAGAGGTGATACTTAAAATGAAATTATTTTAGCAGTAATAATGACTAAACATCTAGTTTATAGGGCTACATCACAGTTGAAAGATATTTTCATACAAGAAGATTACATTTAGTGCTTCTAAGACAGCTTTTCTTTTTTTTTTTTTTAATTCTGATTTCTTCTAAAAGGCTGAGAATCAATTTACAAAAAGGCCTTAAATGTACATTCCAAAGTATGTTAGCCTGGAGGTACAATAAAGGCCTCAACACCAATTGCTGACAGCATCAGGAAAAAAAAAGCTCATGTATTAGCAACTGAAACAGTATCCTGTAACTTAGAGATGCCTCAGTGACGTGACTTCAAACCCTAACCCTAACCCAACCCTGAACCTAACCCTAACCCTAACCAAGTAGTCTGAACTCCTCTAACAGTACAATAAGGACAAAGATAAGTGAAAGGGCATTTAGAGTTTGAGTGATACACCTAGGAAACACATATTATTACTCACCATCTGCTCCTCTAAAATATGCCTGGACGTGATTCCTAGTGACAGAAGGTGAGACCAGGCAAAGTCTCACAACTGTCGAGGATGGTCCCACTGAAAACAACAATCATCATCTTACTAAAGTGATTGTGGTGTTTCAGCGATTGGTAATCAAGTTTACGATGATCTATTTCCTCTCTTCCACTTGACATCGATGAGTACTGGTTATAAAGGTGGCAACTGCTTTAATAATTAGGGCACCAAAAGAGCATATGAAATTAACTGTGTTTCTTTGCAACTGGCTAGTATTTACATGCAGGGTGCAGCAAGGCCTCTTTATCATACAGCTACGCTCAAATCTCTTTGAGCTGAGGAATAATGGATGAAAAAATCTAATATAAACCTGGAATTTTTTCAACTATCTAGATCTCATTCATACAATAGGTATTTGATGGAGTCTTCCTGCAATTGATGGCTTAAAATCTATTCTCTTCATTAGTTGGCAACTTCTTAGGAAACTCAAAATTTAATAGATGGGTCCTTTGAATGGCATATGAGCTTTTGCACTGTGATTTGGATACAAAGCATGAATTCAAACAGTTACCTTGGTTCCAGTATTCTAAAATTCAAACCTATTATAACTCATCAATAGAGTTGTATAAAATCAGAAAATATCAATATCAGAGACCACCGAGGCCATCATCACCAAAAACCGAAACGATGCTTCTTGTCTGTAGCATATATGAATTTCCTAGGGCTATCCAACTGAAGGTTGAATTGCTCCAGAGACGCAAAATTTACTACCACCCAGGACAGGGTTGAAAAAGTGTAAACCTTTACTGTAAAAGTGGTGTCTGAGCAGATCAGAGGAATGAACGTCTCAAACTAAAGGGCAGGGCTCTCAGCCCTGAGGTTCTGGGCAGAGTGAGAGGTGTTGAAACACCTGTTCAGTGTGATAGAAAAAGGCAAGGCTACTTAGCAGTGACACGGCTCAAGGGACAGAATCATTGTCGTCGCTGCATAAATTTTTAATTTCCCCAAAGAGAATTGCAGGCGAGAGGCGGAGCATAGAAGGAAGGTCTTCTCAGGTGAGATGTCCGTGGCATGACCTTGGGATTTAACTGTGAAGGAGGCAAGCCTGGGGCGAAGGTGTCGTCTGTGGAGGACACAGCTCAGGTTCTGGCCCCAGACTGGGAATGCAGGAGCAGCCCACAGACGCCCCAGAATGATGCTGAGCATCTGGGAGGAAAAAGACCGGCTGTAAAGGAGAAAGTAACTAATACCCTCATAAAACTGTCAAAACCCCCCTTTGGACAGTGGGTTTAAGTAATCATATTAATCACCCTCATGAGGTTTACAAGGAGACTCGCAGATAAATAAGGTCACTTGTTTCCTTAAAGGGTTTGGATTGGTTTTATAGTTAAGACTGTTTCAGAAGATAGAAGATGGAAATTGAAACAAACTTTACAGTAAGTTTAAGGAGCACAGCATCCCTGGACAGCTGGAGATTTTCCCTCTCACTGCGTTCTCAGCCCAACCATCGACCTCACTCAGAAAACATTCATTGATTTGACTCGTGGCACCGAGTCCATTCATAAGAAATAAACCATCCTGTGAATGGTTTATTTAAAGCCAATAGTTCTATCTATATACCTCAAATTATATTTTTCAATTTTTTTAAATAAATGAGCATTCTTTCTGCTGCTAAATAAATAAAACTAGGAACAGCAAGTAAGTCAATAGTCCTTTGAGTCATAAAAAGCCATTTCCCTCATTATTCTCATCATTTGTAAGCATTTTAATCGAAGTAGAAGATAGTACTTTCTTCAGAGGACTCAAGTAACCAGAGTGAATTTCCTTCATTGCTAAGGATGGCAATCAATTAGTTTGTTTATGGCTCGTAGTAACAAAGAGTATTTACATGAGTTATTGCAGTGGAAGTAAAAGATGCTCCCCTGCGCCCTGATCTCACGGAACCTCTTCCAGGCTTTGTGAAGTTAGCACAAGAGATAAGAGGGCTGCCCTCTTCTGCTGATGAGGAAGTCAAGACTCCGCTCGTTAGTGATTTGCCCAAATTCACACACTCGGAAGTGGAGAAGCTGCTTCTAAACCCTAGTGTGTGTTTTTTGTTTTTGTTGTTTTTTAACCCAAACTTCAAATCGACTCTCTTTCCTGACTTCCTGCTTCAGGTCCTTCTTTGGAATGAAGTCAAAGTTACACAAACATACATACAACTGCTGTTGGGTCTACTTAAACATACTAACTTTTTACAGCATTTTGAACTACAATAACGTGTTTTATCAGTTTTTCTACGATGGTTCCTTATACAGCAAGCCTCAGGACATCCAGAGCTCTCAAAAGACCAGCATTAAGAAAAAAAAAGAAAAACAAAACCAAACAAAACCCTTTTCCAATACTGCTAAGAAGTCCTGGTGTTACAATCTTGAATGAAAACCAGTGCTTCTTTGTCCCCCACAAATGCTTTCCTGCAGTGGGCAGAGAAGCTGATGGGTCCTGGGGGAGTGATGACCCTGAATGAAGTAATTCCCCTGATACTTCAGGGGGGAAACCCTTCTGAAGCAGCGAGACCACCTGTCGTGATTAGAACGATGTCAAAGTGACTGAGAAGCCCTTGTGCCCGAGCAGCGGTTCCCAGGTGTGGTCCTTGCTCACCTGCATCTCAGTCATCGAGCATCCACAGTGACAAACGCAGATTCCAGGCTGCTGTCCTGAGCCAGGTTCTCTGGAGCTGGTCTCTATGTTCGTTTCCTAAGCAATTCTATAGGAGCGCCTGGCAGACACCAGAAATTCAGTGATATCCTCAGCCTGATACAGCAGGCTTGTGGAAAATAAGTGATGCTAATCCATCTCATCTGGGTCTGATTAATAAACTAGAATGTTCTCAAGAGCAAGGACTATATCTGACTCACTTATGTGTCTCAGAGCTTAGAGACGGCCTAAGTGATCACAGAAGCTCAGTAACTATTGGCTGAACACATGCTAGAACAGAGTTTCTCAAACATAGACAAGGAAATGAATAAATATAAATAAGTATGGAAATAAATAAATGGGAGAGAAAAAGAATCTAAAAAAAAGAGTGGATATATGTATATGTATAACTGATTCATTTTGCTGTACCGCAGAAACTAACACAATATTGTAAATCAACTATACTCCAATAAGAATTTTCAAACAAAAACAAAAAAGAAAACCAAAACCAAAAATAAATAAATACATAAATGGGGGAGAAAGGCTGGTTCTGCCTTAAATAGACTGCCAACTAATAAATGTAGACTATTGATAAAAGTGGCAAATTACCGTTAAGCAAACACACAGGAATAATCGTTGCAATCCAGAATCAGCAATGGATGCTAAAATTAGATGTTTAAAGTATGATGAGAAGATATTTGGTCAAGAAGTACCTCTCCACAAGATACCTATTCATTACAAAGGGAAAACTAGTAAATTTAGAGTGGGGATGTCTGTCAGACAAATGATCAAAGATGACAGCAGTAATGATACGTAGTCCCCAAAATATAATTTATTCATTGTGAAGTCCCCTGCTTTCCTTTTCCTTGTTATATTTGAAAGTTGCTAAGACAGTAGTATTAAATGTTCTCACCACACACACAAAAATGATAATTAGGTGATGGCGGTGTTAACTAACCCTATGGTGGTAATCATTTTGTAATATATGTGCATCACATCATCACGTTTAAACTTACACAATGTTATATGCCAACTTATCTCAATAACACTGGAAAAAATTATACACAATCTAGGCTTTTGTTTAAATAAACTGTTTAATTTAGAACAATTTTAGATTTATAGAAAAACTGTGAACATATTACAGAGTGTTCCCGTATACCCCACACCCAGTTTCCCATATTATAACACCTTACATGAATATGGTACACTTGTGACAATTAATGAACCTGTATTAAACATTGTTATTCCTAAAAGTCCATCCTTCATTCAGATTTCCTTAGTTTTTAGCTGCTGTCTCTTTCCTGCTCAGGATCCCATCCAGGAAACATTATGTTTGGTAATTGTGTCTCCTTTGCCTCCTCTTGGCTGTGACAGTTTCTCAGACTTTCCTCGTTTTTGATGACCTTGATGGTTTTGTTCAGGAATTTTGTAGAATGTCCCTCAGTTGGGGTTTGTCCGAGATTTCTCTCATGACTGGGTGATGGGTTTATAGGACAAGGACCACAGAGGTAAGGTATTAATACCGTTTGACTGCATCCCATTTGAGGTGGGATATGTACTCTCCTCGTGACATGTCTCTTTATGTTGACCTCACTCACCTGGCTGAGGTGGTTTGGTCAGTTTTTAGTAATTATAGATAAAGCCACTATAAACATTTGCATGCAAATGTGTGGACATAATTTCCAGATCAGTTGGGTAAATAGGAGTGTGATTGCTAGATTGTATCTTAAGACAATGTTCAGCTTTGTAGAAACTATCAAATTGTCTTCCAAAGTGGCTGCATGTTGAGCAGGGGCTGATGCGATCAGACCGGCTTTTATGAACATGATTTAGTAGAAATCCCAGAGGCGGCTTAAAGAGTTGAGACAGAGAAGTCTAGCTGAGGGAATTCCTACAACTCCAACTGTTCTGACCGCCGTAGCTTAGGGCAGCGGCAGACAGAGCTGAGAGAGCCGGGGAGGGCTTTGGAGCCCGGTAGAAAGCACAATGCAGGGATGGAATATGAAATCGGGCACATTTGGCAGTTTACTGCCTTTCTGGTATAATCATCTGTCCAGAAATTAAGTCACCACTGCCACCTATTGGTGAGTAAGCCGCCTGTTCTAACCTTGTCCTGCACAGAAATATACCGACAAGAATCTTGTTGATTTCTCTCACTCACTCCAGTCAACCCACCCCAGAATATCTATTGAGCTCTGTTCGTGAACAATAAATGCCCTGTGTTCAGGCTGGGAGAGTTTAAGGTTTAAGAGAATATATGCAAAACAGCTACCCGCTCATCTGTTTAAGTGCAAGGTGAGGGCCCAGGGGGAGAATTGGACGGGACTAATTTAGCTTGCTGCCGGCTGAAACGGCGGTGGAAGGTGGCCCATCCATAAAGGACACACGCAGACGGAAACTTTACATGTGGTCTGAAAGGGGAGTCCCCAGGTCCAATGCACCCTAGAGCAGGGGTCCTCAACCCCCGGGCCGCAGACCGGTAGCGGTCCGAGGCCTGTTGGGAACCGGTCCACACAGCAGAAGGTGAGCGGCGGGCGGGCGAGCAAAGCTTCATCTCCCGCTCCCCATCACCCCCCATCGCTCGCATTACCGCCCGAGCCATCCCCCCATGCCCCCCCCACCCCCAGAGAAAAACCGTCTTCCACGAAACTGGTCCCTGGTGCCAAAAACGTTGGGGAGCACTGCCCTAGAGAACCGTCAGCCTCAGACTCCAGTGGCATTTCTAACAAGCAGGTTTGAGAGTTAATTGTCCCAAGCTTTGAGCCAGGTGTCCTTTTCCAAGATGTATGAGATGCTACAAGGAGAAGAACATCTCCTTTCTTTAAAGACACCATTTCCAGGCAAGAGCCTGCTGTGGCCACCTCCTCGAAAGGAGAAGACCCAGATGCATCCAAAGATATGAAAACATTATTCACATCACTAGCAAAGGACTGAAAATTGTTCGTGCTAAACTAGAGGATCAAATGGCAGCCGGTCTCTAGCTGTCCCGGGATTTGTATTTATTTTAAAGGAGACTAAAAATTAAGTCTAGCCTAGATGTGGCCATCACCAAAAGTGAGTGGGAGACAGAGGCTTGGAGAGAGTTAGGTACCCCTAAGGTCACACAGCTATGAAGTGCAGAGCTGGGATTTGCATCCAAGTAGGCTGATTTGGGACCCCTTTTTCTGGAAATGTCACGTTAGACTGTTTCCTCGACTTTCACTTGAGTTAACTGCAGCTACTTGATACAGCATTAGTAACTTGCTGGTACCATGAACTATGACTAATTTTTATTATTTTAAGCACAGTCTAACATACACTATCTTGTTTTTCCATTAAGATCAGAGTAGTGTCTTACCATTTTTCTCCGTATAATATTTTACATATAAAACTTTATTACTTTCAAATTCCAGTCTTTTACTTTTTTGAATTAGTCCCAATCACTTGGATGGTTTATGTCTACTTAGCCATGACATAAATGTTTTAAAAGTTTGTAATGATTCAAATATTTACCTAAGAACATTGCAGTTTGTTTCTTTATCTTTCTGAGTATCTCAGCTCAAAAATATGAATAGAATGCACTATGATGCCCTTGCTAGAGAATTATGTCTACTATATTTTTCCTCCTATTGCATTTAAGTATGCCAGTTAGCTGATTCAGAATCATAAAAGTGACATAAAGGTAGCTCAGACTAAACATGTATGAGAGAAAGTACACAAATTAAGCTTTTTATAATTCTTGACGTAATTTAGTACTATCTTTAAAGACCCCCATGTGTTCAGAGTGACCACCTTGACAGCACTGTCACGTGTGTTTGCATGGAGCCAGAGCCGCTTTCCTGTGTTGCCTTCTTTGGCAGAGACCATCAGTGTGGAATCAGGAAGCATACGTCACCAAAGAGAAACGTGTAGTACAAATATACTGTATAATTCTCTTCTGGCCTCGCCTTGATTAAAAGGGACATATGGGCAAGGAGTCTTGCACAGAGAGAAAGCAATTTTCTAATCTCCCCAGACCTAAACGTCGTTTCTTTATTTGGATGCTGCGCTATACTGTGAATCGTTTTCTTTTTCCTAAGATGATAAGAAATATGGAATACTTGCCACTCAGCACACTGAACAAAAAGCCTCGCGTTACCGGTCTGCTCAGTCTAACTCCATGATTGTAAATGAGATCGGCTGTCACATTTATTATAGGCTATGGATTCTCTGTTTTATTTTCCTGATATTTAGCATAGAGATAAGAACTTTGTGTTGTCCATGGTTTTACTATAGAATCTTTAACTGTCCATAATGTAACTCATTAACTCCAAAGCTTGTTAATTGTAAACATTTCTGAAACGTGTTTGTGAAAATTGCATGTTATCACAAAACCAGTTTGTTATAGGAAATGTTAGTCATAAATATGCCTATTACTTACTGATTTGTTATAAATGACCGTATCAATTTTCTCCCTTCTTTTTCTTTCCCTTGTCATACTATAGAATTGTACGAATCACATATATACACACAGTGAAAACTCTGAAGAGCTGGTAGATAAAAAAGCCAAAATTAAACACACATTTGAAAAATAAGTTTAAGGAAAGCCTTTATTAAATTTAGAGTGGGAACAACAACTTGAACTTGTGACCTTTGCAACTTAGGTCTTTGATACCCAGCTGATGTGTCATCCCACTCACAAACCTCACCATATTTTGTCATGTGGAGCAATATGATTCATCTCCACCAAATCCTCCTGGAAAGTAAGTGATTCCAGCTCTCTTCCTGACAGAGAGGTATCAGGGAACTCAAGACGTGTCGGGCACCTTTGTTGGTGCTGGAGAGCAAGGATGCTTGGTGCTGTCACAGATGTTGGTGGAGTGTCAAGGGGAAAGGAGACAGCTTATAGACTTCCAGCTGACCAAGTTGTGTTGTTCAAGCATCAAAATAAATAAGTAATTTTGTCAAAATTATCATGAATTCTTAATGTTGCTTAAAGGTGTGGGCAAAACATACATGATTTTTCCATCGTATTTGCAGAACATGTTGTCTGTTACTCAATTCAAACTACATGTGTATTGAATGAAGTTGAGGTCAAATCAGACAGTAAAATATTATGTAACAATCTTGCAGCCTGGAGTGTGTGTGTGTGTGTGTGTGTGTGCAAAATTCCATTAATATAGGCAGAAAAAAAGCTGTGAGAGAAATTATTTTAAGAGTTGTGTGAGAGATTATAGTTAAAAAGAGAAAAAGGTAAGTGTGAAATGTAATACACCAAGTTCTAGAGAGAAATGATCTTGAAAGATTTTATTACTATCAGAAAGGGCTTGATTCCATGAACTCCATGACACCCTTTGTCTTGGAAGCTCCCCCAGGTTTTTGTGTTACAGTCCTAACCTGTTCCCTGAATTCAAAACTGAATTGGGGTCCTGAATTTCTAACAGACAACCTTGACTCGATAATCGCAGCTGACATGAAATAGGACTTGTATTCACTTTGCTCAGGAAAAATAATCTTGTTACCCAAGAAGGTACAAAATACACATGGAGGGCGCCTTCAAGATGGTGGAGGAGTAAGACATGGAGATCACCTTCCTCCCCACAAATACATCAGAAATACATCTATATGTGGAACAACTCCTACAGAACACCTACTGAACGCTGGCAGAAGACCTCAGACTTCCCAAAAGGCAAGAAACTCCCCACGTACCTGGGAAGGGCAAAAGAAAAAAGAAAAACCAGAGACAAAAGAATAGGGACAGGACCTGCCCCTCTGGGAGGAAGCTGTGAAGGAGGAAAAGTTTCCACACACTAGGAAGCCCCTTCACTGGTGGAGATGGGGGGTGGCCAGTGGGAAGCTTTGGAGCCATGGAGGAGAGCGCAGCAACAGGGGTGCAGAGGGCCAAGCGGAGAGATTCCCACATGGAGGATCGGTGCCGACCAGCACTCACCAGCCTGAGAGGCTTGTCTGCTCACCCGCCGGGGCGGGCGGGGGCTGGGAGCTGAGGCTCAGGCTTCGGAGGTCAGACCCCAGGGAGAGGACTGGGGTTGGCGGCGTGAACACAGCCTGAAGGGGGCTAGTACACCACAGCTAGCTGGGAGGGAGTTCGGGAAAAAGTCTGGAACTGCCGAAGAGGCAAGAGACCATTGTTTCGGGGTGCACGAGGAGAGGGGATTCAGAGCACCACCTAAATGAGCTCCAGAGACGGGCGCGAGCCGCGGCTATCAGCGCGGACCCCAGAGACGGGCATGGGACACTAAGGCTGCTGCTGCAGCCACCAAGAGGCCTGTGTGCAAGCACAGGTCACTATCCACACCTCTCCTCCTGGGAGCCTGTGCAGCCCGCCACTGCCAGGGTCCCGTGATCCAGGGACAACTTCCCCGGGAGAACACACAACACGCATCGGGCTGTTGCAACGTCATGCTGGCCTCTGCCGCTGCAGGCTCACCCCGCATCCATACCCCTCCCTCCCCCGGCCTGAGTGAGCCAGAGCCCCCAAATCAGCTGCTCCTTTAACCCCCTTCTGTCTGGGTGAAGAACAGACGCCCTCAGGTGACCTGCATGTAGAGGAGGGGCCAAATCCAAAGCTGAACCCCGGGAGCTGTGTGAACAAAGAAGAGAAAGGGAAATCTCTCCCAGCAGCCTCAGGAGCAGCAGATTCAATCTCCACAATCAACTTGAGGTACCCTGCATTTCTGGAATACCTGAATAGACAATGAATCATCCCAAAATTGAGGCAGTGGACTTTGGGAGCAACTGTAGACTTGGGGTTTACTTTCTTCATCTAATTTGTTTCTGGTTTTATGTTTATCTTAGTTTAGTATTTAAAGCTTATTATCATTGGTAGACTTGTTTATTGATTTGGTTGCTCTCTTCCTTTTTTTTAATATATATATATGTTTCTTTTTTCCTTTTTCTCTTTTTGTTACTGTGTATGTGTATGCTTCTTTGTGTGATTTTATCTGTATAGCTTTGCTTTTGCCATTTGTCCTAGTGTTCTGACTGTCCGGTTTTTTTTTGTTTGTGGTTTTGGGTTTTTTTAGTATAGTTTTTAGTGCTTGTTATAATTGGTGGATTTGTTTTTTGGTTTTGTTCCTCTCTTCTTTCTTTCTCTCTTTTTTTAAAATTACTTTTTAATTTTTTTATTTTTCAAAAATTGTTTCTATTTTTATAACTTTATTTTGTTTATTTATTTTTTCTTTCTTTCTTTTTCTCCCTTTCTTCTGAGCCATGTGGGTGACAGGGTCTTGGTGCTCTGGCTGGGTGTCAGGCCTGAGCCTCTGAGGTGGGAGAGCTGAGTTCAGGACATTGGACCACCAGAGACCTGCCGGCCCCACGTAATATCAAACGGCGAAAGCTCTCCCAGAGATCTCCATCTCAACACTAAGACCCAGCTCCACTCACCGACCAGCAAGCTACAGAGCTGGAAACCCCATGCCAAACAACTAGCAAGACAGGAACACAACCCCACCCATTTGCAGAGAGGGTGCCTAAAATCATAATAAGGTCACAGACACCCCAAAACACACCACCGGACGTGGTCCTGCCCACCAGAAAGACAAGATCCAGCCTCATCCACCAGAACACAGTCACCAGTCCCGTCCACCAGGAAGCCTACATAACCCACTGAACCAACCTTAGCCACTGGGGGCAGACACCAAAAACAACAGGAACTACGAACCTGCAGCCTGTGAAAAGGAGAGCCCACACACAGTAAGTTAAGCAAAATGAGAAAACAGAGAAATACACAGCAGATGAAGGAGCAAGGTAAAAACCCACCAGGCCAAACAAATGAAGAGGAAATAGGCAGTCTACCTGAAAACTAATTCAGAGAAATGATAGAAAAGATGATCCAAAATCTTGGAAATAGAATGGAAAAATTCAACAAGGACATAGAAAAACTAAGGAGCAAACAAACAATGACGAACAACACAATAAATGAAATTTAAAATTCTCTAGAAGGAATCAATAGCAGAATAACTGAGGTAGAAGAACGGATACGTGACCTGGAAGATAAAATACTGGGAATAACTACTGCAGAGCAGAATAAAGAAAAAAGAAAAGAATTGAGGACAATCTCAGAGACCTCTGGGACAACATTAAAAACACCAACATTTGAATTATATGGGTCCCAGAAAAAGAGGAGAAAGAAAAAGGGACTGAGAAAATATTTGAACAGTTTATAGTTGAAAACTTCCCTAATATGGGTAAGGAAATAGTCAGTAAGTCCAGGAAGCACAGAGAGTCCCATACAGGATAAATCCAAGGAGAAACATGCCAAGACACATATTAATCAAACTATCAAAAATTAAATACAAAGAAAAAATATTAAAAGCAGCAAGGGAAAAGCAACAATTAACATACAAGGGAATCCCCATAAAGTTAAGAGCTGATCTTTCAGCAGAAACGCTGCAAGCCAGAAGGGACTGGCAGGACATATTTAAAGTGTTGAAAGGGAAAAACCTACAACCAAGATTACTCTACCCAGCAAGGATCTCATTCAGATTCGATGGAGAAATTAAAACCTTTACAGACAAGCAAAAACTAAGAGAATTCAGCACCACCAAACCAGCTCTACAACAAATGCTAAAGGAACTTCTCTAGGCAGGAAACACAAAAGAAGGAAAAGACTTACAATAACAAACCCCAAACAGTTAAGAAAATGGTAATACGAACATACATATTGATAACTACCTTAAATGTAAATGGATTAAATGCTCCAACCAAAAGACATAGACTGGCTGAATGGATACAAAAACAAGACCCGTATATATGCTGTCTACAAGAGACCCACTTCAGACCTAGGGACATATACAGACTGAAAGTGAGGGTATGGAAAAAGATATTCCATGCAAATGGAAATCAAAAGAAAGCTGGAGTAGCAATTCTCATATCAGACAAAATAGACTTTAAAATAAAGACTATTACAAGAGACAAAGAAGGACACTACATAATGATCAAGGGATCAATCCAAAAAGAAGATATAACAATTGTAAATATTTATGCACCCAACATAGGAGCACCTCAATACATAAGACAAATGCTAACAGCCATAAAAGGGGAAATTGACAGTAACACAATAATAGTAGGGGACTTTAACACCCCACTTTCACCAATGGACAGATCATCCAAAATGAAAATTAATAAGGAAACACAAGCTTTAAATGATACATTAAACAAGATGAACTTAATTGATATTTATAAGACATTCCATCCAAAAACAGCAGATTACACTTTCTTCTCAAGTGCTCGTGGAACATTCTCCAGGATAGATCATATCTGGGTCACAAACCAAGCCTTGGTAAATTTAAGAAAATTGAAATCGTATCAAGTATCTTTTTTGACCACAATGCTATGAGACTAGATATCAATTACAGGAAAAACTCTGTAAAAAATACAAACACATGGAGGCTAAACAATACACTACTAAATAACCAAGAGATCACTGAAGAAATCAAAGAGGAAATTAAAAAATACCTAGAAACAGATGACAATGAAAACACGATGACCCAAAACCTATGGGATGCAGCAAAAGCAGTTCTAAGAGGGAAGTTTATAGCTATACAATTCTACCTCAAGAGACAAGAAACATCTCAAATAAACAACCTAACCTTACACCTAAAGCAATTAGAGAAAGTAGAACAAAAAAAACCCCCAAAGTTAGCAGAAGGAAAGATATCATAAAGATCAGATCAGAAATAAATGAAAAAGAAATGAAGGAAACAGTAGCAAAGATCAATAAAACTAAAAGCTGGTTCTTTAAGAAGATAAACAAAAGTGATAAACCATTAGCCAGACTCATCAAGAAAAAAAGGGAGAAGACTCAAATCAATAGAATTAGAAATGAAAAAGGAGACATGACAACTGACACTGCAGAAACACAAATGATCATGAGAGATTACTATAAGCAACTATATGCCAATAAAATGGACAACCTGGAAGAAATGGACAAATTCTTAGAAAAGCACAACCTCCCGAGACTGAAACAGGAAGAAAATAGAAAATATAAGCAGACCAATCACAAGCACTGATATTGAAACTGTGATTAAATATCTTCCAACAAACAAAAGCCCAGGACCAGATGGCTTCACAGGCAAATTCTATCAAACATTTAGAGAAGAGCTAACACCCATCCTTCTCAAACTCTTCCAAAATATAGCAGAGGGAGGAACACTCCCAAACTCATTCTACGAGGCCACCATCACCCTGATACCAAAACCAGACAAAGATGCGACAAAAATAGAAAACTACAGGCCAATATCACTGATGAACATAGATGCAAAAATCCTCAAAAAATACTAGCAAACAGAATCCAACAGCACATTAAAAGGATCATACACCATGATCAAGTGGGGTTTATCCCAGGAATGCAAGGATTCTTCAATATATGCAAATCAATCAATGTGATACACCATATTAACAAACTGAAGGAGAAAAACCATATGATCATCTCAGTAGACGCAGAAAAAGCTTTTGACAAAATTCAACACCTATTTATGATAAAAACTCTCCAGAAAGTAGGCATAGAGGGAACTTACCTCAACATAATAAAGGTCATATATGACAAACCCACAGCCAACATCATACTAAATGGTGAAAACTGAAACCATTTCCACTAAGATCAGGAATAAGACAAGGTTGCCCACTCTCACCACTATTATTCAACACAGATTTGGAAATTTTAGCCACAGCAATCAGAGAAGAAAAAGAAATAAAAGGAATACAAATCAGAAAAGAGGTAAAGCTGTCACTGTTTGCAGATGACATGATACTATACATAGATGCTACCAGAAAACTACTAGAGCTAATCAATGAATTTGGTAAAGTAGCAGGATACAAAATTAATGCACAGAAATCTCTTGCATTCCTATACACTAATGATGAAAAATCTGAAAGAGAAATTAAGGAAACACTCCCATTTACCACTGCAACAAAAAGAATAAAATACCTAGGAATAAACCTACCTAAGGAGACAAAAGACCTGTATGCAGAAAACTATAAGACACTGATGAAGTAATTAAAGATGATACAAACACATGGAGAGACATACCATGTTCTTGGTTGGAAGAATCAACATTGTGAAAATGACTATACTACCCAAAGCAGTCTACAGACTCAATGCAATCCCTACCAATCTACCAATGGCATTTTTCACAGAACTAGAATTAAAAAATTTCACAATTTGTATGGAAACACAAAAGACCCTGAATAGCCAAAGCAATCTTGAGAAAGAAAAACGGAGCTGGAGGAATCAGGCTCCCTGACTTCAGACTATACTACAAAGCTACAGTAATCAAGACAGTTATGGTACTGGCACAGAAAAAGAAATATAGATCAATGGAACAGGATAGAAAGCCCAGAGATAAACCCACACACATATGGTCACCTTATCTTTGATAAAGGAGGCAAGAATATACAAGGGAGAAAAGACAGACTCTTCAATAAGTGGTGCTGGGGAAACTGGACAGCTCCATGTAAAAGAATGAAATTAGAACACTCCCTAACACCATACACAAAAATAAACTCAAAATGGATTAAAGACCTAAATGTAAGGCCAGACACTATAAAACTCTTAGAGGAAAACATAGGCAGAACACTCTATGACATAAATCACAGCAAGATCCTTTTTGACCCACCTCCTAGAGAAATGGAAATAAAAACAAACATAAACAAATGGGACCTAATGAAACTTAAAAGCTTTTGCACAGCAAAAGAAACCATAAACAAGACAAAAAGACAACCCTCAGAATGGGAGAAAATATTTGCAAGTGAAGCAACTGGCAAAGGATTAATCTCCAAAATTTACAAGCAGCTCATGCAGCTCAATATCAAAAAAACAAACGACCCAATCCAAAAATGGGCAGAAGACCTAAATAGACATTTCTCCAAAGAAGATATACAGATTGCCAACAAACACATGAAAGGATGCTCAACATCGCTAATCATTAGAGAAATGCAAATCAAAACTACAATGAGGTATCACCTCACACCGGTCAGAATGGCCATCATCAAAAAAATCTACAATCAGTAAATGCTGGAGAGGGTGTGGAGAAAAGGGAACCCTCTTGCACTGTTGGTGGGAATGTAAATTGATACAGCCACTATGGAGAACAGTATGGAGGTTCCTTAAACAAACTAAAAATAGAACTACCATATGACCCAGCAATCCCACTACTGGGCATACACCCTGAGAAAACCATAGTTCAAAAAGAGTCATGTACCACAATGTTCATTGCAGCACTATTTACAATAGCCAGGACATGGAAACAACCTAAGTGTCCATCGACAGATGAATGGATAAAGAAGATGTGGCACATATATACAATGGAATATTACTCAGCCATAAAAAGAAATGAAATTGAGTTATTTGTAGTGAAGTGGATGGACCTAGAATCTGTCATACAGAGTGAAGTAAATCAGAAAGAGAAAAACAAATACCGTATGCTAACACATATATATGGAATCTAAAAAAAAAAAAAAAAAGGTTCTGATGAACCTAGGGGCAAGACAGGGATAAAGATGCAGATGTAGAGAATGGACTTGAGGACACGGGGAGGGGGAAGGATAAGCTGGGACGAAGTGAGAGAGTGGCATGGACATATATACACTACCAAATGTAAAATCGATAGCTAGTGGGAAGCAGCATCATAGCACAGGGAGATCAGCTCGGTGCTTTGTGACCACCTAGAGGGGTGGGATAGGGAGGGTGGGAGGGAGACGCAAGAGGGAGGAGATATGGGGATATATGTATACGTATAGCTGATTCACTTTGTTATACAGCAGAAACTAACACAATATTGTAAAGCAATTATGCTCCAATAAAGATGTAAAAACAAAAGAAAGAAAGAAAGAAAAAGAAAAAAGCTCTGCACAGCAACGGAAGCCATCCAAAAAACGGAAAAGGCAAGCCACTAAATGGGAGAAAATATTTGCAAACTATATGTCTGGCAAGGGGTTAATATCCAAAATATATTAAAAACACACACAATTCAAAACCAAAAAAACTCCTAAACCACCTGATTAAAAAATGGGCAGGGGAACTGAATAGACATTTTCCCAAAGGAGGCACACAAATGGCCAACAGATACATGAAAAGATGCTCAATGTCACTAACCATCTGGGAAATGCAAATCAAAACCGCAGTGAGATATCATCTCACACTTGTTCGTATGGCTGTGATCAAAAAGACAAGAAATAGTTAAGCACTGGTGAGCATGCAGGGAAAGGGGAACCCTTGTGCACTGTCAGTTCCCGGTTGGTTCAGAATTAGTGCAGCCACCATGGAAAACAGAACTACCATATGATCCCGCAGCCTCGCTTCTGGGTTTATAGCCAAAGGAACTGAAACCGTATCTCAAAGAGATTTGTGCACTCCCATATTCATGACAGCATTATTTACAATAGCCAAGGTATGGAACCTCCTAAGTGTCGGTCAACAACAGATGAGTGGATAAAGAAGACGTCACATACACACACACTGGAATACTATTCAGCCATGAGAAAGAAGGAAATCCTGCCGTTTGTGACAACTTGGGTGAACCTGGAGGGCATTATGCTAAGTGAAACAAGCCAGACAGGACAAATACCGCATGATATCACTTACATATGGAATTTTTAAAAAGTCAAACTGATAGAAACAGAGTAGAAAAGTGGTCGACTGGGCTGGGGAAACAGAGAGAGGCTGGTAAAAGGACAGACTTTCAGCCATAGATGATATGGTCTGAGGGTGTTTTTCCCTGACGGATAGTTGATGGGGAGTCCCTGTCCCACGGTCGTTTCCACATCCTTCCTCCGCCAGCTCCGAGCTGGGGGCGGGGCGAGGGGCTGGGGGCGGGGCTCGAGCTCAGGGGACCCGCACCTTCCCTCCCAGCAGCTGCGTCTCCGCCGCCGCGCGCTGCTCCCGCGCTGCTCTCCTCGGTCCCGGCCGCGAAGTTGGTTCTCTCGATCCCCGTGGGCTGCACGGGGCGGCGGGCAGAGCCGGCCTTGCTCGGGGAGCCCGGACACCCGCAGAGCCGAGGCGGGACCGTCGGGGAGGCCGCGCGGACCTGTGAGCATCCGCGCGCTGGGCCTCGCCCAGGTCCCCGGGGCAGCCGCGCGTCCCCGCCCGTGTCCTCGTCCTGCGTCCCTCCCCGAGGCGCGCAGGTGTCGCCCGCCGTCCGTCCTCGGGGCGCGGACCCTCCGCCTCCGCCCGGGACCCGCCTGATCTCCCTCCGACCGCTCCCGCGCGCCCATGCGACCGACGAGGCCAAGCGCCCGGCTGCCCGCGCTGCTCCTGCTGGCGCTGGTCCTGTCGCCGCGCGGGACCCAGGGGAGGCCCGGGGGCCGCAGGGGCGCGCGCGTCGCGGGCGAGGAGCCGAAGCCCTGGCGGTCCCTCCCCGCGGCCTCCCGGAGCGCAGGTAAGCAGCCCCGCGCCCGCGGCCCCGTGCGCCGAGCCCGGGGCGGGGGGACTCGGGCGGCCCGGAGAGGCGCGCGCACCGCGGGAACAGGCCGGCAGCCCTCGCCGCCGACGGCGCGCGCTCGGGGAAAGAGGCAAGGAGCTGGTGAGACGCACCGCGGCCGAGACGTAAGTATCCAGAAACCCATCCGGCGGAGGAACCGGCTCGTGCGCCCCTTCCCCGTGAGAGAGGCCGGGCCTCGGAAGCCGGGGCCCGGAGCCCGGAGCCCGAGGACAGGCGGTTCAGCCCCAGCGGCCGAGGCGGGGCGGATAGGTGAGCACCTGGCGGCGCCTCCTTCCGGGTCAGCCCGCGTTTGGGATTGGGCCAGGTCCCTGGCGTCGCGCGCCGGGACGCCCCTTTGCGCCCCCCTGGAGCTGGCGCAGGGCTGGGTGGCTGAGCAGGCTGCACCCGCCGCCGCGGCTCCCGGATCAGCTCCGGGCGCCCAGGCTCCTGGCCACTGAGCTGCCCAGCGAGTGGCGGGGATGAGAACAAGGAGAAAAGGGAGGCGACACGAGGGGTCCTGAGACACCCCAAGGCGGCCGAACGAGGAGTAACCGTGAGAAGCCCGGGGCGAAGCGGCCCGACGGGGCGGCGGGGCTGCGGGTCGCTTAGGGCAGCAAGGCCGGGGCGGGGCAGGAGGAGGGAGCCGCTCAGACGCGCCTCTGCTGGGAGCCCGCGCACCTGCGGAGCGACGACCGGCAGCGGTAGGCGCCCCTCCCCGGGGGCTGAGAGGTCGCAGCCCACGGCAGCCTTGCTGTCATCTCCTCGCTCCTCTGCCTCTTACTTCACTTTGAACAAAGCAGAGAGGGGTTTCTTAGGACCGTTTTCTTTCATGATAGTTACGATATAAATATATACATATTCACTGCACAGATTTTCCTCCAGTACTTCCTGCATGCCAGTCACCATGCAGAGGCCGAGGCCACCCAGGGGAGCGGGCAGTCAGGCGTCTGCGCTCTGAGGGCACGTTCTGGGTGGGGAGGCGGGGAGGCTGGCGCGAAGGTAGACCCAAAGAGGAGGCCAGTGACGGGCTGAAGGGGGGGCAGGGGATGGAGAAGGTCCAGGAAGCTGAGACGGGTCACTGAGCTCCAGGACCTCGTCCAGGGCTGGGCAGGGCTTTCCAGGGTGGTGGGGACGCACGGGGCTTTCCCGGAGGGGAGCTGGGCAGGGACGGTGACAACCGCAGTGATGCAGTGATGGCACCACACCCTTCGCATCCTCGGGCTTGCCACTGTTCTTGGCCCCAATGTTTATCTCAGAATGGAATGTCACTTTGGAAAGTAAAAGAGTGGGAGAAAGTCTCCAACTACAGCAACATTTGTGGTAACATTAATTCAGACCTGTGTCATTGAAGTTTAACAGATCTTTTCTCTGTAAAAGGCTGAAACCTTACCGAAGTGAGTTTCTAGGGAGAAAGGATATTTTATTAAAAGTTAAAATGTAAGTGGCAACAATCCAAAGTTTAAAAAAACAACGTAGCCCGGCAGAGAGTGATCTGTGCTCTACATCGGTTGCTTTCTCCAGCTGTTTGTGAGGTAGTCTTTGGATGATGTGAGGAGGAAGGGTGACTCTTCACATCTGTATCTGAGTCTGTGAAAGTGAAGGGAACACTCGGACATGGGTCAGGGACCAACAAGGACGTGAGTCGGCCCTATCCAGGTGGTCCTCACAGGCACACTCGGGTGTGGCGGGGGTCACAGCTCATTCGGGAGGAAACATCTCCCAGGCTCTGGAGGCTAAGGACTGTCATCCCTGCCAGGTACCTCTGGAATTCTGACCCCGTGATTCTGCGACACAGTAAACACCATCACCCGGGCCTTCGCATGCGCTCTGGGCTCTGAAACCCTTGCTGCACCTGCAGCTGTGGTGCCTCCCTTTTCTGTAGGTCAGCGGCTTCCCTAAACACTCCCATGAGGCTCGAGGTGCAGGGATCGGTCCAGTAGGGGAAGCAGTAAGTGGGGAAGCCTCAGGTGAGAGGGTGACCAGTGAGGACGCCATTAGAATTGGAGGGGGGCACTGGGAAGGAGGAGGTGTGAGAGGTAGGTACCCATCACCCTCAGGATTCACCATCCCCGGCCCCCCTTCCTCCCCGCCCCATGCATTGTTCACGCATCACCCATCCATCAGTTCATCTAGCCACTCACAGCACACACCTGACGTGCTCTGATGGGCGTGGGAATACGAAGTTAACCAACATTATTGACTCGTGCTGAAGGAGCTCAGGTTAATGACCAAACCCCACTCCCAATGTCTCTACAATCTGATCCTTCCTTTTTATTGTCCTGCCCATCGCCCTGGTTCAAGCCTCAGGACAATGTCACACTGTCTCCCTAACTCGGGTAGTGCCCCCTGCTGGGCTGCCTCATTGGGCTAAGCATGGAAAGTGTGTGTTTTCATAACCTGTATCCCTTCTCCCCACTGTTGTCTGACCATCACACTGGCAGAATGGAGCAAAGAATCGTTCCCAGAACTCTGCAAAGGAAAGGGAGCTCTGGGGTACTCGTCACTGAAATGAAGACAGAGTGAGATGTCTGAGAAATGGCAGTGGTGGGGCTAGAGAGGGGGGTTGGAGGAATTTGGGACAGAGAAGGAATTGGTGTGAAATTCGGGAGATGGAAGTATAAGGGGGACTTTTAGAAAGTTTTGATGGAAAAGCTTTGCCGTTTCAAGAGATGTCACTAAACATTTACATTCTTCTGCAGGCTTCATGGAATCAGATTTGTGTTGCTGGGTTTTTTTGTGTTTGTTTGTTTGTTTTTAATGTAAAATCTTGCTGGCATGAGGCTTAAGGCAGGAATGTGAAGACCATTTTGGAGAGGTTCTTACAAACAATTACAAATGAATATTCTTTTTTTTTAGATTAATACATCATTTTAATTGTAATTAAAAAAATAAAATACATATTACTTACGTTGATCTTATCCTAAGTGCTGAAAAGAGGTGCTTTAAGTGTCTTTTAAAAAATTTTTTGAAATTTTATATTGGACTATAGTTGATTTACAATGTTGTGTTAATTTCAGTACAAATGAATATTCTTAGTAGTGCCAGGCTGTTTCCTCCCCAGTCACAGATCTGCAGTGGCTTCTCTGGATTTTCCAAGAAAGCCCTAACTTCTCTTGAAGGCAGGACATTGAAGTCCCCTGTGACCTGCCCCATCTTCCCTTCTGTGGTTCTCACAGGGTGTGGGTCCCATGGGTTGGGCCTACTCCTTACAGATGCCGTAGCCGCTGTCTGTGCTATTCTGCCAGCTCCTGGAACGTACTTCTGTCATCTCTGCCTGTCAGAATTCACCTCTCCTTCCAGGCCCTCTTCCTTCATGATGTCTTTGCAGCTATTTCCGTGTGAAAAAAAAAAAATCTAAATCCTAAATTCTTTGTAATATTATCAGTGAAATATTACAGATACTGTACATTCCAAAAATATATTTTAGCAAGTATTGTGGTACAATTTTAAATAATTTAAACACTAGGTATGTTAAAAATCAGGGTGCCCATACATACCACACATATGTTTCTTTGCTCCGTCAGCTGCATGGGCCTGGAAACAACCATACCCCAGTAGCAACAAGCATACCTGGTACCCAGACTTTGGTTTCCTTTTTTTTGCCCTCGACGCAGCTTGTGGGTTCTTAGTTCCTCGACCAGGGATTGAACCCAGGCCCTAGGCAGTAAAAGTGCCGAGTCCTAACCACTGGACCACCAGGGAATTCCCAGACTTTGGTTTCTAATACCATTCTCTATAAGAGGAACCAGGGCTCCTTGGAGAAATGACTGATACTAACACCGAGACAGGAAATTATTCAGGATGAGCCTGGAGCATCCTGTAGTGCCTGAAAGTAAAGAAGTGATAAAAATTCAAAACACCACCAACAAAACCCCCCATGATGACATAATTTTACTGGAAAGAATTCTGTGTCTTGTCTTCTAATAATCACAGACTACAAATACATTAGTAATAATATTATAACTTATTGATTATGAAGTAATTCACTGTTGAATATTCAAGAAGTTTTGTATCTTGTTTGGAACATTTAGATTACTGCTTTCAAACTTGAATGTGCAAATAAATCTCCTAGGAGTTCTTGTGAAAGTGACTCTATAGGTCTGGGCCTGAAATGCTATATTTCTTACAAGCTCCCAGAAGACCCATGGAACAGAGTTACTAATAAACATGAATTTTTTTCAAATACTTATATTTTCCCTCAGTGATTCTCTCAGCACTGATGTAATAAATCTAGTTCTTATTTTTGAAAGTAGAATTGTTTTTATTTATTTAGAAGGAGAATAATCATGCCAGCTCCTTAACTAAAGGAAATGATAACTCAGGGAACTATATAACAAACATTTCAATTCAAGTACATGAAAAATGCTAGATTAAAACATAAAGTAATGCCCTTCAGTACCTCCAAAGGTACTAAGGATCCACTAACATGGCTTTGTAAAGAATCGATCATGGCAGAGCAAATTATCTTTATGGTAAGATATTAAGTTATATGCAAGTAAAAGCAAACACTAAACATTTTCTGTTATTTTCTAGTTGTTGTGTATTATGATTTTTTTATTATTTCACATGATCTCTGCTCATTTTTAACAAGAAGTAGGTACAAGAGATAAGCTTGCCAACATTATATACATAATATGCAAGTCTGTTCCTTTAAAAATATATTATTGTAAACTTAAAATTGTTGAGGGTGGCAGATGGTAACTGTTTTGGTTAAATGAAAACTAAAAATTTTCGTAAATTGGATGAATGAGATGATAGGTTATTCAAGTTGTTCCAGGATAATCATCAAGCATTACCTAGGGATCCTTTTATTTATTTAAATATTTATTTATTTATTTATTTATGGCTGCTTTGGGTCTTTGTTGCTGCGCATGGGCTTTCTCTAGTTGCGGCGAGCGGGAGCTACTCTTCGTTGTGGTGCGCGGGCTTCTCGTTGTGGTGGCTTCTCTTGTTGCGGAGCACGGGCTCTAGTCGCATGGGCTTCAGCAGTTGCAGCCCGCGGGCTCAGTAGCTGTGGCGCACGGACTTAGTTGCTCTGTGGCATGTGGGATCTTCCCGGACCAGGGCTCGAACCCATGTCCCCTGCATTGGCAGGCGGATTCTTAACCACTGCACCACCAGGGAAGTCCTGGGATCCTTTTATTTTTAATCCATCTGTACACGTAATCTCCTATACCGTTGTCCTTAGATACCAGAGGGGTGAAGCCTACATTCTATTCTTGTGCCGTCCAGCACGGTAGCCACTGGGTACCTACGAGTACTGAACACTTCCACTGCGGCTGGTCCAAACTGAGGTGTGCTGTGAGTGTAAAATACACCTTGGATTTTGAAAACTTAGTATAAAACATGTAGACTATCTTACTAGTAATTTTAAAATATTGATTACGTATTGAAAGGATAATATTTTGGATATAATGGGTTAAATAAAGTATTAATTTAATTTTAATTTAATGAAAATTAATTTTAATTTTTCAACTTCTTTTTACTTTTTAAAATGTGGCTACTAAAAATTTTAAATTACATATGTGGCTCCCATTTCTATAATGGAAGCCGATTGTTAAGACTGTTTTCCATCAGAGCTCAATCGTCTCATTTTGTTGTTGGGGGTAGTTCTCTCATATTCAGTCCTTCATTTGATATTTTGTCCTTCATTTGATATTTTGTTCATCAAAAGTTATCACCAGGGCATCTAATCCTTAAATACAGATTCATTTTCAATTAACTAGTTGCTTATTGAAAAATGAAAACAGATTTACGTTGAAAAAAGTTAAAGTTGGACTTCCCTGGTGACCCAACAGAGCCAAAAATAAATAAATAAATAAATAAATTAATTTTTAAAAATGTTAAAGTTAATGAAAAGAGTATGCACTGAAAAATCTCTTCCCTCCCACCCCCAGAATCCTTGCCCCTGTTGCCTCTCTGCAGACAATCACCATTTTAGTTGAATACAAATAGGATGCGACAGAGCAGGCACTGGCAACCTTTCTCTATTTCAAACATTTTCAAAATATTTGCGGCTTGGTAGGCCATACAATCTCTGCAACAATGTCTTGCCCCTGCATCGTAGCACGAAAGCAGGCGTAGGCCACACGTAAATAATGAGCATGGCTGTGGTCCAATAAAACTTTATTTACAGAAACAGGCGTGGGGCAGGATGACTCCTGAGGGCAGTTTGCTAACCCCTCCACAGGCCAGCGCTGTTCTATAGATGCACGGGTAACTTCTCTGTAAACCTTTTATCTCGTCTCTGCGTCTATTCTCGCCCCTCCATACCAGACATGATGATCTTTAAAAATGAAGCCTGATGGTATCACTCCCTTGCCTAAAATCCTGGCCTTCTCCTCACCCTTAGGCAAAGTTTATAAAGGATGGTGGGCATCCTCACCTCACCTCTGCCCGTCACCCTGGCCAGGGCTGGACACACAGACTTGGAATCAGCTGCATGAACAACCACAAGCTCATGTGTTTAGTGCTTGTCATTATAGTCTACTTGTAACTTTTTTATTGAGGCAAAATTGACATACAACATTACCTTGGTTTCAGGCATACAACATAATGATTCGATATTTGTATACATTGTAAAATGATCACCACGAGAAGTCTGGTTACCATCCGTCACCGTACATAGTTAACTTTCAGGATTTACTCTTGGCAACTTTCTAATGTGCTCTACAATATTACTGGCTATATCCTCATGCTGTCCATCGCACCACCATGACTTATTTATTTTATAACCGGAGGTTGGTACCTCTTGACCTCCTTCATCACCTATTCTGCTTCCTCCCCAATGCCCCTCCCCTCTGGCAACTACTGTTCTGTTCTCTGTTTCTGTGAACTTAGTTTTGTTTGTTCATTTGTTTTGTTTTTTAGATTCCACGTGTAAGTGAAATCATATAGTATTTGTCTTTCCTGTCTGATTTATTTCACTTAACGTAATTCCCTCTAGGTCCATCCATGTTGTCACAAATGGCAGGGTATCATTCTTTTTTATGGCTGAGTACTATTCCGTTGTATACATATATACCACATTCATTCATCCATCAATGAACAATGAACAAGCACTTAAGTTGCTTCCGTATCTTGGCTATTGTAAATAATGCTGCAATGAACACAGGGGTGCAGATATCCTTCTGAACTAGTGTTTATAAGGATATTTTTTAATGATGGAAGTGCATTCAAGAAATTCTAAAGTTTTTTTTCCTTTTCAGAAATATTCCCAAGAGATTTGAACTTAAAAGACAAATTCATAAAGCATTTCACAGGTAGGCATGAACTTTATCAGTGATTCAATTAAATAAAAAGATTGTAGCCTATTACTCCATGAGGCACTAAGGATATGAAAATAAATGTCTGTTAGAGGCTCATGGTCCTGTCAGGGAGGTAGGCAAATGCTATTAGCTTGTTTTAATGGTGATGTGAACCAGATCTGGGTGAATGATAGAAGTGTAAACAGAATTTTAGGGAGACACAGGAAGTGGACAGTTTTGCCGAGAACTACCAGAAAAGCCTGTCGTGGACACAGTATATAAGCTGGGCTCTAACGATGAATAGGGTTTTCCCGGATGAGAGAGGCATCCTGGTCAGAAGCAATCCTTTGGACACATGGTGTGGTTTGGGGCAGGACCGGGCGGCCAGTTTAGGCAAGGGTGTGTGTGGCCGCTGGGCAGAGTGTGGCTGGAAGGCGGGTGGAGTTGTATGCGATGCGTCCTCCGTGGTGTGCTAGGGATTTAGCTGGGCTCCCGGCCAGCGACACAGCGGAAGTGTTTCGCACAGGGCAGAGCAGATTCCCTTCCATATGTCACATGTAAGCACCGGTGGCTTTCTCTCCCACGACACTCCTTGGTTCTTCGTATCAACTTGGTGAATCATTACAATCATCCTGTGCCCCATGTTCTAGCAAATCACTTAATTTGAAGCGTGCACCCTGACCTTTACTCTGTTCCTAGTCATCCCCCCGCCTTTCCCTGTTTTACATCTCAGGCCTATAAGCTGGGAAAGATGTGGGTTCCCCCTTGACCAAAGCCCAGGGCCACCTTGTTAATTAACTTTGGAACGAGGGGGTGAAGACCCTCCTGAGGCACCGGGAAGTGTAAGAAATTTCCTGATGTTTCTAGAACCCTGGTAGTGGCACTGTGGGCTCCCCTACTTCTACCACGTCCATAAAAAGCAGACTCCAGATGTGGGGATGAATTTTGATGAGGACTGTCTTGGGTTTGTGGGGAAAGTAAGGGACGTCTCAACACCCTGTCCACCTTACAGTCATCCTTGACACAAATCACTCTAAGTAGAAAATGGAATAAATGTCTCTGCATATAAACATTCATTCCTATTAAATAAAAAACTGAAGAACAGAAAGTGGAAACCGTGGATATTTATTTTTTATTCTTTCACATCCACTTGATTTGCTCTCTGCAGATTTTTTTTTTTCTGTCTAGAGCTTTTCCCTCTTACTTATTCTGAGGAGCTCTCCTGAAATCGAATTATGTTCCATTATGTGAGATGTTGAGAATGTGGAATGAATTTCGATTGTTTTTCACAGATTACACCTCACTGCCTGCCCCAGAGTCTGGGGGAGGAGACGTGCCCACAGGCAAGGTCTTTTAAGGACATGGAAAGATGTAAACCAGTTATACTATCTCTATCCATAAAGTGCTGGCAGATTTGATTGGAAAACACACCTATGTGTATCGTAAGTGTTCTTTTCCTGTCCGATAGGGCCGGTCACGTTTTCAGCCGAGTGTAGCAAACATTTCCACAGGCTCTACCACAACACCAGGGATTGCTCAACACCAGCCTGTAAGTAACTTGGGTCATTTTTGTCCTTTTTTAAAAATCTTTATCCAACAGTAAATGCATGTGATTTTAAACTTCAGCTGTCTGTGAGTGGGAAATAATAGACTAAACATTGTGTGATGTGCTGTTTATAATATTGACGGTGCTTAAATTTAAGGTGTGTGCGTTCTGTTGACACCGTGAGGAATGAAACCGCATTCTAATTGGGACTATTTCAGACAGATCTGAAAATAGCCAGATTTCCTTAAGGACCACAATGTCTGTCAGGATTTATCATTTGATAAATGATAAACCTTTTATCATTTATCAAATTCCTTGGCATAAATAAGGCACTCTCATATAAATGGAAAAAAAAAAGATGACCATGAAGTATAAGTCAAAATTTCCCCCTAGGTTTTTACAAATAGTTTCATATCGCATCATTTATATGCTGAGTGATAGACTTTTCTGAATAACGGTAGCGTGCGTTTTAAAGGTTGTCTAATGAATTCTTTTGGATTCTTAAGTTACTGAACTAAATAGCAATTCTAAACATTATATTTAAATGCTCCCCTTTAAACTGCCCAAATCATCATTAAGTGTGGTAACTCAGTTGGCTATTTTTAAATTCCTTTCTAAATCTAAAGTTTCTTTTTAAAGAAAATGAACTTTAAAGGTTTTGTATTTTTTTTAATCTAAATTGGTCATCTTGAGGGATATTTAATTTTACTTGGGATGTTGAGTCAGAGTTGTTACGATTTTTTCAAAAACTACTTGTGTTTGATGACTAGAGAAAATGAATCTTGTTGGCATCTAGGCAGAATGATTAAGTGGTAGCACAGCAGGGTGGAGAAACTTTGGGCTTTGGAATGAAACTGCTTACCAGCTATGAGATTCTTAACATTTTGAGGCTGTTTTCTCATCTCTAAAGTGAAGATGACAATAACATCTAGCTGCTTACATCATCAGGAGAATTAATGAGAAAATCCAGGTTTAGAACTTGCTGTATTAGACGTTTATTAAGTTATAGCTATCATTATTAAGAATTAGTGACAATAATTTAACATGATTTTCCCCACATTTGTAGTAACCATATACACAATTTACTTTTAAATGTTTTTCCTAGATTACAAAAGATGTGCTAGATTGCTCAAAAGATTAGCAGTGAGTCCTCTGTGCTCACAGGCATAGAAGACCTACATGTGAGTATGTATTTATTAATCTTTCTTTTTCTGTTTAACAGCCTGACTCTCTTAAGAAATTCTGAACAATTTTAAAAGCCCAGGAAGCTGATTTTAGCACCACCAAATGAACTTAACCTGTGGATTTTCCACTTAGTGTTAAAGCTTGGTCTAAATGGTTTATTGAATTAATAAGAAATGTCCTCAACAGTGATTGAATTAATAGAAACAGCTTTTTGGCAGCCTTACGAGTCCTCAGTGATTTTTTTAAAATATTTCAACATTCGATGTTATGTCATTATTGTGCAGAAACCGTATGCATATACACATTAGATGAACAAAACTATTTAAAGGTCTACCTTTTTTTTAACTGGTCAAAGTATAATAAAAGTAGATATAATAAAAGTAGGGCCCTAAAATTTTGCTTTATGCAATATAGGTTAAAATAAGAGAGGAAGTATTAGAAGAATAGAAGAAAAAGCGAACAATCAAACATATAATGAACATGTAAGCATTTTGCCAGAGTGAAATTAAGTCAGAATTTTCTTTCTGCCTAAATTACCCTTGGAGCCCTAGGGCAATAAAGTATTTGTATGTCCTAGATAAATCAAAAGCAAATTCTAACATTTATTTACAAAAGTAGAGTCTATACAAAAGACTGAAAGGTGTTCATTTCTTTGCAAATATCTTTCTAATTAGTAGTTCTTTCTGGTGTAGTACAGAGTCAACATTTGGGGGGTGGGAGCGGGGAAGGAGGGTGTCGTCAGCGTTCCAGAACCCGGACAAGTCCCTTTTAAAGTTCCTCAGCTTTCGAGGGTGGAAATCAAAGTCCTGGAGAACCTGTAGTCTGGAAGTATCTGTGAATATCTCGATCTGGCCAAACTTAATTTATCCCAAATAACGGCCTGGGGATTTACTTACCCATCTGATAGGTTTGCGGTGACAATTACTGAGACAATTCTGACCTATTGTTGATGTTACTCTTCTTATTCTTATTGAAAAAGCAATTATAAATTAATAATAATAATTGGCACTCAATTCTGCATATTTAAATTTGCTGAACTAAAAAATTTCCCTTTTTTTAGATTAAGAAAATAAGTTAGATCATTTCAGTGATCAGTTCAGTGGCAGGATATTCAAATCAGTTACACTCATCCCATCTCAAACCTTTTGAATAATGCAAAACATGAATAAATCAAGAAAACTCATTAGGCTCTTGAAGTGACCTAAGTCAAGCCATGTATAAAAAAAAATTCAATCAATCAATCAGTCAAGACACGTTTATCTTGTTCTTTGTTTTGATATATTTTATTCGAATGAGTAAATGTACATAAAGTCCAAAAAGCAACCTAATAACTGGAAAACTTCTCAAAAAAACAAGTCCTGTATTATAATTTAAAATATCTTATGCAAACTTACATTCTCCTGGGACAAGATTCATAGAGGACAGACCTGATAAACAGGCCCCTTTAAAATTGCAGAGTTTGGAGATTTAGTGAGTTTTTTTCTGGAGGAGTCATCTCTGATAGTATCTGTTTCCAAGTATTTAACAAGGAATTAGAGTATTACAGATGAATAAATTTTAGGAATATTTTTGAGTTATTTAGGTGATGTCAAGTTCATCTTTTGGCTTATGCAGATATCTTAAAACTTTAATGGTGGAAGTCATCATTTAAACTTTCTAAAAGTACCAATCAGTCCCCTCCACATACACATTAATCTACATTCTCAGGATTTGACTGTAAATTAAAAGTCCACAGATTCTTTAAACAAAATAAAATAAAATATAACTATATTAAAACTATGCATATGTTTAAATATGTTAAAAACTAGGTCATAAATGACATTTTTCTTCTTCCCTCCCACAGGTATTTCTTAAGAACGTAAATCTAATTTGAAGGAAAAATAGTGCCTGGAATCGTACTAACTGTAAAAAAGAGATAAACTTCTAATTTTATGGTGTATTAAGATGAGTAAAATAAGAGACTTCTCAGAAATAACTGGTGAGCTGTGTCCTAGCATAGAATACGATCTTCCTTGGTTTATCTTGGTGTATATAGTAATTTGAAATTTTTCAATACAAATTTTAATTCACATCTTGCAAATAGAATATTAAAATTTATGCTATTCTACTTTATTTTTGCTATATATATTATTTTCTTGTATGGTTAACATTCCATATATGTATGAATTATATATTTAATTACGTAAATTATGTCTGAGCATGCCAAAGAGAAATGATATTTTCAATATGATTTTTTGTAACATGTTTGTTGAATAATCACGTACAAGGTCCCCTTTTATAATTCTAATTTAATAATATTTAATACATTTATTCAGAATTTGTTATTTTTATTTGCATTCATTTGAAACGTGAATTTTCTTAAAACTGAAATATGAAAAATCTGTGTTTTTTGAATTAAAGACATTTGTAGCAGAGCTCATACTATTGAAATATGATTACCATATATGTATACATGTGTAAATATTCATTTTCTGAACTGATAGCTAAGATCCTGAGACCATTTATGTCTTTTTGAATTCAGAGCATATGGTATTGCTGCCTTAAATAAGAAGAAGTCCAAATGAACTTGGTGGGGAGAAGAGTGTGTGGGCACCTGGGAGCCCTGTTTAGAAAATAACAACACACCTGACGTGTTTAATCAGTTTCATTTAAAAACAATGATGTAAAAATGAGAAACCTAAATAAAATAATAGGAAACCCCACCCTTTTAGAGGCGGTAAAGCATGCTTTGCTTAGCAATGCATCGCAGTACAGTTGCTGCTTTTTTATCCCTTTTCCACTGTTTGTGCTGGTGTCACGGAGACGTGGATGTGGACTGGCCATCACTTCCATTTTTAGCTCCTCTGTCCCTCCCATAACTGAGCATGTGTCTGTTTGTGTCTGTAAACACACATACTTCTTTGTCCATCGGAAAAACAAGCTCAAAAACCTCCTTTGGCTTCAGGGATATTGTGAAGCTACATTTTCAATGTTCAGTTTTATTGGTTTTGGTCTCTGGGCAAAGTCGTACAAATAATTACTTAAAAAAACTTGGGTGTGTGTGTGAAATTCTGCTATAATGCCATGTCAGAAAGAATGAGAAGAATAATAGAGTTTTGGTTCCTTGCCTTTACATAGTAATTATAATGTTGACAACATTTGGAAAAAGGAAGTAATCTTTACTCGTAACTGTTTAGGGAGCTGGAGTGCTCTTTGTTATAAAAGTGAAGAGGTTATTGAATGGTGACAAATGAGAACTTCTCAGTGAGATGCATTTGGCTGAAACATAAAATACCCTAGAGGAGCTGTATGATTAGTATGGTTTCACCCAGATAAGTTATTTCAGATGGAACCCTATGAAATTAGATTTTAAACATTCTCATAGATGACTAATGCTCCTCAGAAATGTGTTCTATGCTCTAAGTATACTTAAGACCTACAAAGATTGACTAAAGATATCGCCAGCTGAAATGATGTTTATTTTACTACAATTGACCCCTGAACCACATGGGTCTGAACTGTGTGGGCCCACTTACAGTGGGTTTTTTCCAGTAGCTACATACTGCAGGCCTACATGGTCCACCTCTGGTTGGCTGAACCCGTGGAAGTGGAGAACCTTGGAGACAGAGGGCTGACTGTGAATTATACTCAGATCTTTGACTGGGGGGTCGGCACCCCGAACCACACATTGTTCAAGGATCAACTGTACTTGATACTTATTTTTCATCGTATTAACTTTGACAGACAGACGTTGGGAGGGTAATGAATAAAGAGACTTTTTTTTGGAACATCTTTATTGGAGTATAACTGCTTTACAATGGTGTGTTAGTTGCTGCTATATAACAAAGTGAATCAGCTATACGTATACGTATATCCCCATATCTCCTCCCTCTTGCGTCTCCCTCCCACCCTCCCTATCCCACCCCTCTAGGTGGTCACAAAGCACTGAGCTGATCTCCCTGTGCTATGCGGCTGCTTCCCACTAGCTATCTGTTTTACATCTGGTAGTGCATATATGTCCATGCCACTCTCTCACTTCATCCCAGCTTACCCTTCCCCCTCCCCGTGTCCTCAAGTCCATTCTCTATGTCTGCGTCTTTATTCCTGTCCTGCCCCTAGGTTCTTCAGAACAATTTTTTTTTTTTAGATTCCATATATATGTGTTAGCCTACAGTATTTGTTTTTCTCTTTCTGACTTACTTCACTCTGTATGACAGACTCTAGGTCCATCCACCTCACTACAAGTAACCCAATTTCATTCCTTTTTATGGCTGAGTAATATTCCATTGTATATATGTGCCACATCTTCTTTATCCATTCATCTGTCGATGGACACTTAGGTTGCCTCCATGTCCTGGCTATCATAAATAGAGCTGCAATGAACATTGTGGTACATGACTCTTTTTGAATTATGGTTTTCTCAGGGTGTGTGGCCAGTAGTGGGATTGCTGGATCGTATGGTAGTTCTATTTTTAGTTTTTTGAGGAACCTCCATACTGTTCTCCATAGTGGCTGTATCAATTTACATTCCCACCAACAGTGCAAGAGGGTTCCCTTTTCTTCACACCCTCTCCAGCATTTATTGTTTGTAGATTTTTTTGAGGATGGCCATTCTGACTGGTGTGAGGTGATACCTCATTGTAGTTTTGATTTGCATTTCTCTGATGATTAGTGATGTTGAGCATCTTTTCACGTGTTTGTTGGCAATCTGTATATCTTCTTTGGATAAATGTCTATTTAGGTCTTCTGCCCATTCTTGGATTGGGTTGTTTGTTTTTTTTGTTATTGAGCTGCATGAGCTGCTTGTATTTTGGAGATTAATCCTTTGTCAGTTGCTTCGTTTGCAAAACCTCAAATAAACAACCTAACCTTACACCTAAAGCAATTAGAGAAAGAAGAACAAAAAAAACCCCAAAGTTAGCAGAAGGAAAGAAATCATAAAGATCAGATCAGAAATAAATGAAAAAGAAATGAAGGAAACAATAGCAAAGATCAATAAAACTAAAAGCTGGTTCTCTGAGAAGATAAACAAAATTGATAACCCATTAGCCAGACTCATCAAGAAAAAAAGGGAGAAGACTCAAATCAACAGAATTAGAAGTAAAGAAGGAGATGTAACAACTGACACTGCAGAAATACAAAGGATCGTGAGAGATTACTACAAGCAACTATATGCCAATAAAATGGACAACTTGGAAGAAATGGACAAATTCTTAGAAAAGCACAACCTTCCGAGACTGAACCAGGAAGAAATAGAAAATATGAACAGACCAATCACAAGCACTGAAATTGAAACTGTGATTAAAAATCTTTCAACAAACAAAAGCCCAGGACCAGATGCCTTCACAGGCGAATTCTATCAAACATTTAGAGAAGAGCTAACACCTATCCTTCTCAAACTCTTCCAAAATATAGCAGAGGGAGGAACACCCCCAAACTCATTCTACGAGGCCACCATCACCCTGATACCAAAACCAGACAAAGAGACTTTTAATTTGTTTCCATGGAGGGAATTTTCTCACACAGGGAGATGAGTGATTAAAAGATGAATGGGGTCAAATATTCATGCTTATTCAGTAAAGTAGCATCCACACATCCCAGAAGTAATCTCAGCGTCTAAACAGCAAGACAGGAGGTTGACAATGTTTCCTCCCGAACACCCAGACTGGATCAATTCAGTTGGCTGTTCTCAGCTAGTCACCTAGGGGATTTAGCAGACAGCCCAGTCTCTCTGCTAAATCTCTGAACTATCTGGATAATTACCAGAATTTCCACTTCACTTTCTCTTGAGCATACTTGGCTTTGAAAGGCAAGATGCAGTTACCACAGCCAGCCCTTGAGAGCACCCGGGAGACAGGAAGCAGGTGTGATTTTTTTTTGGGGGGGTGGGTGGGGAATGTATGTGTCTTATCACTTCTTACCTGTTCAATAAAAAGGTTAATTGTTTGGAAAATCTAGCACAATCTGAAGTGGGCTTTCCACACGCTTCCTTGTTTCATTTGCTTCGTATCATGTCTCTATGTAATAATGGCATCTATTTCTCGCCCCTCTCTCCACAATAAATAAGCTCTAGGAGAGGAGAGACTGTCTTCTGGAGGATTTCCAGAGCCCAGGACGGTGACTGGCACACAGTAGGTGCTTTATGTAATAAAGGCATAAACAGTTATCTCACAATCGGCTGGATGAGACTCAAGAACATATTTTAACTCATAATAAAAAGCAGTCAACAATGTATGATACACTTGAGTGGATGTCTAGTTATGCATTAAAACTCCTGTTTAACGTTTGATGTAAAATCACCATGGTGAGCCCACAGGGACCAGCTTGTCTGCTTCCTTCGCCCCCTGTGAGTGCCTCAGTGTGTCCACCTCACAGGGACAAACACGGTATTAGAACTGCAAGAGCCACTTAACTGGGTTGTGGAAACTCCAATGCCTGTGGGGTCAGGTGCCCAGCACAGGGACAAATGGGCCACAGGGACAGTGGACACTGTCCCCCAAGCTGACGGGCAGGGTTCAGCCCTGGCCAGGGCTGCCATGGTAGACTGCAGGCTTCCTTTGGATTTTTCTAGGAAAACTGGAATCTGGACTTTCACGTGAATTATCTCAACTTCTAAATGTTGGCATTTAATTAGAAAAATTTAACACACAGTGCCAGCCAAATAAAAAAAGAATTGAGCCCTATTTGGCTCAAAAACTGCTATTATTTGACATCTGATGGACATTTTAACTCCGGGGTTTCTTCAGTTTGATTTCCTTTCATCCTCTCTGAAGAATCTTGGATCCCTGTTCTATCTGGTTCCTATGGAGATTTAGTGATGAGTTTCATAGTTTTACCTTGGCTTTGGCCTGGCAGCCCCCTAAGACCCCGCTTTGGGAAAGTTCTCCTGGGCTCCATGCTGTGTGGCCCCAGGCCATGTAAAAAATGTGTCCAAGCCTCTCACGGAACGCAGGTGCCTCTAGATCCTGGACAGAGGTGATAATCTGCAGCCTCTTCAGTCCGTGCCCGTGACGGGCGGGGAGGTGGATGAAGGGAGAAGAGGGCTGGAGGGAGGGAGACAAACGGGGAAGGAGGGAGAGAGGGCAAGAGAGAGAGAGAACAGTTCGAGGAATAGGAAGTCCTCTATGGGGGAAGGGGGGGGTGAGATGAACTGGGAGATCGGGGTTGACGTACATACACTACTACGTATAAAATAGATAACTAGTGAGACCCTACTGTGTAGCACAGGGAACTCTACTCAACGCTCTGTGGTGACCTAGATGGGAAGGAAATCCAAAAAAGAGGGGATGTATGTACACGTATAGCTGATTCACTTTGCTGTACAGCAGAAACTAACACAACATTGTGAAGCAGCTATACTCCAATAAATATTAATTTAAAAAAAAGAAAGAAAGGAAAAGAAAGTCCTCTACGGCCTGTCTGCACCGGGTCATTGCAGCTCCGGAGCTTGGGATAACAGGTAGCTTTGAGTGAGTAGTCAGCTGATAGGTGCGGGCGACAGCATCCTCAAACCTTCTTTCTCAGTTTGGTGGGTTGTGTGTTGAGAAGCGGTGGCTGTGACGGCTGATAACTGCTCCGGGGAATCACTGTTGTTTGGAGCACCCTGGGTGGGGGGTACCTGGGAGGTTAGCCGTCCCCTTGAGCCAGTCCCCCCAAAGAACAGGGTGCCGTCCATGCGGGTTTCTTCAGTTCCGCTGCAAAACAAAAAGGGAAACAAAGAAATAATAATATCTATTTTTTATTTGTTATTATTTATTTATTTTTTGGCCGGGTCATGCGGCTTGCGGGATCTTAGTTCCGCGACCCGGGCTCGAATCCGGGCCCTCGGCAGTGAAAGTGAGTGGAGTCCTAACCACTGGACTGCCAGGGAATTCCCAGAAATAATAATTTTAAAAACCCCACAAAACTTCTTGGTTGTACACAACATCGTTAATCAAACTGTCCTCCAATGTAAAATTTAAAAAAAAACAAAAAACAAAAAAACTTCTTGGGCCTCCGAGTCGTTGTGAGTGGATACATGTCACCAGAAACCAGGTGCCCAGGAGGCCAGAGCATCCCTGACGGCCCAGGGGAAGTTCTGTCCGGAGACGCAGATCCGCTTCTGGAACGGGACCTCCTCACCTCTGACCCCGCGGAGACTTCAGCTCAGGCTCCAACCTCGAAGAAAATCTCTTTGATGTTTTTGTGTTACTTGGTGTCATCAGAAGCACAGAAACACAGACGGAAAGAGGAAGGCCTGGAGGAGGGAGGGAGTCTGCACGAGGACCGGAGGACGGGGAGGTGCCTGAGGTCCCTGGGGTGCAGGCCAGATGCTCTCAGCCTGTGTGCCGCCAGCAGGCCCGCGATCCCCCCTGAAGGTGTGTGTACGTAGAATTGGTGTACATCATATTTTATATTAGCCGTGCCTCATTGTTCTCAGGAAAGGACCCAGGGCTTTCCTTAAACTCGTGGCAGCGACCATGACCCCCTGCAGGCTAAGAACTGCCGACTTACCTGACTTGAGCCCGGAGATCTACGGATAGTGTGAGATGCAGAAAAGGCCTCAGACAGGCCCGAGGAGCAGCCTTTGGAGGATGGAGATGCCGGTGATGCTGCGGCCGTGGTGAGTTTGGGGAAAAGGTCCAGGGTGGTGACTGTGGGGTGGACGGGGACGGGGCGGTCAGGCCAGGAGTCCGATGCCTGCGGGAGAAGCTTGGGCGCCCGGCGGAGATGAGGGCAGAGGCTGGGAGGGGCGGGCAGGTCCGGGGAGATCTTTGTAAGATACCAGATGCTTGGGGCTGTTTAAATATCGATGAGAGAAGCACAGATCAGGAACACTGGCTTCAGAGGAGGTGGGAGGGGGTGGCATCCGGAACAAAAGAGGAAAAATTGAGGCTCATAGTAGACCTTTGAATAAACGAAGTTAACATATTTGCCGTATGCATTTTGGGGGATCACGTGTTGAATAGGTGAATTATTAATGGCTGCATGACCTTGGGGGAGTCCCCAGGCCCTGGGACTCCATCCTCTCGTCTGTGTGGGGTGGAGAGAAAGAGATCGCTGATAGTCAAGTGCTCGGAGAGCTGCCTTCAGCCCAGGAGTCCACGTGTAGTTAAAGAACGAGACCCCCGAGCCGGCCAGCTGCACCGTCACCTGCCATTAAGGTCGGGGAGAGGAAAGAACACCCCCAGATAGAACTGTAGTGGAGTCTTGTTAAGGGAACTTTTGAGTTCCTTAATTATCTGTCCCCAAACCAACCTAAAACCAGCCTCTCTCCCGACTTCGAACACTGCAGGTTAGCTTTGTCTCTTTCTGAACTTTCTATGCGCAGAATCTTACAGAACCTCCTGTTCTGTCTCGGCCTTCGTTTGCTCACCACTGCGTTTATGAGGTTTGTCCCTAGTACTGCACACCATTGTCATTATCACTTACAAAGTGATGCGCTTTGGCTGTCTTGGATGGGACACTTCCCCCCTTGCTTCTCAGTTGTCTTTCATCTTTCGTCAATTGTCTTTATGGAGGTTATAGGCCAATGTGACAGATATTTTTCAGGGAAAAAATTGGTACATAAACATCTGCAGTAACTTTAAGGAAGCAGTGTGGAGTGGTGTTTTAAGAACGTGGCTCGCGATCTTGAGTCTGAATTCTGCCACGGCAGCAGGTAGTCCTGAGTAGCTATTTATCCTCTTTGGACCCTGGCTTTCCAGTCTGCAAATGGAATGATAACCCTTAACTCATAACGTCTGCAAACCCCTTAGCCCACTGTTGGGCACACAAGAGCATACACAGACGGGGGCTCTGATTATACAGCCTCAGACTCTATTTTAAAAAATCAGTTTATTTCTCTTCTAAAAAATGTAATCATGGCTATTCTGTTTAATTGGAATGGAACTAGCTGTCTATTGAAAACTGAGCATAAATTAGTTGTGTGGTTTGCGTTTCATGGGTTGGAGAAAATTCAGCTGAAAATTTTTCTGCCCACTCGTGGATTTTCATGCCAAAACAGAAAGAAACAATCTCTAATTTTTGCAGCAAAATATTTCAAACAAATAAGTGCTAGTTTCTTTTATTTTATCAATATATTTGTGTATGTGTTCAAAATTACCTAGTTTCCTAATAACAGAAACAACAATTTTTATTTTTTAAAATATTTATTTTATATTGGAGTATAGATGAATTACAATTTTGTGTTAGTTTCAGGTGTACGGCCAAGTGAGTCAGTTATACATATACATGTATTCATTCTTTTCCAGATTCTTTTCCCATATAGGTTATTACAGAGTACTGAGTAGAGTTCCCTGTGCTATACAGTAGGTCCTTGTAGAAACAGCAAGTTTTAGATTAAACAAAAAAAAAGACGATTTATGGCAGGATACTAGGGTAACTCATGGGTTCAAACTTTGACCTTGAGAAGGACAGGCATCCAAGGGTCCTGGGACCTTAACAGTAAGAATTTATGATTAAAAAAAATTATACTCCAATAAAGATATTTAAAAAAAAGAATTTATGGAACTGCCCTCGAGAGGACTGCCATTGATGAGATTTAGCTTTTCAAAATGCTCAATTTCCATGTTTTTCCATTCAAAAGTTAAAGTGTTTGATAAGGAGGAGCTGACTAGCCCGGATTGGATCCTGTGCTGACATCAAAGAGTGAGCTTTTTTTTGGGAAAAAAAATCTGCTATTCACTGGCTATGTTGCCTCCTAGTGGTTCCATATTTTCAACAGTCTGTCAAAGCTTCTCACTTCTGTGAAATATTGAACATCTCTTTAATCCATTTGCTTGACTTAAAAGCCAAGAAGAGAAGCTATAATAGGGGTGAGGAGGAAGGAGCTGAGTTCTGTTTATCCTGCTAATTCCGCTGCCCCGCTGATTTATCACCAGTGCGCAGAAGGGCCTTCGGTTATTCATGGAAAGTACTTGCTTTGCTGTAAAGAATTAGACTCGACCTCCATCACTGTTTGGGGTTCTGTCATTTTATTAAAATAGCAGCCTCCAAAATTAGAATTTTAGTTCATCAGCTCCAAAGCACTTGTGGAATGACTTTAACTATGAAAATATCCATAAATTAAAGATGTTCTGAACCGGGTTCTAATGGAAACTATTTCATGTGTATGAGGGTGAAACACAGTAACTATTTATTTTTGAATGTGGGCTGTGTGCAAAAGATTAGACTGAGCTGTTTCTCACGCTTATTTAATTCTTATAAAGTTAAATTATGAGGTAGAGATCATCAGTATTCAGCCTTATTTTAGAGGCAGAGGACTGAAGCTTCAAGGTTTTTAATAACTTCCTCAAGTGTGTTTGGAGAACACGTAGCAGAGTGAAGACTTGGTCCCGGGTTCTCTGACTCTAATGGTACCGCATGACTCGTATTGTCTGAGTGCTTCCCGTCGTGTCACACGAGCCCACTGGGTGTGTCGCCGTCCATGGAAGGGAGCTTGGGTCCTGGTGTCTGCAGGGCAGACCTGACAGGAAGGGGAGCTCAAGAATCAGCTTGGACAGAGAGGATGTTACATCAAAAGCCAAAGTCATGGACTTCCCTGGTGGCACAGTGGCTAAGAATCCGCCTGCCAATGCAGGGGACACGGGTTCGAGCCCTGGTCCGGGAAGATCCCACATGCCACGGAGCAGCTAAGTCCGTGCGCCACAGCTGCTGAGCCTGAGCTCTAGAGCCCGCGAGCCACAACTACTGAGCCCGTGAGCCACAACTACTGAAGCCCGCGCACTTACAGCCCGTGCTTTGTGACAAGAGAAGCCACCGCAATGAGAAGCCCGCGCACCACAACGTAGAGTAGCCCCCGCTCGCCGCAACTAGAGAAAGCCCGCGTGCAGCAACAAAGACCCAACGCAGCCAAAAATAAATAATTAAAAAAAAAAAAAGCCAAAGTCATCACCAGAAAAGGCAAAAGCACGCACCCTTAGATGTGAGCCTAGGATACAGCAGAGACAGAAGCTTGGTGCCCAGGAAGTGCAGAGAGCAGAGATTTATGGGGGCTTTAGCTTAGACATTTAAGAGACAGTCTGTGAACAGGACTAGAGCAGATGTATTGGGTGCACAGGAGAGCACTGAGTGGGACCTATTGCTCAGAGGAGCTCCGTGGAGCTGGTGTTTCCTTTCTTCCTATGTCCTGTAACTTGCCAAACTATACAGAACCAGGGTTTCTCTGGGGCTTTTTGGTGGGAATCCGTATTGTGTCTGGAAGCTTCTATGAAGTGAGATCCCAGATATATGTCTCCAGCCACAGTTGTTTTGTTGAATCAGGTACTGGACAGTATTGCCTGTGGTGCTTGGGAGCTAGGATCTCTTATTCCAAGGATTTTGGTTGTATTTCCCAATAATGGGGTGGGTCCTTGGACCAAAGACCCACGTGGTTCCAAGTATGTTGACTAAAGCAAGAGGTGGTGAAATGGGTTTGATGTGGATGGAATGGGAAGTTATAAGCTGTTGGCTGATGGGTGTGCAATTTCAGATATGTAGGCTGTCCCCAAAATTTGATGCTCCAGACGATCAAAAGCTGCTTCCCGTGGACTGAACCCAGACACTACTGGCTTAAGCCCATGTAACATGCAGACCCATTCATAGACCAGGTAATTCTTACCAGCTTTTCTCTGATGGTTAAGTTCTACACCTGGCCCCTACCATTCCAGAATCCCATTTTTGCCACTAGATCAGGTACATTAACTCCACTGTAGTGTCCGCCACCACAGTCTCTGCCTACAGAGCTGGAAAGCTCTTCTTGTTGCCTTGGTGAATGGCGTTTCTTCACAGCCCTCATAAGGGGTGGCTAGCAGATTGCCCCCAGTGGAATCATATAAAATTCCCATTTCTCAGAACCTTCAGGATTCTCTTCAGCATTCTCCTGATGTCCTGGCATTCTGACCTCTTTAACAGCAGTCCATGGCTACGTTCAAGCTTCAGTTAGCCAGCGGAACAGACTTTCATACCATTCACAGGGGCTCAGACCAACCCAGTGAACCCCACATCCCAGATGAGATTGACTTATGTCAATGAATTCAGAGAGGCTGAGTCTCCTATTCCAGCCTCCTTGGTCTTACGTCTGTAGAATCCACGTCCACCGATGCTCACAGGCTCTGTCAGCAAGTTCAGCCAAGTCTTTGAACCCTTTAGTGTATAGACGATCTCCTTGTAGAGCAGGTGTTATTCCTCCCCCTCTGGGATATTTGGGGATCTAACTCATCAGGGCCTAGAGGCAATGGGAGGTAGTGGGTGTGTGTCCTGAGACGAACGGGCATTAGTTTGGAAACCAAATTTTATGATTGTATCACTGAAAGACTTGTATGCTGAGGAGGACTGATTTTCTCAGAATGGGGTGAAGAGAGAGGAGGGGATTTCAGTGAACTTAGAAGCTCAGTTTTTAACTTGATCCATGTCTGCCTTAATGTTCCCATTCTGTGATTCAGAGTCCCACTTCACTTATTTTAGTGCAACACACCTGAAGGGGTCAAGCATTTCCTTAGTGCTGTAACTCTGTTCATCCTGCAATCAGACTCTGGCTTAGTTATATGTCAGTTCTATCTACTCTGTGACTAGGGGTTGGGGGACCCACTCAAAGCTGTGTGGAAGGTTTTCTGGTTCTCTCAATATTCTCAACGTGTCTCTCATATTTGTGTTCATGTTCACATTTGAATTCATGCTTTATTTTTCACTTCCCTTTTCCCCTGGTACGCTTGCTCTCTAGGGCCATCGGGAGAAGCAGCACGGTTCCCACCACCTTTACCACCACTATTGTGTCCACAGCGCCACGGACACCTGCTGTCCTAGTAACTTGCCCTCCATCCACACACCATGTTATGCTACCTATAATGCCAGTTTGAGTGATTCTGGCATGTGGAAGCTTGGCTAGGCAGTAGGCCCGAGTTACTCAATCCAATATTAATCTAAGTTTTGCTGTCAGGTTGTTTTCTGAGTATGTTAAGAATCTTGAGATGCAGAGATTATCCTGGGTTACGTGTAATTGCAAAAGTCCTTAAGCAGGGAGGCAAGAGGGTCAGAGTAAGTAGTAGGAGATGCGACCTTGGAGTGACCCAAAGAAGGGGCCGTGAGCCAAGGAATGCAGGGGCCTCTAGAAGCTAAAAAGGCTTATATCTGCCTTTCACAATGGAGCCCGAATTCCCACCTTCTGGGCCACTTGTCTCTAACCAGCCAGCTGATTGGTCAATTAGATTTTTTTTTAAAAAAGACCCAAACACCTATTTTTCTTGTAGCCATTGCATTGCATTTTTAACTCCTCACTAATTCATCATTGTGGTATTGTGTAAAAGGCACTGAAGTGCCAAATGCAAAGTAAATACCGGAAAGAAAAAAAACAGACGTAGAGAGTTTAAAAAATATAGTCTCACGTTAACTCGTAGCAGAAATTTGTTCTAAGAATATGACGTCTTCCTCTTAATACGAGGAAATGAAGCAAAACAAAATGCAAACAGCAAAAAAGTTGTAAATAAAGGCTGGAAGTCTTAGGACTGCCCGATGACTGGTGAGAGGTCCCATGGTGGTCAGTTCAGAACCGACGCAGAATCGATGTTTGCATTCAGACGTGCACATTTGTTCTTTCAGCCGTCTAGAAAAGGAAACCCTTTCTACAAAAACAAAGGTTCTTAGGAGTAAAACTGCACGCTAAGTGGTGCAGGGCTACTCACGCCGCAGCTGCGAGCTGGTCTGCAGCATTTACTGCCCGCGAGGAGGACAGAGGTGAGAGGAAGGTGTAGGAAATTTACAGCGATTGGAATCTGAAAACAACCTACTTTGGATGCTTTGTGCATTTTGTATATGCTAAGAAACAAGACAGCAAGCCCCAAATGAAGTTATTATACTGAGCCCCATGTCACCAAACTGAGACCTAATTTCATTACAGTCTCTGCTCTCCCAGAAATGGAATTTTTTTTCTTCCTTTTTAAAATTGAAGTATAGTGGATGTACCAATATTATATAAGTTACAGGTGTACAATATAGTGATTCACAATTTTTAAAGGTTATACTCCATTTACAGTTATTATAAAATATTGGCTATATTCCCTGTGCTGCACAATAGGTCCTTGTAGCTTATTTTATACCTAATAGTTTATACCTCTTACTCCCCCTATCCCTCTAGTGCCCCTCCCCCCTTCCCTCCTCTCCCCACTGGTCACCCCTAGCTTGTTGTCTGTCTGTGAGTCTGCTTCTTTTTTGTTATATTCACTAGTCTCTTGTGTTTTTTAGATTCCACATATACATGAGATCATACAGCATTTGTCTTTCTCTGTCTGACTTACGTCACTTAGCATAGTGCCCTCCAAGTCCACCCATGTTGCTGCAAATGGCAAAGTTTCATTCTTTTTTTTTTTTTTAATCAGAAATAGAATCTGAAAGCAGTCAATCAGGAATGGCCTTCCAGCACCAGCGAGGTCATGTGCCTGGTAGATCCCGGGCGTGCCCTGAAGGGAGTGACCTTGACACAACTAGCCTGCTGTTTGCTGGCGTCACCTCCTTGCTCCCGCTCCCTCTGCCTGCAAAGTCTCACTGTGTGCAGCCCCTCGGAGCGCCTTTCCATCTGCCGGATGGGATGCCGCCCCATCCCTGGATCCTTGAATAAAGCCAATAAGATCGCAAAATGTACTCAGCTGAGTTTTAGTTTTTAACCTATGTTTTTTCCACTTTATTTCTCTGAAACTTCATTGTCTTTTACCAAAGTATTTTTAGTCCGTGACAGATCAGAGGACAAATAAAGCAAAAACCCCAAAAAACAACCCTTGTCTGCCACCAGGGCTACTTTCATGCAGTGCTCAGCTTTGTCCACCAGGTGTCGCCTTAGCGCCAGAGTTGCTCCTAAAGGCTGCGGCATCCCGGGCGGGAGGGGCCGAGGGGGGCCTCCCCGCTGCGGTTAAAGGGTAGAAGAGAAGGCCAGCCCTAAACAGCACAGTAGATCGCTCGCTGGTGTAACTCTTTATCCTCAGCAGGCAAACAGAGGCATGATTCCAGTGACGAGAGGAACGTTTCGGAGTGTCCCCGGGTCACTGCTCTCATGCCAGGGGCAGTCACGGCCGACGGATGGCGCAGGGCTGCCTGTGACGTCGGGGGCTGGCGGGTGGCTGGCCTCCGGACAGAGGTCTGAGCATACGCCGTGGTCCTGCTTCTCAAACCCGAGCGCCTCAGAATCACCCGCAGGGCTTGTGGGCGCCATGGAGGCTCCGACTCGGCAGGTCCGACACACTCTGGGGACCACTTCCCCAGAAGTGCCCCTGTCCTGTGACAAAGCGCTCTGGCCTTGGAGTTAGACCCCGGCTCACAGCCAAGCCCTGCCTCTCAGATGACCGAGTGACCTGGGGCAGGTGACCTGGGGCCATTGCAAGTCTCTGTCTCCTTACGTTTACATGGCGATGCTGATGGCGGTCAGAACCACTTGGGACAGTCCATGTGGCAGTGGAGCCGAAAACCTGGTCTCCAGGGAGAATCTGGATTTTTGTGGAGCCTGAAGCTTATACAGTTTTGAGAACGAATACCAAAGTATACACAGAAGTGACTGCCAACTTCGTAAATACATCTCACGAATCCCCCAATACATGTATACCAATCTCAGCTTCCACTTAGCTGTATCCCCAAATTGTTGTCATAACAAATTACAGTTAAAATATCCCATTTCACACATTGTATGAAAACATGACCATGTGAGTCCAGGGCTAGGACCCTTCTCAGGGCTTCCTTAGGAGGGGGCCCAGGTACAGGAAGGGTCTTGAGGCTTAAACTTCCTGAGCTTTATGGCTCAGCGGCCTCTGCCTGGAACGTTCTAAGCCAATGGTTACTCATGATTATTTGCTGGGCTCCTAATTTCAGCACGTGGCATTCATCTTCAATAAGTTTAAATGAGCTGAAAAAAGTGCAAGGAATCATTAACTTTTGTTACTATTTGGAGGCGATGTTAGTAGTATACTAAATATATATATATGTATACTTTTTTTTTTTAATGAAGAAGTCACTTCTATTTGAAGTCAGAATTGAATTACAAAATGCAGGGACTTTGGTCTAGACGGAGTATTTTTTTAAAACTGTATTCAGCTTCTAAAGAGTTATGACAAACCGGGAGCATAAAGTCAAGCAACAGATGATGAAGAAATTTGAAACCTGTAATTTACTGATTTATTTATTTCAGCACAGAACTCCATTTTGCTTAACCCAGTGGATCTTTTTCAAGTTTCAAGACAAAGACCAGATGACTAAACACCTTCTGTTAACATTGGAAACCAGCCACAGTCGAGGTGAGTCACCAAAATTCAGGGGGGAGAGGAGGGCTAGGGTGACGCCTCGAAGGTCTCCCATCCTGTCACTCCGCCAGCACTGCTGAGTGTCCCCTAGCTTCTGTAAACCTTGACTGTTCTCCAGAGCTCTGAGAAGGTTAATCCTGACAGTTTTTGCCAGGTTTCTCAGTGTTACTTGGGAGGGATGGCCTCTGGGTGTCCCTCCTCTGCCATTTTTGCTAACATCACTCTAAAGATACATTAAATTATACTTTTAGTATCCATTTTCTGACCTACAATCAATCCTAGCATGCACTGAACAAGCAAGCATAGCGCCCGACTTTACATTTTACATGGGGACTCCACTGACAAAAATCTGACTGAGGCTATACCCAGATGTATTCCATTGTCAGTTCAGCTAGGGCATTAATGTGCATCTCTTTACAAGACTTCTGTCCTTTATTCCTAGGCAAATCAACATTTATTACTGATTTACAGAAACTGGCATTTCTTCATTAGCTGTTTGATTTATTTAATCCTCACGTGATCCCGTGCAATGGACATGAGCTCACTGACAAAAATACACAGAGAAAGAGGAACTGTGTGGAAAGGCAGGTGGGAACAGGCAATTTCAGCCTTTCTGGAGCCATGCGGCGGAGTCTTTCTTGCCTTTGAAGCTCTGGGAGAGAAGATGGTAGTTGTGTTTAATCCTGTGGCATGTTCCTCGTTCAAGGCACACTCAGGGCCACCAATATTGCTATGGGAAAGGTGAATCCCTGGGATGTGAGGCTTGTGAAAAGCAAAACATCTTCGCAGAAAAATTTCCATGTTAATCTGAGTAGCTTTTTTTATCGTCACACTATAACACAAGGATAGAATGGAGGCTTTCGGAGCAAGAAGCCAGGATGTTTGGGGTCTAGACTCTTACTAACAAGCTCAGCAGGTCACGCCCCTCTCAGGGGTGGGAGACTTGAAGATTTCCTGCTGGTCCATCACCCCTTCAAGGACAGGCATCACATCTTTTCCTCTCCTGCCAAACAACTACATCAGTGTTTCATACTAATAGCTGCTCAATACGTTTTCTAACAATAATAATATAAAATGACATTATATATGTTATACAATAATATAACAACAGTAATACATGATTAACAGCTGCTCAATACATTTTCTAACAATAATAATATCAAATGATATTATATATGTTATATAATAATATAACAACAATACATGATTAATAGCTGCTCAACACATTTTCTAACAATAATAATATAAAATGATGTATATGTTATACAGTAACAACAATAATACATGATTAATAGCTGCTCAGTACATTTTCTAACAATAATAATATAAAATGTTATTATATGTTATATAATAATATAACAATAGTAATAAACAATAGCTGCTCGATACATTTTCCAAATGCATGAATATGCCTGAGTGTCCTCATTTATAAAGAATAGAGTTTAGATTTAATGATCTTGGAGGTCTTTTCTGGTTCTGATATCCTAACACAAATCATTTAAAGCCAGTTAATCTAATTCATTTCTTACATATTCAATAAGCATTGCAAATTCTTTTTCTTTTATTTAAGAAACAATATTAAACATACGGAGAGGGCATTGCACTGGCTCCTGAGTCGGGCCTGACCTTGAACCCTGACTCCACCTTTACTGCTGGAAGGCTTTGGCCAAAGGTTGGGATCATACCGATGTTAGAGTATTCTGTGCTGAGTAAACAACAGCAGTAATAATAATCAAAACAACAGTTCGTGGGTTTTGAGCCCTTGCTATAGGCCAGGAAACAGCCACACAGTGTAAGTTACAGATGTACACAGTCGGTCCTCCGTATCCACAGGTCCCGCATCCGTGGATTCAACCAACTGCAGCATCAAAAATAGTCAGGAAAAAAAAATTCCAGAAAGTTCCAAAAAGCAAAGCATAACTTTGCCACATTGACAACCACTTCCATAGCCCTTATGTTGTATCAGGTATTATAAATGATTTAGAGACGATTTAAAGAGTCTGGGAGGAGGTGCACAGGGCACATGTAAACACTAGGCCGTGTTATATAAGGGACTTGAGCATCCAGGATTTTGGTGTTTGCTGGGGGTCGTCCCTGGAGCCAGCTCCCCGAGGATACTGCGGGATGACGGTAATGTATGCCATGTATGTTGTAGATAACATATCTGTGTCATATGCCACACTCTTACCCCATGAGCAGGGGTCACTGAGGCGTTGGTAGTCTAGGCAGCCCAGCCAGGCCTGCGCAGGTGGGGTGGTGCACAGGGGCTTCCAGCCCTGGCAGGTTAAAATGAGGCTCTGCGAGCAGCAGGTGTCCACGGTGAGAGGTCCGTCCTGGCAGCACAGCAAGGCTGCCCCAGCCAGCAGGCGGCCAGCCAGCCAGCCGGCCCCTGAGGACCCCTGGTAGGGGAGACAAACGCCTACACCTAAGCACCTACCTAAATGATGTAAGGAAGGACTGATCAAGCGCAGTTGGGGCATCTGGGCTGGTGAAGGGGCCTGGAGGAGCTTTCCCAGGACGGGGCCTCCAGTGGCGCCTGGGAGGCCCTGACAGGTGGACGCGAAGGGGACGGAGAGGGGCAGGGCGGTGGCAGAGCAGGGGCAGAGATGGTGATGGCGTCGGGGAGCGGGGCTTCAGGAAATGAAGCGCGGGCACGCGGCCAGGCGGCGCGCGCCTGACTGTGAGCCTTGCAGGGCGCGAGGACGATCTGGACGCACGCCTGCAGGTGCGGCCTGAACAGCATCTCGTGTGCCTTCCGGATGCTCCTGCCTTTGGCTGGGCTGGACCCGCCGCAGATTTTGGCCGGGGATCCGAGCGGAAAACTAACGGGTGTGTGTGCAGAGGCGGCCAGGAGGCGTGGGCAGCCCCCGGGTGGGAACCCGGGCATCTGCGCCTCGCGCGCGCTCCCCCCGCCGCCCCGGCCCGGCGCTTCGAATCCCGGCGTCATTCGGTCGCGTTCGCGACCGGCTGAACAATCTGAAAGTCAGGAGCTGTTGTCGCCTCAGCGCCCCCCTTCACTCCGCACAGGCCACTTGGCTTCGTAGAGTCATTTTCAAAACGCGGATGATGTCCTACGACTGCCCGTTGCATCTGTTCCTCACTCTCGGAGGCCTGGCGCCTTCGCAGGGCCTGGGAGCAAGGCGCACGCCAGGAGAGGCTGGGGAGGCAGCTGCGCGTTCTCTCGTGCCGCCCCGGACCATCTTCCCGTCCATCCTTCCGCGCAGGACTGAAGGCCGCCTCTCCTTCCGGTGAGGCCAAGCCTTTGCTAATTCTCACATAAAGAAAAAGAAATAATCTGGACCATCTTCCCACTACTATCAGTGGGCCAGCACGACAGTCCTAAGAGACACCCAGGAACGTGTTACAACACACACGCACACTGCAGTTCAAAATAAATCTTCCATAGGTACAGCTTGCTAAAACTCTGTACGTGAGAGCTTATTTCTGTACATTTTATTTTTTAAAATAAATGCCAAGCTAAAATTCATGATAAAAATCGTTCTCACTTAAGAGATGGAGAATCAGTTCATTCACAACACGAAGCATCAAGGTCGTGTGAGTGAAAGTAACTTGGGGGTGCAGGTGAGCTTTGGGATTCTGTAGAAGCATTGACAGGTGTACGTTTGATCACCAGAGTTTAAGAGCTATCAGCAAAGAGAAATGGAGTGTTTTTGAAATAGAAATATTTAACTGAAGTTTTAAGAAAATCACAGCTTTATAAGCTGCTGTTAAAAATATTATTCTTTTGAAGATATTTGTCATGTTTAATTGCCTGCAGATACACATTTTTTTTGCCTTCAACAGTAATACAACTTTTATAAAAATTATCCTAGATTACCATCCTTGCTTCTTTGATTTAGTAAATTCTTTTCTTGAATGTTTTAATATTTGCATCGGATGTCTATGGAGTGTGTGTTGTGTTTGCCAACTGAAGTAGAAAAATTTAACACAGCTACCAAAGGTCTCAGTCAGCAACTAGCAAGAGCTGTCTTTTATTTTATAGTTGTAGCAAGAACTCCTCCTAGTGGACTTTCTCCGAATTATTTACTGCATTTTCAGAAAAAGACACAAAGAAAAGAAACAGCATGAAATCAATAAATCATAACAGCTGATATCTTTCACCAGTGGTGCAGAATAATTTCTTTCTGTCTTTATGGAATAAATTGAACGAACTTACAAAGTACGTAAAACAAGTATGGGTAATCAAAAAAAAAACCTAGATTCAATTTCTGGTTATTATCTACCTTACACCATGCTATTTATTTGGGAAACATAATTGTAATACAACTTAATTCTAATTACAGAATTATTCAGATGCATAGATGAATTTGTTTGCATTTACTAGGTGTACTCTGGATATTTGTGAAATTGCTTGCAAAGGTGTTTTTAACAACTATAGAACAAGCTAAATGTTAAATGCCTGATTTTTAAAGAAGACTATGTGCATGGTGACTACTAATTTTTACGTAGTCAAAACTGTATACTCTGAACATTTCCTAACTGCTAGGCAACGCAAAGCAAAAACTTTTCAAAAATAATTTGTGTCAAATTATAGCATTTTAATACACAAGCAATAAACTAAAGTCTATGACTAAAAAAGATATTATATGTGGGATAACTTCTAGTATGTTTACTCTGAAAGCAAGAAAAGAATTTAGCAGAAGATAACATAATTGCAGTTACACAAGTGTAGACACAAGACACTTTTTAATTCTACTGGTCAGATCCTGTTTAGCTTCTTCCCAGAACTCTGCTGACTATTTTCTCCAAAATCCTATTTACTAAATATACACGTGAAGTAAAATCCCAGACAGGATTGTGGGTCTTTGACTATAGGATTTACTTTTACTGTATTTACTACAACATTGCTGCATTAACTTCTTTCTTTCTTTCTTTTTTTAATGGAAGTATAGTTGATTTACAATGTTGTGTTAATCTCTGCTGTACAGCAAAGTGATTCAGTTGTACAAATATATACACTCTTTTTCATGTTCTTTTCCATTATGGTTTATCACAGGATACTGAATACAATTCCCTGTGCTATACAGTAGGACCTTGTTGTGTATCCATTCTATATATAATAGCTTACATCTGCTAACCCCAGACTCTCAATCCATCCCTCCCTCCACTCCCCTTCCCCCTTGGCTTGTAGCTTCTTTCTTTTAGTATCTGCAAAATGATTCTTAAGTAGGGAGACACTTAGCCTTAAACATTATTACGAGCTGAATAAACACAGATCTTATCAAAGAGTTTACTTAATAAATAATAAAATGAGACATTTAAAAAAAAGCTAGATCCCTCCAGCTCACTAAAATGAAAAAGACCTTTCACTGGGGCACCGTGCTTCCTTGTTATCCCTCTTACACACAGATCAATTATAGTCCCTGACACAACCCCAAACGTTCGGGTACCAGAAGCTGTAAGCCACGCCTCTGACTCAATGATTTCTTATTGGTTGTTCAAATGGTGCAAATGGTTTTCTGAAATGAAGCTTTCTGTGATTAATGCACCTCAATTCTGCAATTCAGTGAACTCATTTTCATATTTTTTATTAATGACTATAGCTCCTCGTTAATCATGAGACACATTGTGTACGTGGAACATGTTGGAGGCACATATTAAGCATTACTGCTTTGAAACCTGTTGGCTTATTACCACTTTCAAAGACCGCACTCTTTTACCCAGGATCTGAACAAATTTATCATTTAATTGGTGCAGGTGGAGTGCTAAATGTGAACTAAACAAACATAACACCGTCTCACGTGGTCTTTATATCCCAGTCGTGATGTATTCAGATGGTTCTGTTTTAAGGAAGAAACAACTGTTCCATCCAGGCTGGGTTTTCACTGGGGCAGGAGAACCGTGGGTACATCGGTGGCCGGTGGTTACACGGGAATACGGCTTTACAGGTACCTGCCATACACATGTGAGGGACCAGCATGGCAAGGTGATTGCAGGCTTGCTTTGTTTATGACACATCTTACTTTCCGTACGTTACCTGCGGTCCCCCCAAGGCATCGCGTGTGGTCTGGTTCCCGGGTCAGAGGTCCTGAGTGCCCCCAGACCCCGTGGCTCTCCATCTAGAGCTGGGAGGCCTCATCAAAGCAGAGGGTGCTGGGCCCACCCCGGAGGGCAGGGTGGGACCTGGGCAGATGCATTCCTAACAGATTCCCAGGAGATGCAGGTGCCGCTGGATCGAGGCGTTTTGAGGAGTACTTGTGCTCTCTGAATATTACCTTCATCAGGCCCAAGATAAACCCCACGTCGTCCACATGGATCTCATTTTCTTACTTTTTTAACCAGGTTATGGGGTTACAGTGTGTCAGGGCCTGAGATGGGTCTTCCCCGGGAGGATCACATCCGTTCTCACAAAGGCTTCGGATGCAGTGGGAAAGCGTGGAGCCCCGGAGAGCGGCGGGCGTCCGAGGCTGGGAGTTTCAGGTGAAGAGGTGCTGGGGCAGCAGAGCACAGAGTCAGGAAGAGCTGTCCCCTTGCCAGGGTGTGGAGTCTCGGAGGGCAGTTCCCGAGTGCTCCTGTCTCTGGAATTCTCACTTCAGGAGCCGGTGAAGGACACCCTCCAGACTCCCACCGACCTGGGCTGGAGCCCGTCTCTCCACTCACAAGCAACATCGCATTCGGCAAATTACTGGATCTCTCTGAGCCTCCATTTCCTAATTTCTGAAGTGAGGAGAATACAACAAACTCAGGGATGCTATTGAAAATGTAAAGAAAAATGTCAGGACACTTCCTGTGATTCGACACAAATCCCCAGTAGCTGAAAACACCATGGAGACAACAAAGTGACAGAGACCTTCCATCTCTAAATCCTCCAAGTTGACACTAAGGCCAGTGTAAAGTCTTGCCTCAGATAACTTGTCCCGTCCATCCTAGAGGGAAGCAAATACCTTTAATGAACAGCATGGATTAGCTTGCTATGTGCTACCATCTTGTCAATATTAGAACAAAAGTCACGCCACCAGACTTGCTAATCCCCTGTTGTAACAGTTTTAGATGTTTTCCATGTAGTGTGATCAAGAGAACATTCATTGAACAAATATTTATTGAACACCCACTATGTGCCAGGCAGTTTTTCAGCCTCTCCGGCTACAGCAATGACACCCGATACACCTGTTCAGACCAGTTTAACTTCCTATAAGCAGCATCCTTCACGTGCAGGGAAGTTTTGGTGATGCCTTGTGAAGGACTTGAATTCCTCAAATAGTTATATATATTTTAAATACTTATCCACAACCGGTTTTAACACAAAGGCAATTAGGGTCTCATAGTGCTTTAATATTATTTACTTGATGATAAGAAACAGTTAGATAGGGCTCAATACGATTCATTGGGGGCTCCTTTATTTCTAAGGCTAGAGCTTCCCAGGCAGTGGCAGGCCTGGGAGGGCCGGGGGTGAGCAGGGATCATGGAGCAGAGCCAGGGGAGGGGGCAGGCCGGCCCTTAGGGCTAGCGGATCTGCACTGAACATTGGCCTTTGGCCATTGGCTACATGGGAGCTGCCTGTCCTTTGACCTGACCCATCAGCAAGCTATAGGTGACATTTATTCTGCCTTAGGAATTGTTTCTTTACTTTCCATGCCCTTTATTTGTGTAGTATCTTCATCCTGTACCTTTTCTTAGACTGTTGTGCAGATAAAATTGGGCTCCATGAAGAGGGGCTGTTTGGAGGCTTCAATGGAAACTCTCAGAACAAAGTTGCATTGCAATGTATCCTTTAGGTAACGCCCCTCCGCTGCCTTGCTAAGATGGATGGTGAAGTGTAAGGACATGGGTGATGTCTGAGGATGCTGGAGAGAAACGTGGTTTCAGTCACGCCCTGAATCCCCAGGCATCCTGGTATATATGTGTATATTTTGAAATGATTAGCACGATAAATTTAGTAAATATCCGTCACCTTATAAATATAATTTTTTTCCTGTGACAACTTTTAAGATCTTAGCAAGTTGCAAATACACAGTAAAGTGTTGTCGACCGTAGTCCCATCCTCTACCTTCCATCCCCAGGACTTATTTATCTTATAACTGGAGATTTGTACCTTTTGACCACCTTCACCCATGTCACCCACCCTCCACCCCCGCCTCTGGTGACCACCAATCTGTTCTTTGTATCTATAAATTCAGTTTTCTTAGATCCCTCACATAAGTAAGAGCATACAGTATGTCTTTCTCTGTCTGACTTATTTCACTTACCATAATGCCCTCTAGGTCCATCCGTGTTGTCACAAATGGTGGGATTTCCATCTTTTTCATGGATGAGTAATAGTCCATTGTATGTACACATCAGGTCTTTACCCGTTTATCCGAGAGGCGGGGAGCAGCCCAAGTGGAATGTTGTCCGGCACCCTCCCTGCCCTGGGGCAGCCTGGCAGCGACATGAACCCATCCACGTTCTCAGATCAGGTCAGTGATGTGGGATGATTATTACTAACAGCACTGCCAGCTTGGAGCTTGCTGCAGGTACTATTCTCCTATCATACATATTAGAGCATTAAAAGCACTGAGAAGTCCTGCAGTAGATACATTTGCTTAACTTCACTTAAGCCAGTGTTTCCCAGACGTGTTTGACCACAGGCCACTTAATCAGGCCCACAGATCTGAGGACCACGGCTCTACGGGGGAGGTCAGGGTCCCTCACCTTTCAGGCATCCTGTAGCCTAAGCAGGTACTGACTGGCTGAAGTTGCCCAGCTGTCAGAACTGTGCATTCATTCGTCCATCCATCAGTTTGTACCGAGGGCCCATCCCGCCCAAGGACCGTTTCAGGCCCTCAAACGCCCTCAAAGTGTCCACTGCAGGAGGAGGCAGAAGGTGAGGGCACAGGTGTCTGACTGCAGGCAGAGAAAGATGGGTGCTCTTCCTACCCGGGGCTGAAGGGAGGCCTCTGGACGGGTGATGGGTGAGCAGAGGAGGAGGGAGCCCCCCGGAGGCCTGGGAAGAGGCTTCCAGGTAGAGGGCGTGAGGGCAGCGCCGGCCTCACCTGCCCTAGGAATGGGGGAGGGTGGTGACCCGACTGCAGGAAGGAGGGCAGTGGTCTGCGAGGGGCCTGGGGCGAGACAGACAGGCCCCCAGGCCACTGCAAAGGCCTGGGACTGGGCCGCAGGGGTCGTGGATCCACGGGAGGGCCCTGAGCAGGATGGCAGGTGGCGTCTTTGCAGGGATCCCGTGGCAGGTGTAGGCAGGGGTGGAAGCAGGGCAGGGTTCAAGGCTTCCACTCTAATCCAGGCAAGAGGCTGCGGCCTGGGCCAGGCTGGTGGCAGTGGCCACAAGGAAAAGGAGCTGAAATCTGCAGCTACTTCTCAGGTTGAGCTGAGGGTTGGCTGATGCGTTAGGCGTGGAATCCATTTAAGATCACAGTGTTATTGCCCACAGGAAGTTCGACGTGCAAACAGATGGCACACACCCGCTGGTCTCCCAGCACCGCTCTGGGTCGCTCAGGCTTTACCACTAACCAGCTGAGTGTTTGCAGCTTCTCCTTGGAGTGTCACTGCCCGGGGTGAGACTGGACCAGACGGGTCCAGGGCCTATGACCCCGGCTCCACGCCCGTGATTTCCAGCACCCATAGGAGGCTATTTGGATGTGGAAAGGCAGCTCCGTACATTATTAACCACAATTAAGAACATGTATATCAATTAAATACATATAATTAAAGAAGTGGATGTTGGGAAAGGGGAAAAGTTTGATCTTTCAACAGAAGTTTATTCTGATACGTGAACATGGGAATCCAGACGCTCAGGGGTCAGAGAGGACACGGGGAGGCGTCTGCCTGGACCCACATCCAGGGAACTCGGTGGAGTTCTGAGCAAACGGGCAGCCCCAGGTGGGCAGAATTCAGCTTTTGTTCGGTTGCCTGGATGCAGTGCAGGAGTCATCGCTTTAGAATCCTCTCCCCGTGTCCTGTGGAAGCTGGGTGGCCAGGTGCCCTCAGTCTGAAGTAATTAAACACCCCTCCCTCCAGTGGCAGAAACTCCCTCCTTGAAAAACAATGCCAAGCTCTTGGAAGAGAAATACAAAGAGAGGAGGAGAGAAAATAAGCGACCTCAGTGAGGTAGGTTTTCTTGAATCAAGGTGGGATGCACTGTGGTTCAGTGACCTCTGTCTCGGGGTGAGATGCCCTTGGGGAGTTCTTCCCGGGAGGGGCCGGGGGTGGGTGGGTCAGGCATCTTGGGGGGGGCACACCCCCCCATGGTGACCATTCACGCTGCAGACGTGGTGGGCTTTGCATGGCTGGCAATCTTGGTGGACAATGCAGTTTACGAGCCTGGCACGCTCTTCAGATGTGGACTTTACCTAAGTCAATAAAGCCATCTGCCTGGTCAAAGTTTTGTTTTGTACTGAAGTGGCTTCTTAGGAAAACGGCTAAGCATTCAGCTGTTTCAGGAGAAACAAGAAACACCGGCTTGCTTTTCCTTTTTTTTATCTTTAAGGAAAATAACCCCTTTAAAAAGAGTGAAGAAAAATCTCCAGAATTCAAGTCAGCAGAGTGTACCTTTATTTTAAAGACAAATGCTGGGGTGGTTTGAGGATTTTTTAAAAATTGGTCTCGTTTTTAAAGTGTGGTACAACCATGGAACTAAGAAAAACTATTTTTAATCACATATTTACAGAAAGCCATGTTATATATAATTTATCTATCTATAAACTTTACAAACTGATATAACCACAGTTAAACATTAAATATTAATTTGCCATACTCTGCATTGCAAATTAAAAATTTCTCTCCCTGGACTAATGCATTTAAAATTCTTTAAGTCATTGTGTGAAGTGGCTGAGAGGTTGTTCTCACACTTTTTATTTTTATAATTACTTAGTCATCCCCATTGAGGGAACGTGTCATTGTAGATTGAGTGAGGCCATAAATCAAATATAGGAAGCTGTGGTAAGCTGCTCAAATGAAAACCAAGACAGTTTTCATTTTAGAATTGAAATTAGCTTATGCTAAATTTTGATTCAAAATCAAAAAGAACTATTTTTTTAAACTCAGGAAAGTTCAAGCTTCAAAGTTATTACGAAAACTTAATTTCTTTTGGAAATTAGAGTATCCTGATAATATAAGGCTAGAAATAAAATGGCAAAAAATATTATTAACAAAAACACTTTTGAACAGATCCAGATTCAGTTAGTTGGATTAAGATTTTAGGTATCTAACTTCTTGATCAAATAAAAGTAACAGACAATTTGGTAACTTACCTAAATTATTTAAATTTTGTCAGCTTCCAAAGAGAAATAATATTCAATTAAAAAGAAAATCTATTGAGGAAAGTATTTTTTGATGAGTCTTTAAATCCACATAGACATCTTCATTCTAAAGTTGATAATTTTATATGCTGGATTTGTTACATAGTTGTTCAGACAGAATGCTGTCTATTTTATTGATATATATACAATTTATGAGCTTTTATAAATTACGCTTTGCATCTTTCTTGAGTCCAATGCTTTATGAAGTGATGGGAAAGCTGAAAGAAGGAAACATCACACTGATGGATAAATTGGCTTCATGCCTTAGGGAACCCACATCACCTTGACTGGCACATGGTCACCAAATGGCAAGAAAAACTGGTAGGAGATATTGTAGCATCGTAGCTTTGAGTGTTATTCAGAAGGGACACAACAGACACAAATAGAAAAGTGAAGCATTAGAAGGCTGATCTGGAATCCATCCATTACGAACTTTTAAAGTGGATCATTCACAAATGTCGACACTCTATTAGTAACAAATTATTTGATGCTACTTGGGTTTGTGTGCTACAATGGGCTGTGACATATCAGCATGTCTGGATTTCATGGGTGAGAACCACTGACTTAGACAAGCCACTCAGTCTTTATTTGCTTCAGTTTTCCTTCTCTGTGTGCTGAGTCTCTCTGGGGATTTTTTCGGTGCGTGAAGTTGTCGATTTCACTATTGAGTATTGGAGGACTCACTATTTTTTTAAAAATTTATTTGATTGAAGTATAGTTGATTTACAATGCTGTGGTTAACTTCTGCCATTCAGCAGAGTGATTCAGTTATACATGTATATACATACTTTTTCATATTCTTTTCCATTATGGTTTATCACAGGATATTTTATATAGTCCCCTGTTCTATACAGTAGGACCTTGTTGTTTATCCATTCTTCTTTTTAAATCTAATTTAATTAATTTATTTTTTTTATACAGCAGGTTCTTACTAGTTATCTATTTTATACATATTAGTGTATATATGTCAATCCCAATCTCCCAATTCATCCCACCCCACCCCCCTGCTTTCCCCCCTTGGTGTCCATACGTTTGTTCTCTACATCTGTGTCTCTATTTCTGCCCTGCAAACCGGTCCATCTGTACCATTTTTCTAGGTTCCACATATATGCGTTAATATACGGTATTTGTTTTTCTCTTTCTGACTTACTGCACTCCATATGACAGTCTCTAGGTCAATCCACGTCTCTACAGATGACCCAATTTCATTCCTTTTTATGGTTTCCATTCTTTATATACTAGTTTGCACCTGCTAATCGCAAACTCCCACTCCATCCCTCCCCCCGACCCCCGGCAACCACAAGTTTGTTCTCTATCGGAGGACTCACTATTGAATGTTGATTATTGACCATTGTTCCTTTTGACCAACTGAATTTTGGGTGCAAGTTAAACCCATTTTTCCCTTGTTCTTTGCTCTGAAAATATCCATGTAGGAGAGATAAAGAGGGGACTTTATGGGTCAAAATAACCAAAAGATTCTTAAAGATCATCTATCTGGTCTATCCCTCTCTCTCCAGTCTACATTCTATAAACTATTTAGAAATAGTCTGCATTATGCTTAGTGCTTTAGTAACTTTCACTTTATTAGCTGCATTATTGTAAAGCAGAAACAAATGTTTTGTATAGGTATTAAGCAATTTTCTCTCTCGTAAGGCATTTCCAGCTATGAGTAGTTTCGACACCCAGGCAGGTGGAAAGTGCTGGGTCAGTGGGCTGTGAGTGCCTCGTGCCCTCAGCCGGGCGGGTGGTGTGTAACAGAGGTGTCTAGGAAGGTAAACTGGATTGGGTTATGGAATGGATTTATCACAACTTGTAAAGGTGTGGATCTTATTCTCCAGGTGGGTGACACGTCTACCTCGTTGCTAGCTCTGGTAGCGGGAGGGTGAAAGGTAAAGAGGTCACAGGTCGATTAGCAGGTTCTTGCAAAGTCTGGCAAGATATTATGAGGGCTCAAATCACGGCAGCTGAGATGAGAACCAACAGAGAAATTTCTTTCATTGATGAATCTGTGGGATTTTATGGCAAATTCAATGCTAAATACAAAGGAGAAAGAGAGATGGAAACCTCTGAGGAGTTTATCGTGGGTACACGATGATGTCATTAGCTCCAGTGGGAGTTGATGTGGAGTAATATGAGAATGACATATTAGTGTGAAAACTACCCCAAAAGTGCCATGGACTATCCTATGTCACGGAGGAGTTTTAAACGCTACGAGCCACGAGCTGTGAGGTCGAACAGCCCTATCCAAGGTGTAGCCAGCACTGAACCACTTCCTCCATTGCATTTCACTTCTTCATCTCAAGTCGAGACTCTGTCTACCTCCTGGATAGAGATTCATGTCAGGTCTTGCAAGAGTAATGAACCTAAACAGCAGCTTTTACTGACAAAATGCCCATGGTGGAGTAGACTGAGTTAGAATCCCTGCCTTTAAGTATTTATACCGTTTGAGTCATGCCAAGATTGTCACTCTGAACGTTGTTTCTGGGTTTAGCAGACGGAGGCTTTGGAAACCAAATAGTCTGTGTTGTCCTCTGACAGAATCGCTCATCTCACAAACTCATTTCAAGCACCTCCTGCAGGACTTCTCTGCAGTGGGAGAAAGTTCGCAATATTTACTGAGTATCTACAGCATTTTAACAATTCGTAGAGAGCATAACATAGGTTATATTTTGCTATCTGTGTAAATTAGCGGCAATTTTACCAAATGTTAAAAAATTTTCTGCAGTATGTTAAAAGATCAGGTACATTGCTTCGTGTTTAAATTTATTTAGGTGTCGTTACATTAATTTCCATACTTCCTTAAAGGTTGGACCATTTCAGAATGTCACTATCAAAGTAGTCATTGTCTAGAATTCTCGTGAGCTGAATAAAAAAAAAAATGACGAAGGTTCATTTTGACTATCGGATTTAATATTTATTTTCCTGCTTATGATGGAATTCCTGTTCCTAACCGTGTAGCTGAAGGGATGACTTTGTGCACGTAAACCAGTGCAAAGTTGCTCATGCAAATGTTTTTGAAATGGCTAGAGTATTACTCTGGCTGATTTGACTGCTATTTTGGATTTTTTTTCCTGTTCTGTTTTATTGATGCACTTGCGTTCCAAGTAAATTTCCAAAAGTCAAATACATTTCAGGTTTAACACACCTATTTTTCCTTGATTCTAAAATAACATATTATCCAATCTATTCTGATGAATGTTTCAAAGGTATTTCAAGCAGCATTCAGAATTTCAAGCCACATTTCAGAATTTATGAAGTCTGTGAACCAATTTGAATCTTTGCCAACAAGTGCTATAAAAGTTGACCTTTAAAATTTTACAAATGTTCAGTTACTTTTCTGCTCTTTCTGATTGTTGCTTGAAGCAGAAGACATTTTCAAGAAAGAGTCTAACCAAGACGTTTTGAAAGAGATCCCTATGATTCTCGCTTACGCTATTTCTATAGCAACTAGTGTGCCAGGGTATTTGCTTTTCAAATATATTTGGTTACAGGTATTATTACGCCCCAGAGCTGGTACAAACTGTTTAATCCTAAAACTAACCATAAACACCTGTCCTAAACTTTAACGGTAATAACATTACGTTGTTATTTTCCAGACTTCATAAGCAGGACAATAAGAAATTGCCATTGAATAGAGGAAAATATGAGTTGCTGTATTTTTGGTAAACAAATCTTGCTTCTGAATGCAAGTTGTATGACCCCCGGGCTGAGACTGGTTGTAGATATTTTTCTATTGCCATTTTCCTAGCGATTACATATTTTAAGTTTGTTCAACATTGAACAAACTTAAAATTGAACAAACGGCTATTTTTAATACCATGGAATCTAGTTAGAAGACCCCAGACTGAATTCTTTGGTTTGGCTTTTAAGGACCTTCCAGTTCATTTGCTTGTTATTGTTGTTGTATTTAAATCATACTCTCTACTATTTTTGAAAAGTAAATATAACATAGTTTTCATAATCTTTCTGCAAAAGTGGTCTTAGATTTAAAAAAAAATAAAGGTCAAAAATTTCATTAGAGATGTAAGTAGATATTTGCCACTTCACTTCATTGTGTACACTTACAACTGGGGCTGGGTTTAAAAAAATAATGTGCTTTAAAAAACAAAAAACTAAGGGAAGACTCATCTTTAACTTGTTGTTCCTTCCAAGAAACTCCTTGCATATTTTGATCAACTTGGATTGTGCCTAAAAATCTTTATTTACAAAGTCAAATTTATCAGCAGACACAAGCCTGAATCTCTTACACAGCAAAAGCAATTTTTTAAGACTTTAATTTTCTCTCTTGATTATTCATGTAATTATACTACAACTCTATTGATCCTTTTTTTCTTTCCCTAATCTCCTTTTTAAATTTATTTTTATTTTTAATTTTAATTTTAATTTTTTAAATTGAAGTATAGTTGATTTACAATGTTGTGTTAGTTTCAGGTGTATAGCAATTTGATTCAGTTTTATATATACATAAAGGAATGTATATATATATATATATACTTTTTCAGATTTTTTTCCCTTATAGGTTATTACAAAATACTGACTATAGTTCCCTGTGCTATACAGTAGGACCTTGTTGTTTATCTATTTTATATCTAGTAGTGTGTATCTGTTAATCCCAAACTCCTAATTTATCCCTCCCCACCTTTCCCCTTTGGTGACCATAAGTTTGTTTTCTATGTCTGTGAGTCTGTTTCTGTTTTGCAAATACGTTCATTTGCACCACTTTTTTAGATTCCACATAGAAGTGATATCATATGATATTTGTCTTCTCTGTCTGACTTCCTTCACTTAGGATGATCATCTCTAGGTCCATCCATGTTGCTGCAAATGGCATGATTTTGTTCTTTTTTGAAGATGAGAAAGGGATTTCTATATTAATCCAAGTAGGACATGGTTAAAACTAGTTTGAAACATATTGAACCCAGAGACCACATTATGGTAGTTGGGCATGGATTTAGTTTGTTTGTTTGTTGTTGTCTTAGTTTTTAGCTTTTCCATGAACACTAATTTCTAAAATAAAACTTATCCTAGTTCATCTGGGGCCCAAATACTATTTAAACTCAGTAATATATGTATGAATTTTGCTTCTTTCATAATAGGTTAAATAACTAAAGGTAATGTAAAGGCTAATGTCAAATACTTCACCGAATAGTGCTTTATAAATAAATCTTTCCGTATTCCGTATGTTTTTTTCCCTGGTGTGCTCTGCTGCTGGCCCCTCCCCTCAGAAGGCTCTACTCAGAAGCTGCGGAAGGGGTATCGGGGGTGCTGACTGACATTCCCCCTCTTGGGTTTTCATTTACTGTCTATACCACTGACCAGTGATACCCTCTGATGAATTAAGTGACTCTAATGGTGAAGATATAAAGAGCAATTAAAAGAGTCTTTGCTCTTTAAAATGACAGATTATAGAGTCTTTACAGTCATTAACAGTCAGAGAAAAGATGTCCAGCTTTTCACCAAAACATGTTACTTAGTTTCTGATTGTCTTACATGAAGAACTAAATGCAAACCACCTGCCCATGATAAATAAATCCGTGTACATTAGCATGAAAGTTTTGAATATGAACAAACAGGGAAAAAGGAGAACTTACAGCAGGACTGAAGTTGAAGTCACGTGGTTTCAAAGTTTGTGGAAAGTTTTTTTTCCTTGTTTCATGTTCTGTGTGTGTGTCAAGGATTCAGAGGTGAGTCCTTCAAAGTTGTCAACTACGTTTCTCTTCAGCTGGTTTGGAGCTGATTTTCCAACTGCTTTCACAAGTAAGATTTTTAAACAATTTTAAAGAAACGATACTCTGGCTTTTTTCTTCAAAATTTAAATGGAAGTGCAGTTGTGGTTTCCTTGCTAAGAATTCTCCTTTTTCTGCCTCTCATTTTCTTTCTGACACAAGTTTATTGGGACATTTTAAAGTTTTACTGCCTGGGTAAGAAATGGTCTTTCTTTGTAGTGTAAGATTATTGATGTTTGGTTTGGGATGCTTTTTTTTTTTTTTTCTGTGTTATTTTTGACTAGTTTGTGCTGACTTTTAAAGGGAACTTAATAGTCACTACTTTGTATCGTTTACACTTGGTGAGTAAAGTTCGAAGAAAATTGATAGATGTGTCCATAAAAGCATGTATTTGTGCTGCATTACCTGATCCAAGCTGGGGATGGGGATGTGAAAGTATGTCCAAAACTTTGCTCCTCTTATTAAGTTAGGAAATCTATATTTTTTCCAAATCTCAGTGAGTCACTCGCCTCTCGTGGAACTGCGCTGTGCTACTCACCAGCACTTCGGCCACAAGGCTTCCTAAAATCCCAGGACACTTCCTAAGGCACAGACCCCAGGAGCCTTACTGGGCTGGTCCCCTACCCCCCTCCTCCCCCAGACCTTGTGCTTCAAACTCAGAGCCCCTCACCACCTCTGGTTGTGTGTCTCTTCACATGTGGCCTTGGGCGTGTCATGGATTTGTGTTTGGGCTACTCACCTAAATTTAAGAATCTCTTGGGACAAATATTGTGTTGTCTTCTTTAAAAGTGTTTTTCCATCGCTAGCTATCCTGAAGTGATGTCGTGTTGCGTGAAAAACAGACATTCAAAGCATTATTGCTAAAGGGATGAAGTTAAATGTCTCTTTATTTGTAAACAATTATTGTTATTTTTTTGATACCATAAAATTCTCTTATGAGTTCTGTTTATTTTTTGACTCTGATGGTGAAATATCTGTCCCATAATCCATGTAAAGTTTGTGATAAAAAATATCTTCTGTCTTCTACAGAAGACAAGGTGTGAGGTGACTGCTTTTTCCCTAAAACAATAATTCACAAAACTAGTTGGTAAAGACCCTTGTGGTGCATGATCACCTACACTCATTACTAGTAAACTGTAAATCCACTCTTTTCTTCATCTGTTATGGAGATAGTAGAATAATGGGTTGCTCAATGCCGGTGATTAAATAAATTTATATTTGGTTGGATTCCAGGGAGTCAGCAGAGCGTGACATTCCGTTAACATTTCATATCTTTCCTGCTTAGGCAGAGGCTCCAGAGTCCCAGGCTGAAATATTTCCTGATTTCTTTAAAATGAGCCTGTCCTTGATTTATTTTAGTTACTTCGAAGAGGTGCCTGAAATTATTTTTATGGTTATAAAACATAAAATATAGTATCAGAGATATAGAACTAGTTGAACAGAGAGATACTAGTGGTAAACAAATTAGATGGTGATCACTAATGATTGTCTTAAAGACAGAAACTATTATAGGGGCTAATCTGAGTAATAAGGAAACAACTGTCTCATTAAAAACAAAAAAAGATAGGGTCCATTACAATGAGACACCGACTCTAGTTTTTAAAAATGCAGTTAGAAAATATGGGGAAGGGAAAGGAAGTTTTATGATTCCAGGGTGCTTATCTAAGAGTACTAATTATCACTTTTTTGGGGGCCACGCCCCATGGCTTTTGGTATCTCAGTTCCCCAACCAGGGATTGAACCCCGGCCCCGGCAGTGGAAGTGCGGAGTCCTAACCACTGGACCACCAGGGAAGTCCCGGGGTCACTTCTTGAAGTGCAGGACAAATTTGGCTTTGAGCTTCCTGTTGGAAAATAGTTATCATATTCACACTATCCATATAAAAATAAACCAGGCACTAAGGATAAGTAAAGCTTTTCCTGAAAATGAAATCAGTGGGATGGCTATCTTGGGTTCTCATAATTTGGACACTGAATGACACTGGTCTGTGGGATCAATACATCCTTATAATATTTACAGTAACGATTTCTTACACGTTTCTCATAACATGCTTCAGTCGTTCAGAGCACAATGCCGGTTCTAGGGAGAGACCATAGGATAGTCTGTCTGCTATTTTGATAAGGCTCTTTTTAGATGTATAAGACTCTGGTTTGATCCAAGGATCTATGTATCTTTCAGGGAATGAATCTTTTTTTTTTTTTCTAGTAGCAGCAGAAAAAAAAGCTCCAGTTTTTTTCGTGAGCTAATGTTTTTATTTTGAAAAACTGCAAGCATATCACAAAGTTGAAAGAACTTTACAGTAAAAGGCTATTTACCCACAACTGAGATTCAGCCATTAACTTTTTTTTTTTAACTATTTTTTAATTATTATTTATTTATTTATTTTTGGCTGTGTTGGGTCTTCGCTTCTGTGCGAGGGCTTTCTCTAGTTGCGGCAAGTGGGGGCCACTTCATGGCGGTGCGCGGGCCTCTCACTATCGTGGCCTCTCTTGTTGCGGAGCACAGGCTCCAGATGCGCAGGCTCAGTAGTTGTGGCTCACAGGCCCAGTTGCTCCACGGCATGTGGGATCTTCCCAGACCAGGGCTCGAACCCGTGTCCCCTGCATTGGCAGGCAGATTCTCAACCACTGCTCCACCAGGGAAGCCCCAGCCATTAACTCTTTATTACGCTTGTTTTACCATGCCTGCCCCTCTATCTGTCCCTCCATCTATCAAAGTAAATTGCAGACATCTGTACACTTCTCCCTAAATACTTCAAATCATTAGAGTTCACTATTTGTTTATAATTTTTGTTATAAACAAGTATTATATTTAATATAATATTATATCAAATATATATTAGATAATGTAGAATATCTAACATAATCTATAATATGCATTATATATTATATAATGTTTTTTATGTTTTAAGTAAAATTTACATATAATAAAATATACAAATCTTTAGTGTGCATGAGTTGACTTTTAAAGTTTACATATATTTGTGTACCCAAAAGAACACTGTCCTTACCCCAGAAAGTTCCTCATATACCTTCCCCGTGCGTGAATTCCCATCCCTAACACCCAGAGGCACTCACTGTCATGATGCTTTCCCACCAGAGATTAGGTTTGCCTGTTCTAGAAATTCATATAAATGGAATCATACAAGTTGTATTCTTTTGTATTGGCTTTTTCCACTTAGCGTATGTCTTGAGGTTCATCCAAATTGTTGTGTGTTTCTTTTTTTAGATGTTGAGTATTATTCCATCCTATGAATATATCACCGTTTGTTTATTCATTCTCTTACTGAGGGCTGGTCACCTAGGCTGTTTCCAGATTTGGGCTATTCCAAACAAAACTGCTTTTAACATGCTTGTTTGCATTTATTTTGGATAAATATCTGAGTGTGAAATTGTTGGGTCATAGAGCAGGTGTATGTTCAGTTTTATCAGTAACTGACAGTCTGCAGTGCAAAGTAGTTGTGCCATTTAACTGTCCCAGGGCTCCCCTGGTGGCGCAGTGGTTAAGAATCCACCTGCCAATGCAGGGGACACGGGTTCGAGCCCTGGTCTGGGAAGATCCCACATGCCGCAGAGCAACTAAGTCCGTGCGCCACAACTACTGAGCCTGTGCTCTAGAGCCTGCGAGCCACAACTACTGAGCCCGCGTGCCACAACTACTGAGCCCGCGCACCTAGAACCCATGCTCCGCAACAAGAGAAGTCACTGCAATGAGAAGCCTGCACACCGCAACGAAGTGTAGCCCCTGTTCACGGCAACCAGAGAAAGCCCGTGCACAGCAACAAAGACCCCACAGCCCAAAAAATATATAAATATGTATATATATATATTAACTCTCCCACCAACAACGTAGGAGTTCCACTTGCTCCTTATCTTCACCAGCATTTAGTGTTATTGATCTTTTTAATTTTAGACATTCTGGTTTTAATTGTATTTCCCTGATGACTAATGATGTTGGGTGCTTTTTCACATATGCATTGGTCACCTCTACATCTTTTCTGAAGTATCTGCTCAAAACTTGTCCATTTAAAAAATTGGGTTGTCATAGTCTTAGGTAGTAGGGATTCCTTATGTATCCCAGATGCTAGTTTTTTTGTCAGAGAAATGTTTTTGAATATTTTCTTCCAGTGTGAGAATCTCATTCATTTTCTTAATGGTGTCTTTTTGTGAACATGAAGTTTTAATTTTGATGAAGTCTAATTTATTATTTTTCCTTTCATGATTATCACTTTCTGTAAACTGAGAACCCTTTGCCTACCCTCAAATATGGAAGCTATTCTATGTTATCCTCTAAGGGCTTTATGGTCTTAGCTTTTGCATTTGGGTCTGTGGTCCATCCTGTGTTAATTTTTGTGTATGGTGTGAGGTATGGATTGAGTTTCTTTTTTCCCATAAAGACGTTCAGTTATTCTAATACCACTTTTGAAAAGACTATTTTCTTTCTCCAATGGATTACTCTGGTGACATTTTCAAAAGTCAGATTATGATTTAAGTGTGTGTGTGTGTGTCTATTGCTAGGCTTTCTATTCTTTTCCTTTGATCTATTTGTGGATCCTTATTTAAATGCTATGCTATCCTGATTATTGGAACTTTAAGGTAATTCTTGCAGTCAGATGGTTGTGAGTCCTCCAACTTGGTTATTCTTTTACAAGATTGCTTTAGACATTTTAGGTCCTTTATCATTTCTATAAAAACTTTACAGTCTGTCAGATTTTACACACACACACACACAAAGCCTGCTAGGATTATGTTATGACTCTTTTGACTTGACAGATCAATTTGGAGGAGAATTGACATCATATAGTATTGAGTTTTGCAATTCTTGAACATGGCATGTCTCTTCATTTCTTTAATTTTACTTTAACAGTATTCTGAAGTTTTAAATGTAGAGGTTTTGTCCATTTTCTGTTTAATTTATTCCTTATTATTTCATATTTTTGGTGGTATTGTAATTGGATTTTTAAAAATTTAGTTTTTATTTGTTTTCTGTTAGTATATAAAATGCATTTGATTTTTATATATTGACCTGGTATCCTGCAACCTTGTTAATATCACTTATTAGTTCAGTAATTGCTGGATTTTCTGTAAAAACAATCGTGTTTTGTGTAAATACTGTTTTTCTTTCTTTTTGATCTTTATGCCTTTTATTTCTTTTTGCCTCTGCCATGGCTAGCATCTCTACTACAATGTTGAATAGAAGTAGAAAGAGTAGGCATTCTTGTTTTGTTCCTGATCTTCGGAAGATAGTATTCAGTGTTTCACCATTAAGTTCGGTCTTAGCTATAGGTTCCTTTAAGAACCCCTTTATTAGATTGAGGAAGTTTCCTTTTATCCTCGTTTGCTGGGTATTTTTTAAAAATCAAAAATTGATTTTTTTGTCAAATATTTTTTGTATGTCTATTAAAATGATCATATGGTTTTCAATTTTATTCTACTAATGTGATGGCTTCCATTGATTCTCAAATGTTAAATTGACTTGCATTACTGGGATTAACGCTACTTGGTCACAATTGCTGGGTTCAATTTGATAGTTTTGTAAGGTATATTTGCATCTATTTTCATGAAAGTTATTGGTCTGCAATTTTCTTTTTTCTTTTGTAATCTCTCTGTCAGATTTGAGGATTAGGGTTATACTCACCATATATAATGAGCTGCAAAATACCTCTTCTGTTTTCTGAAAGAGTTTATATCCGATTGTATTGTAATTTACCAGAGAAATAATCTGAACCTGGAATTTTCTTTAAAAAAGAAATTTATTTTCTTAAATAACTATAGGGCTATTCAGATTTTCTGTTTCATTTTTGTGTTAATTTTTGGAAAATGTATTTCTCAAAGAAATTTTCTATTTCATCTATGTTTTCATATTTAGTGACATAAAGTTGTTCATAATGTTATAATTATCTTTTAATGTTTGTAGCAACTGCATCAATTACATCTTTTGCCGATGTTGAAAATTTGTATTCTTTCTCTTTTTCCTTCTCTTGTTCAATCTAGTGTATCAATTTTGTTGGTCTCTCCAGAGAACCATCTTTTGACTTTGTTAATTTCTCTATTTATTTTTCTCTCTTTAAAAAAAAATCTATTGATTTCTGCTCCTCATTATTTCCTTTTTCCTATCTACACTGGGCTTACTTTTACCTTTCATAAAGTGGAAACTTGGTCATTGATTTTAGAACTTTCTTCTTTTCAATATAGGCATGTAAAGCTACAAATTGCTCTCTAAACATTTTAGTGACATCTCACCAATCTTTATATTTTTTATTCTGATTTAGTTAGAAATATTTTCTAATTTCCCTTGTGATTTATTCTTTGATCAATGGATCATTGAGAAGTGTGCTGTTTGATTTTTAAATATGTAAGGATTTCCTAATTATCTTATTGATTTCCAATTATATTCTATTGTGATCAGACAACATTCTCTTTGGGACTTTAAACCTTTTAAATCTGTTTAGACTTGTTTTATGGCCCTGCATATGGCCTTTTTTTTTTTTTTCCATGTACTGTGTGCACTTGAAAAGAATGCGTATCCTGTAATTGTGCTATAAATATCAATCAGGACATATGGTTGATAATCTTCAGATCACCTGTGTACTTACATTTTGTCTAATTGTTTTTATCAATTTGCAAGAGAAGAGTGTTAAAAATTTTAAGTATAGTTATAGATAGAATTATCTATTTCTCCTTTTACCTCTGTCAATTTTTGATTTATGCATTTAAAAATTTTGTACTAAGCACGTGCACATTTATGATTGTCTATCTTCCTCATGAATCGACACTTCCGTCATTATAAAATGTCCCTCTTTATCTCTGTTAATACTTCGTCTTTTTTTTTTAAGTCTCTATTGAATTTGTTACAATATTGCTTCTGTTCCTTTTTCTTTTTTTCATTTTTTTTTTTTTTTTTTTTTTTTATGTTTTGGTTTTTTGGCCATGAGGCATGCGGGATCTTAGTTCCCCGACCAGGGATCGAACCTGCACCCCATGCATTGGAAGGCAAAGTCATAGCCACTGGACCGCCCGGGAAGTCGCAATACTTTCCGTCTTGAAGTATGTTTAATGTGATGTTAATATAGTTATTCCAGCCTTCTTAAGCTTATTGTTCGTATGGGATGTCTTTTTCTATCCACTGACATTTAACCTATCTGGGTCTTTACTTTTATAGATTGCTTCCTGAGACAGCATATAATTGGTCTTGCTATTTTTGTCTTCTGACAATTTCTGCCTTTTTGTTGGAGTGGTTAATCCAATAACTTTAAATGTAATTATAATCACATCTTTCTTAATAATGTATTATTTAATCTTCTATGTTTTCTATTCCTTTGTTCCTCCTTTCTTGCCTTCTTTTAGGCTTTTGAATATTTGTTAGAATTCCATTTTAATTTGTCTATTAAGTGTTTTTAATCTTTATGTATCTGTGTGTGTTTTTTTTTTAATGGTTGTTCTAGGGATGTATCTTCTTAACTTTTCACAATCTACTTAGAACTAGAATTGTAGACTTCATGAAACGTAGAAACTTTATAACCACTTAGGACTATTTCCCATCACCCTGCTATTATTTATGCTGTAGTTGTCATATGATTACATTTACATACATTATAAGTCCCACTAAATGGTGTTATAATTTTTGCTTTAAACAATAAAATGTATTGTTTTAAAAAGTGAGAATTTAAAAGTCCTTTTATATTTACCTAGATTTTTGCCGTTTCTGGGCATCTGAGTTTCCTCTGGTATTATTTCTCTTCAGCCTGAATAACCTTCTGTAGAGTATCTTGTAGCACATGTTTGCTGTCAGAGGATCCTTAGCTTCTGTCCTTCTCCTCCTCCTCATCTGCTTCTCTTCCTCTTCCTTCTTCCTCATTAATGCTTTATTTTTTCTTAATTCTTAGAGGATATTTTCAGTGGTTTGACAGTTTTCTCTCACTTAAAAGATGTTATCCCACTGTTTTTTGGCTTCCTTAGTTTCTGATGAGAAGTCAGTGATTATTCACACATTGTTCCCTAGTACATAATGTGTTGTTTTTCTCTGGCTGCTCTCAAGATTTTCTCTCTGTCTTTGGTTTTTGGCAAATTGGCGATATGCAATGAGGCATGGCTTTGTATGTATTTATCCTGCTTTGGGTACACTGAGCTTCTTGAATCTCTACATTCATGTCTTTCACCAAGTTGAGAAATTTTCTGGCCATTATTTCTTCAAATATTGTTCTGCCCCACTCTCTGTCCTGTCTTTCTGAAGTTGTATAATATGCTATTATAGCATATTAGAATTTTGGATATTGTCCCACTGGTCTTTGAGGCTCTATTATCATTTTTTTTTCTCTCTCTCTTTTTTTTTTTTTTTTTTTGATTGGGTAATTTCTATTGATATGTTTTCAAGTTAATTGACATTTTACTCTGTCACCTCCATTCTGCTGTTAAGCTCATTCAGTATTTTTTTTTTAAATTTCAGAACTAAAAACAGCTCTGGAATTTCCATTTAATTCTCTTTATATTTTTCATCTCTCTGCTGAGTGTTCCTGCCTTCCCATCCCACTAGAGGTAAAGAGGCATCTGGGAATAATTTGCCTTTTCTTGGAACCATGGCTTTATTATCGTACTCATGCTGCTGCCAATTTCCACGTGGAGAGCCACCTTCCTGCTCAACATCTTCCTACCATCCACTGCATCCCAGTTATCATGATGGGATGAAGTATCAACACCTGAAACTAATAGAACGTTATAGGACAAGTATATCTCAATTTAAAAAATTGATGCCTGGAAAAACCATCAACCACATCTCCCAATGTGGAAATGACCTACAAAAACCCTCCAGGCTACTGATTGAGAAAAGACTGTGATAATGTTGATAGGGATAAGTCATAGGCAGTGACCCCCCCATGCTTCTCATTGAGGTTATTAGATTGTTTCACCCTTAATGATCTCCTGCGTCTCCAACCCAGGAGTCAAAGAGGCATAGGTCAAAGAGAACAGTGAGGCCAGAGGGTGGAGTGTGGCTAAAGGAGCATGGCTTTTAGGCATAGAGGTCTGTACATGACTGCTGTTATTTGGGGGGGAAAAAAGGAGTACCAAAATTCATTTTTGTTTTTCTTAGATCAGTGTTTTCTGATCTATCAACAGATCATTCTCACAGACTCTGATGCTTGTAGTGGTACTAAGGGAAGGTTTTACATACTAATCCTTAGCCTGGGTGCATGGCAGGGGGTGGGGTGAGTGGGAGGGCAAGCAAAGGAGGAAGTCTTCCTGTGCAGGTACAGGACGCCATTACCTCACTTCAGAGGATGACCAAGATCTTGTTCTGCTTATTACCCTATTTAATAACCAGATTTCTAATAATTTTCTAATACTAGGAAATCTCAATTCTTGTATTTTATTTGTATCTTAATTGGTTGGAATATATTTCCAATTTTTTTTTCTCAAGAACACATCAGGAATATACTTTCTAAGCCTTTTCTTTTTTTAAAATTGAGATATAATTCACATACCATAAGAGTCATCCTATTAAAGTGTGCAAATCAGTGGTTTTGAGTATATTCACAAAGTTGTGCACCATCAGCAGTATCTAATACTATTTATTTATTAAAAGTACCATTTGGATTTAATATAGAATGATGTATATTAAAACTTAAATAAGCAATGTTTTTAGGCATGGTAGGAATAAACATTTATTTCATAGTTTTGGCTCCGCTACCAACCAGCTGTGTGACTTTGGACCAATAACAATATCTTTCTGAATATCCAATTTCTTTTTCTTTTAATCTAATACTATTTAACTCCAGAACATTTCCAACAGCCCCTAAAGAAACCCTATACCTATTTGTAGTCACTCTGCCTTCCCCTCCCCCCAGCCTCTGGTGACTTATAATTTAGTTTCTGTCCCTACAGATTTCCTTAGTCTGAACATTTTATCAAAATGAAATCATACAATATATGACCTTTTATACCTGGCTTCTTTCACTTAGCATGTTTGCAAGATTCATCCATGTTGTAGCTTGTATGAATATTTCATTCGTTTTTATGGCTGAATAATATTCCATTGTATGGAAAGACCAAATCTTGTTTTCCATTCATCTGTTGATAGACATTTGGGTTTTATACTTTTTGGCTATTATGATAATGCTGCTATGAACATTTGTGTACAGGTGTTTTGTGTAGATATGTTTTCATTTCTCTTGGGTATGTATCTAGGAGTGGAGTTGTCGGATTGTAAGCCCTTCCTTAGAATTTTATCTGTTAGTGTCACACATGAGAGATAACACAGCTAATGATAATATTTGGCTTTATAACTCTTTAAAAACAAAGTGGATATTTCCCTGTAATCATTTTCTCCCTACATAGATGTATAGAGAATTTTTTTCTTTATCACAAATTCAGGGAGCCTACATGGGTGTGGCCTTGGGGAGAAAAGAGGTTGCGATGTGCCTTCCGAGAGCTCTCTATCCACCAGCCTTTGTGTTGTGTGCGTGTGCTTGTGTGTGTATGCTTTCAGTTTGCTTTCATCAACCTTACTTTTAAAGTGGAAAAATAAGTCTTTTTCGTGAAAAGACTTCTAAGATTCTGGCACTAGGTTTTAGAAATAGCATAAATTTTTATATTTTATTTTCTTTTTTTCCTGTAGTTATTTTATGGGAAGTTGAAAGAAACTGTGATGGGGGCATCTTAAATAGATGCTATTGAAGCTAAATGTTTGGGTTCCTCTCTTTTTCTGAGGTTAGTGCATGTTCTGAATCAAATAGTCAACTTATACTTACAGGGTTAAGAAGAGTCCCAACAAATTGGCAAGAAGCAGAGCCCACACCTGGGCCAATGTGGTAGCAGGCAATTTCCACGGATGTTTGTTTGGTGCTGTACGAGGGCATCGTACTGGGACCCTTTTAGTTGCAGTTGACCTTAATTTTTAAAATCCGTGCAAATAAGCCTCCATGATGGAATGTGAGTTTCTGTATTCTTAGCCACCAAAGGTCTGCCATTAAACATAGTTTGAAAACAGTACATTCGTTAAAAGGGTGTTTGGGGACAAGTAACGAAGTCACTGCATTATACTGCTCTGTGCAAGGCGTAGTGGACACACACCTGGGAAGGACAGACCTCAGGAGGGCTTCTGGATGCTGACTGCCCTTGGCTGGAGAGTCTCAGTCAGTCTGGGACATTAAGTTCTTATTTAAATTTACTGAACACATTTATTTCGCTTTCCCAGTAGAAGTATTATTTTTAATGTCCTCCTTTATTACATTAGGATATGTCAAATGCAACTACTATAAAAAGAAAATGCGTCTTGATCTTTGCCACAGTTTTCCATGTCAGATGTTGTATAATCTATATTTTGTATCACCAGTATGGAACCCCTTGAGGAAAATAATCTTCATCTTTCTACATCTGTGTCTTCAGGGCTTGGTATATTGCCTGCTCATTCCATCCTAATAAACGTGTTGGCTAATTACTCACAACTTGCCAGTCCCTGCTGTAGGCCCTCAGGTAGAAGGTTATCAAGATTGTCACAGGACAGTAGCGCTCAGCCACCTGTCTACCGGGGAACAGTCAGGGAAGGCTTCCTGGAGGAAGCGCCATTTGTGGTTTGAAGTTTGCGAGTGGGAATCAGTCAGGTGAAAGGGGCAGGGAGGCTGTCTCAGCTGGAGGGAAGGGCACGAGAGGGCTGGGCAGGTTTGGGGAAGCGAGGGTGGTCCAGTGTGATGGGAAGAGGACATGGTGTGGGGCGCAGAGGGGAGAGGGCACAGAGCCCTAGGCCGGGGATGGCGGGGTGTGGAGGCGGCATGTATGTAAGAGCAAGACTGTGAGAAAGATTTTAATCTGGGATGTGATGGGCTCCGTCTAACATTTGAAGACAAGACCACTCTATTGTGAGTGGACAGTGGGAGGGCGGGGCCGGAGGGGACACGGGTGCCCATTTGCTGGGCCGGCGGCTGAAGCTCCAGTGACAGCAGGAGACACGGAGAAAACTGGACAGAGAGGTAGATATTTCGAGGCATTCTGGTTGGAAATAGCAGAGCAACGCTATTTATGGCCCCCAAATGAATAAAAGCAAGAAAGAGATGGTGAACAAAGAAGAAAATCTCAGTTTTCATAACCTGAAGTCCTAAGTCATGAAAATATCTGACAAATGCAGTAAAGTTTGGGCAGAATGAAGGGAGACAGGCGGAGTGGAAACATATTTCTGAAAGTTCGTGTTAGGTCACATTTTCCGGCAGGAGGCGGCACCGATCGGACGGGTGTAATCCATGACCCTTCCACGGGCCAGCAGGGTCAGGGGCCCCTAGAATCTGCAGGGTTCCTGACCCCCCTGCCAGCCCAGAGTAGAGGGGCCTGGGGCAGGCAGAAACCCCAAAGACGTCTTTAGAAGGAACAGGCTCCGAGGTGCCAATCAGCTTTGGGGCCGCTGTTCACGGTGTGTACATCATGCATTTACATGCATCAGTTCAAGACCTATGCATCAAGGCACATGGGCCTTCACGAGGGTGAGCAGCCTGCTGTCACCATGGGGAGGCAGGAAGGGCAGAGCAGACCCTCTAACTGAGGCTTCCTGCTCCCTGAGATCACTCCCTTTTTTTTCCCTCTCAAAGCAAATAGCTTGGCTAAGAGTAATGGATACCATAAGCTACGAATAAAAATTGGACCAAAACCTAGCCTGGGACCTAGATACCAAAAGGAAAAAAAAAGCAGAAATTTACAAAGCAAAAACCATTTCAAGAACACATATGAAAGAAAACTGCTAAAGTGTGGATACTTGATATTTCTCCACAATATAGAAAAATTATAGTTTGTCCTTATTTAACAAGACGAGATGAAAAACAGTGGAAGAAAATGTGAAATGAGCTGGCAGAGTTCAGAAAAGAACTGGAACTTAAAAAGAAAATCTTAGAAATGAGAATCACTTATATAGATCAAGAGAATTTGATACTTTTGACAAAACAGTTGTGGTCATGAAGGACAGATAAATACAATGGCATGAAAAATAATAATTAAAAAATATTTGGACACTCACTGAATGATGGGGAGCAAAAGAGAATTCTGGAGATATTCCTGAAGTAAAGATTTTTTAAAAATCTACACAAGAACATTCAAATACACAAGAGATCACCCTTAATTTAAAAGTCCAAGGACTCCTCAGTGTTGGAAGCAAAATAACAATGTCTTCTGTCCCCAGAGAGGGGACTTGCTAGCTCCAGACCTGGGGCAATTTTCCTAAATCTCTGCATCTCATTTTCTTCTCCTTTAAAATGGGAAGCACAGTAGTACCTTCATCACAAGGTTCAAAAGACCAAGCGCATTAATTTCAATAAAGTGCTGAGATTAGTGTCTGGAAAATAACCTGAACTCTTCTTTCTTCTTCTCCTTCTCTGTTCCTCTTCCTTTTTTTCCCTTCTTATCCTCCTTTTTATTACTGTTACCATTTAACAAGTTCCCAGACGTTTGGGCCAAGAAAAGAAATAAGCTATAAAAAGATTGGAAGGAAGTGAGCAAAAGGTCCTTATTTGCTGCTAACTTGATCTACTTAGAAAAATCAAGAAAAAAATTCAGCCAGATTTCCAGACGTAAGCGAACCCACGAAAATCAATTGTGATCATACACACCACTCTTGATCATCTAAAAGAATGACTGAGATGTTTTCAATAGAAATAGCAATACAACTGCAGTGTTTGTAGAAGATTACCTAGCAAAGAATGAGCCATACCTTTAGGGGGGAAATTAAAAACTGTTTAAAAGCATTTTAGAGAGACTCGAAAAAGATTTATAGTATACTCATGGATAGGATAACTAATAATGATAAAAACATAAATTTTTCCAAATTATATATTCAATTCAGTTTCAAATAAAATCCCAGCAGATATTTGAGGACACTGGGAAAACTGATTCTAAAATGTATAGGAACAAATAAGGGCCCACAAAAAAAGGTGAGACAAAAGTCAGTCTTTAAAACTCATTAATCAAAGAACAGAATTAAGCATACAACTATTTAAAAGAAACAAGAACATAAATTAATGGTTTATTTAATCAAACTTAGGGAGGGGTGGGAGAGGAGGTGGAGGAACTGTAATATGCAAAACTACTGATTTTTCACAGTGAATCTAATGCTGGAAAGTCAAGAAATGGAGCTTAAACGTAGATTATTGCACGTTCAAACAGTGACCACTGGAAGAACTAGACCCAGACAACGGGAACAAGCCTGGGGAAGGGAAGGAAGTGGTGGTCATTCAGCAGAATTTCAGAAACAGTGATTTCAGGGGCGCTGCCCACTCTTCTGGTCTATACATGGAGATAATAGGAAACGTAACCTGCTCACAATCCTTGAGGGAATGGAGATCGTTTCCTAAGGTGAGTGCCTCTGCGTCTACTAATAAAACGTAACATGCCCCTTGATTTGGGGGCTCCTGGTGTAGCAGACAGAATAGTTTCTGATCGCCAAGCAGTTCCTGCCTCTGATGTCTTGAAACGTAATCAAACCAGGAGGCAGGTGTTTGAAGATTAATGGTGTTTTCTTCTGGGACAGCAGGATGAGATAGCAGGAAGGGTCTCTAAGAAATGACAAGACAGGGCTTCCCTGGTGGCGCAGTGGTTAAGAATCTGCCTGCCAATGCAGGGGACACGGGTTCGAGCCCTGGTCTGGGAAGATCCCACATGCCGCAGAGCAACTAAACCCATGCGCCACAACTACTGAGCCCACATGCCACAACTACTGAGCCCGCGCGCCTAGAGCCGGTGCTCCGCAACAAGAGAAGCCACCGCAATGAGAAGCCTGCACAGTGCAAGGAAGAGTAGCCCCCGCTTGCCTCAACTAGAGAAAGCCCGCACGCAGCAATGAAGATCCAACACAGCCAAATAAATAAATAATAAAAAAATAAAATAAAAAAAAAAAAACCCGACAGGGTTTGCTGATGCCTCGGATTGAGGTTTAAGGGGAGACAAAACAAGGATGACAGGGAAGGTTTGGAATAATGGAATTGCATTTCCTGTAACAGGGAAAACTGGGGGAGCAGATTGAGGGGCTGGGGTGTGTGATTCAGGAGTGGGAATTGGGCTTATTCAGTTAAAAAATGCCTGTCAATTATTCAAGTAAACATATTCAGCCAAGATGCAAAATATAGATGTATTTGAAAATATGGTCTTAAATGCCTTTTCCTGCTTGATATTTCGATGCAGTTAATATATGCACCTCATATTTTTTTTAACATCTTTATTGGAGTATAATTGCTTTACAATGGTGTGTTAGTTTCTGCTGTATAACAAAGTGAATCAGCTATACGTATACATATATCCCCATATCCCCTCCCTCTTGCATCTGTCTCCCACCCTCCCTATCCCACCCCTCTAGGTGGTCACAAAGCACCGAGCTGATCTCCCTGTGCTATGCGGCTGCTTCCCACTACCTATCGATTTTACGTTTGGTGGTGTATATATGTCCATGTCACTCTCACTTCGTCCCAGCTTACCCTTCCCCCTCCCTGTGTCCTCAAGTCCATTCTCTATGTCTGCGTCTTTATTGCACCTCATATTCATTTGCCTGGAAAATTGTCTTCAGAATGACTCACAGTACATACATATCCTGTGGGTCCTTATGAGACCAACGGCTGCAGAGCAGCCTCGGGCCGGGGCTGCTCACAGGAAACCGACGGTGAACAAGATGACTCTGTGTCCCCCATCCCTCCCCCCAAACACCAGCAGGAACCCACACAGGGCTTTTATCCTAAAGAGACATCCTAAAGAGACATTCTTTGAGCATAAAGAATGTGCCCCAAGAACAGCTTCATAGCTCTGGAAAGTGGTGGGCGTCTGCAGGGTCTAAGTCCCGTCCTCATCTTGGGAGACATAAGTTGGTTTCAGTTTTGATTTAAGGTTCCTCATTATATTAATAGTTCATAGGTTTTGCACTTGACACTTGTAGGAAGAGAACTTCTGTGTCAGTGTCTATAATGACTACTCTTTGGATCTATTATCTGTGAGGCAGTGAGTGAGGGGAGAGCAGTAGGAAAAAATAGGGACATGCACGTTATTTTTTTAAACGGAGATGCATTAGACTTACTGAACCCTTTCACTCTTTCTCTGAGTCCGAAGAGACTTCAGGATTTGGGAGAATCTCAGGGTCTTATGAATAACGGTGATCAGTGAGTCAGGAAAACCCTGAAGGATGGATTAGAGGGAGGTCGGGTAGGAAGCTGCTTGATGATAGTGAGGCTGCCCCTCCGTCCTCTGAAAGCCTCTGAAACAAGTTTTGGCATAAACCAGAGAATATTCTTTATTTTCCAGTAAAATTTAAAAAAATCACCTCCTCCACAGAATTACTTTCCCCTCAAATATTTCTTTTCTCTTTTAGGAAGAGGAATGGTCAAGGTTACGGATTAAGCTATTTAATAAACTACATTTTCAATGGGCTTTTGAATTATAATTTTAACTGCAAGTAGATGTCTTGAGTCAGTGGCTCTGACTGACCCCGTACATAGAGGGCTGCGTGGACTTTTTTACAGCGTGAGGATGAGAAGCCCAGCGAGGACGGAGCTTTGCCAGCCCTGCCTCCTTTGTTGCTTTCCTCTCAAAGCCAAAATGACACCATATTTTTGCACCTGGGATTAATTTTTATTTGAAATCAACAAGAGGGGCAGTTTGCTTCCACTTTGAGAAATTTGGTGAAGGTTAAGTTACCCGCGATTCAAGCCAAGCCATGTTAGACATGGTTATTCAATTGATAGAAACGGTCTCCATTAAATTTTTTTTCTGTGGGCTGCTAATTGCTATTTTCAGCCTCCAATTTCTTGCAGATGATTTGTTTGAAACCATGATTGTGGCTTCTGCTAAATCCTTTGAAATTCAGGCCTTTAATCCGATGCTTTACAAATTGTTTTAAAAGTACTGATCTAATTAAGCAAATTGATGCAAATATCACTTGCCAAGACCAAATTTTTCTTGTCTAATGGACACTCTTTGTTCACATCATAACTTTAATTAAACTCGTGGATTCTGACACGCGTAGGCAAGTGTGTCTCAATATTCCGTAGCATCCATGTCCGTGAACCAGGAGGGAGACTAGGGTTCCTGGCACAGGGATGGCTCGGACGGTCCAGCCTAAAAGTACCATTAACATTGTGCGTTTTTTGTTTGTGGAGCCACTGGAGAGCTTTTGTGTTTATGAACAAAGATGGTCCAATGACTTATGTTTCATGGTTAGAATGATACACTGAGGAATTATCACAATAGTATCCCTTATATTCACCCAATGTATTTTTCATTTCGGATGTGGTGTTTTTTGATCACCAGAAATTCTGCATGGGTCTTCTTTATATCTTCCTTTTCTCGCTAAATTATGCTCCTGTTTCCCTCTAGATTCTTGAATATAAGAAACATTTAAAATAGTTATTTCAGTGTTCCTATCTGCTAATCCCATCATCTCTGACATTTCTGAATCTGTTCTTCTTAATTAATTTATCTCTTAGTAATGGATCACTTTTCCCTGTTCCTTTTATGCCTGGTACATTTTTTCCCAGCTTTCCTGAAGTGTGACTGTGTATATTTAAGGTGTACAATGTGATGTTTTGACATATGTATACATGGTGCGATGATCACCACAATCAAGCTAATTAATGTATCCTTCGCCTCACATAGTTACCTTGTTTCCTCTCCTGTGGTGAGAACACTTGGGATCTACTCTTTTAGCTGCTTTCAACTGTATAGTATTTTATTAACTACAGTCACCAGGGCTGTACATTAGGTCTCCAGAATTATTCATCTTACAACTGAATGTACCCTTTGACCAACATCTCCCCATTTCCCCCACCCCAGCCTCTGGTAACCAGCATTTACTCTCTGTTACTGTGGGTTCAAGATTTTTAGATTCCACAAATAAATGAGATCAGAATTTTTCTTTCTGTGTCTAGCTTATTTCACTTATCATAATGTCTTCCAGGTTCATCCATGTTGTCGCAAATGGCAGGATTTCCTTCTTTTTAAGGCTGAATAAGATTCCATTGTGTATGTATATATATCACTTTTTTTTTTATCCATTCATTCCTTGTTGGACACTTAGATTGTTTCCTTATCTTGAGTACTGTGGATAATGCTGCAAGGAACATGGGGGTGTACATATCTCTTTGAGATACTGATTTCATTTCATTTCCTTTGACTATAGAACAAGAAGTGGAATTGCTGGATCATATGATAGTTCTATTTTTTAATTTTTTGAGGAACCTTCACACTGCTTTCCATAGCGGCTGCACCAATTTACATTCCCACCGACAGTGCACAAGGGTTCCCTTTCTTCACATCCTTGCCGAGACTTTTATCTCTTGTTTTTCGATAATAGTAATTCTGACAGGTGGGAGGTGACATCTCATTGTGGTTTTGATTTGCATTTCCCTGCTGATTAGTGATGCTGAGCATCTTTTCATATACCCGTTGGCCATTTGTATGTTTTCTTTGGAAAAAATGATCATTTGCCCATTTTAAAATCAGGTTATTTATTTATTTATTTATTTTTGCTATTGAGTTGTATGAGTTCCCTACATGTTTTGGATATTAACCCCTTATCGCATATATGATTTGCAAATATTTTCTCCCATTCTGTGTGTTGTCTACTCACTCTGTTGATTGTTTCCTTTGCTGGGCAGAAACCTTTTAATCTGGTGTAGTCCCACTTGTTTATTTTTGCTTTTGTTGCCTGTACTTTTGGTTTTAAATCCAAAAAATCACTGACAAGACGAATTCCAAGGAGATTTTCCCTATTTTTTTTTCTAGGGGTTTTACAGTTTCAGATCTTACATTTAAATCTTTTATTTTGAGTTGATTTTTGTGTATAAGGGTCTAATTTCATTCTTTTGCATGTGAATATCCGGTTTTCCCAGCACCATTTATAGAAGAGACTCTCCTTTCCTCATTGTGTATTGACACTTTTGTCAAACATTAGTTGACTATATATGTCAACTAATATAATATGTAGTATGTATTTGGGCTTTCTATTCTGTTCCATTGTTCTATGTGTCCTTTTTTTATACCTATACCATACTGTTTAGATTACTGTTTAGATAGCTTTGTAATATATCTTGAAATCAGAAAGTGTGATACCTATAACTTTGTTCTTCTTGCTTGAGATTGCTTCAGCTATTTAGGGTCTTTGTGGTTCCATACAAATTTTAGGATTTTTTCTATTTCTGTGGAAAATGCCATTGGAATTTTGATAGGGATTGCATTGAATTTGCACTTCACTTTGGGTAGCATGGACATCTTAATGATATTAATTCTTCCAGTTCATAAACATGAATATCCATTTATGGAAATTTCTTTCACCAATGATTTATAGCTTTCAGTGTACAAATCTTTCACCTCCTTGGTTGAATGTATTCCTAAGTATTTTATTCCTTTTAATACTTTTGTAAATGGGATTGTTTTCTTAAGTTCTTTTTTTGGACAGTTCCTTCTTAGTCTTTAGAAATGTAACTGATTTTTATATGTTGAATTTGTAATTTGCAGCTTTATTGAATTCGTTTATTAGTTCTAACAGTTTGTTTTTTATTTTTTTTGGTGGAGTCTTTAGGATTTTCTATGTACAAAATCATGTCATCAGCAAAAAGAGACAATTTTACGTCTTCCTTTCTGATTTCAATGCCTTTTATTTCTTTTTCTTGCCTAACTGCTGTGGCTAAGACTTCCAGTACCACGCTGAATAGAAATGGTGAGAGTTGGCATCCTTGTCTTATTCCTGGTCTTAGAGGAAAAGCTTTCAGATGTTCACTGTTGAGTATGCATTAGCTGTGGGTTTGCCTTGTAAATTATGATTAGACGTTGGCCATTATTGATCATTGTGAATGATATTGGGGACCAAATTGTGTTGTATTTCTTTAAATAATGTTGGAGTTTCTTCCGGAATGCAGTTCCTTATAGCAAGTTGGATGCTTTCAAGGCTTGCTTTTATGCTTTAGGGAGGGTCTAGAACAGCCTTTTGTCTTGAGCTCATTTAGTCCCATTTTTAAGGCAATGTTTTCCTGAGAAATTTCCTCTCAGGCATGCACAGACCAGCAATCAGCTGAGGATTCGAGGGGAGTTTATTTCAGTCTGCAGATCTGAGGGGCTCTCTCCTTTCCTGAGTGCAGCCGACCACCCGCCTTGCATGTCAGCACCCAGATCTGTGTCTTCTCCACAAAGCCAAACCCTCAGATCCTGGGCTGTGTCTTGGAAAGTGCCTCCGTTTGTGCTGCATTTAGTGTTCCGTCCTGCGTACCCAGGGCCCACGCCCCAAACTTGTTATTTCATGCGTTTGTGTGGTTTTCTAGCTGTTTAAGGTGGAAGGGCAAATCTGATCCCCGTTAGTCATGGCCAGAAGAGGAAGTTATATGCTTCGTATCTGATCATCTGATTTACATATTAAGGCTGTATGGACAGCCATATTGGTGAGCATTATCCAATATACAATTTCAGCCACAACTACAAGCTGCATATGTCATTAAAAATTTTTTAGTAGCTACGTTCAAAAAAGAAAAAGGTAAAAATTTTAAATACTTTATTGAACTCAGTATATCTAAAATATTAACATTTCAACATCTAATCAATATAACATTTATTAGCAAGTTATTTTACCTTCTTTTCTTATTCACGCCACATCTGTGAAACCCAGCGCGTGGTTTACATTTACCGCACATCTGAGTTTGACACACATCTCAGGTGCTCAGAGGCCACATGTGCCGGGCCCACCATATTGAACTGGGCAGAGATCACAGTCACTGGACACTCTGGTGTCCACGGACACCCTGGAATTATTGGGAGCTGGAAATTCTCTTGCACTTGCAGACTTCTCAAGAAGGGTTCAATGGGAAATAATACTGAGGCCCCAGTATGTACTTTGTGATGTCCAGTGTCCCGCCCTGGGGACTGTTCTGGCCGTGAGAGAAAAGAGCCTTTTCGTTCCTATCACCCGGGTCCAGGTGAGGAGCTCGACTCTTTCAATTGCCTGTGCAGAAGCTCCTTCACGCGCAGCTCAGGTTATAGCAACGTGTACTCATCCACTTTGACCCTGAAGAGAGACGGGGTGGTGTATTTTGCTAGATTTCAAGTTTATCTTTATGTTGAGTATGTTGCAGTCATTGAAACTGGCTACTCCAGCAGCAGAAATGGCAGGGTGTGTGTGTGTGTGTGTGTGATTCGTGCATAACACGTAAGTGAAAGATGATATTTCTAGTGACGGTTTCTGGTAGAACATCGGGAACAGCCGTGGATCAAGCAGTGCTCCAACGTGATAGGATAACCCTGACCCGCACCCTCTAGTGACGGCTTCGCTCTGCAAGCCGGCTTCGTTGAACTCCCAGTGAGGTTGACTTTCATCCCAGGCAGCCCGTTTTTTTTTGTTTGTTTTCTTTTGCTTGTTTGTTTTTTATTGGAGTATAGTTGCTTTACAATGTTGTGTTAGTTTCTGCTGTACAACAAAGTGAAGCAGCTCTATGTATACTTATATTCCCTGCCTCTTGGACCTCCCTCCTACCCCACCCCCCCATCCGACCCATCTAGGTCACCACAGAGCACCGAGCTGAGCTCCCTGTGCTATACAGCAGGGTCCCACTAGCGATCTATTTTACACATGGTAGTGTATTTATGTCAAACCTAATCTCCCAATTCGTCCCACCCTCCCCTTCCCCCCATGCGTCCACATGTCCATTCTCTACATCTACATCTCTATTCCTTCCCTCAAACTAGGTTCATCTGTACCAGTTTTCTAGATGCCACATACATGCGTTAATATACAATGTTTGTTTGCTTTTTCTGGCTTACTTCACTCTCTACTGGGCATGTACCCTGAGAAAACCATAATCCAGGCAGCCTGTCATGCCTTCGAAAGAATGTGTCTTTTAATCTGACACTTCTGTTGTGTAGCTTTTCAGTCTTCCTTTCAGCAGGGAGGCACTGAGCATCCTCATGGAGCCTGGATGCTATGGGGGATGCAGGAAAGAACAAAATACAGTTTTGCCTTTAGTTTACTCTCTAGAGGTGGGAAAGAAAGGATTCCAAAAGCAACCCTTGCTGGAGTTGAAGCAAATGAGATCACAAGTGGTTTTCTAGTTAATCCTGACGTAAAGAACATTTCTTTTTTTAAAAGGTGTATTTTACTTAGAAAAATAGTAAAAAGGAATTAGCATACAGTGGTTACTGGCTCCAAACGTATATCATTTCTTTCTGTCTTTCTAATTGAAGTATAGTTGATTTACAATGTTGTGTTAGTTTCAGGTGTACAGCAAAGTGATTCAGTCATACATACATATATATATGTATGTATATGTATGTATGTATATATATTCTTTTCCATTAGAGATTATTACAAGATATTGAATATAGTTCTCTGTGCTCTACAGTAAATCCTTGTTGTTTATCTATTTTACATATAGTAGTGTGTATCTGCTAATCCCATACCCCTAATTTATTCCTCCCCCCTTCTCCTTTGGTGACCATAAGTTTGTTTTCTGTGTCTGTGAGTCTGTTTCTGTTTTGTAAATAAGTTCATTAGTATTATTTTTTTAGATTCCACATATATGTGATACCATATTTGTCTTTGTCTGACTTACTTCACTTAGTATGATAATCTCTAGGTCCATCTGTGCTGCTGCAAAAGGCATTATTTAAAGAACATTTCTGATTAAAGGTCCCAAAGACCCTCAGTAAGGGTAGTGTCACAGGGTCACGGGGTTGGAGACCTATAGCAGCTAAAACGTTTTATAGCTTCTGCCAGAGGAGATAAACAGTACACAGAGCAAAACAGAGCACCCAGAAATAGATTCAAAGAGAGAATCAAGATGTTAAAAAGGGCATTTGAAATCCCTGGGGAAGAGAGAGTGTTTGTCCACTGACTGTCTAGATACTTGGAGAAAAACGAATCTTGATCTCTGTCTTGCTTCTTCCATCAAAACAAACCCTTGCTGGGCGTGTAAGTTCCATATTACAGGCAAAGAAACAGACAGATGCTCGCTCCTGATGTGTTTAGAAAATAACACATAAATTAATTAGGCTGCACTCTGAGATCAAGACCAAGGGTCCTGAGAAACAAGAGCGACTGGGCAGGGAGGGGCTGTCTGTGGATCGTCTCACCTGCTGGGATCAGGAGAGCTGGGGTTGCAGCTGTTGGCAGTGGTAGGGACCAAGGATGGGGAAGACGGGGTGCTACTCCCACGTGCATGGGTGGCTCACATTCTCACATGGTGCCGGGGTTCTCCTCGGCACACCACCACCTTAGAGTCTCTCAGCATCGACACTGGAGCCTTTCACTTCTCTAAGGGTTGGACACATACTTTCCTTCCCTTTCTCCACAGCTCGAATCTACTAGCGCCTCTCCCCAGAATCTTTTCAATGGTTCTAACTCAGTCCATCTGAAGTCGAGCTCCAGCACTGGTTGCTTTCAGAAGCTCCCAGGTAGCTGTAACGCAGCCCTGGCCTCAGCGCTAGACCAGAGGTCCCCAGGCTCAGCCCACATCAGGGTCACCTGGGGGCTTGGTGGACCACGGACTGCTGGGCCCCATGGCCAGACGCTCAGACGAGCAGGTCTGGGTGGGGCCCGACACCTTGCATTCCTAACAGGTTCGGATGATGCTGAAGCTGCTGCTCTGGGAGCCACACACTGAGGACCACTGGCCGGGATGTTGTGATTCATAATAAGAAATATATGTTTGGTCTTGGTCCATTTCCTGGCACAGAGCTTCCCAAACCCTTGGAAACAATAAGAGCAATGGGAGTATTTTAAAAATAATATTTGGTCTCTTGTCTTTAGTTCCTGAAAATGCTTCAGAACCACGAGGGTGGAATGGGTGTCTTGTTATTCATAACAGGCCCCTTTCCAACACCACTGATTTAATGGGAATGAGGTGACTCTTGGAAACCCCCTAAGGATGGGGCTGGTTGTCAGGGGAAACAACCATAGATCAGAGGGTCAGACTCTCAGTCCCACCCCCTCCCAGACTTCTGAGGAGTGGAGAGGGGCTGGAGGTTGAATCAATTGTCAGTGACTGGTGGTTTAGTCAATCAGCTTGTGTAATGAAGCCTCATAAAACAACCGCTATGGAGAACGGTATGGAGGTTCCTTAAAAAACTAAAAATAGAACTACTGTATGATCCAGCAATCCCACTCCTGGGCATATATCCTGAGAAAACCCTAATTTGAAAAGATACATGCACCCCAATGTTCACAGCAGCACTATTTACAATAGCCAAGATATGGAAGCAACCTAAATGTCCATCAACAGAGGAATGAATAAAGAAGATGCGGTCTAGGGACTTCCCTGGTGGTGCAGTGGTTAATCTGCCTGCCAATGCAGGGGACGCAGGTTCAAGCCCTGGTCTGAGAAGATCCCACATGCCGCGGAGCAACTAAGCCCGTGAGCCACAACTACTGAGCCCACGTGCCGCAACTACTGAAGCCCACGCGCCTAGAGCCCGTGCTCTGCAACAAGAGAAGCCACCGCGATAAGAAGCCCGCGCACCGCAACGAAGAGTAGCCCCCGCTCGCTGCAACTAGAGAAAGCCCGCACGCAACAACGAAGACCCAAGGCAGCCATAAATAAATTTAAAAGAAAAGATGAGGTCTATATACAATGGAATATTACTCAGCCAAAAAGAACAAAATAATGCCATTTGCAGCTACATGGATGGACCTAGAGATTATCATACTGAGTGAAGTAAGTCAGAAAGGGAAAGATAAATACCATATGACAGCACTTTCCCTTACTCTTAATTTCAGTGTATTTAGCTTTAACTTTTAGCACAGTCGTAGCATGGTGTAACCGGGAGAAGTCACCCTGGCTTTGATACTGCTTTCAGGGAGGACCAAGCCGTCAGCCTAGATTTCTCTGGTTATCTCATCCTATTTGCATTGCTTCTTAGGTTGAAATTTAAACCCTTCCACCAGCTCGAGGACATTTCAGGTAGACCTTGGACAAGCCAGGATCTAAATAAGGACATAATGATAAGGAAGAGAGAAACTGAATGGGGGTTGGCTGGCAGGAAAAGATCTGGGAGGCAAGGTGGACTCCAGTTTAGTAAGCCCTGGCCTGATCCATAAAGTAAGGAGTGAAGCAGCTGTGCCACGGCACTGACAACAGCGAGGACGCAGAGCAGCGTGGTCTCCTCCCGGTGACCGTGCGCCCTCCTGCTCTCTGGTGGCGCTGCCCTCGTCCCTCTTGCCCCTTGTCCCTCTTGTCCTGTCCTCCGCATCTCCACGCCCTCTGCCCCCGTGCTCCTGGCCCTACGGTACCCGCAACTGCTGCTGTTCTCAGCACAGGGTCACGGGGCTGTGACCCCCACGCACACTTGTCAGCTCCGGCTGCTGTAACGAAACACAAGGATCGGGAAACAAAAAAGCAAACATCTGTTTCTCTTGGTTCTGGAGGCCGGAAGTCCAACATCAAGGTGCCGGCAGGTTCAATGCCTGGTGAGATCTCTCTTCCTGGTTTGCAGGTGCCATATTCTCCTTCTGTCCTCACATGGCCAGTCCTTGGTTTGTGAGAGATGGAGAAAGGTATTTTCCTCTGTCTCTCCCTCTTTTTATAAGGATGTTAATCCCGTCACGAGGACCCACCCTCATGACCTCATCTAACCCTAATCACCTTCCAAAGGCCCCACCTACAAATACAGTCACATTGGGGTTACGGCTCTAATGTATGAATTTTGAGGGGGGACGACACAGCATTCAGTCCATAGCACTGAGTTTCTCGTCTTAAAAAGGATTTAGACTCTAAGGCTGTTGAGAACAGAAATAGGTGCTTAGTCCAGGGTCTGGCACAAAGGAGCTCTTTGATTGATAAATAAAGGACTTTGAAATCAATCCTTTCAGAGTTTGTCCTGGTGCTTCATTAGAGACGAGTCACGTGCTTAGTTAAAGACTTGCATAGCCGTTATCTGAGCCAGATTTATACCCATAATCCTAACAATAAAAATACAGGTTGGGTGTTCCTATGGCCCAGAGGTAGCTCCAGGGTCCTTATACTTATTAACTCATAACAGGTGCTGTTATAACTCTGTCTCATGGATGAGAACACTGAGCACAGGCTCCCAAAACCTGAGTCCAACCTCTGCCTGCCTGATCCCAGAGTTCTGTTATTTATGTCAATTATAACCGGAGACAAATGACCTGGGCCTTTCCTTCCCGAAATCCCGAATTTAAAATGTTCTGTTCAAATGCTCCATGTCAGTACCAAGTGGCAATTCCTCATGTTTTGAGTGATTTTTATCATCTTTGAAAAATCACTCTATTTTTGATGTACCCAGGACGTTCAGGTGTGATTACAGAGCACACTGCATTTTGCATGAACTGTCTGTTATGTGCATCGTCTCTACCTTGGCTTGTGGCATCATTTTTTTAAAAATGTGTACAAAGCATGAGTTAAGGGAAGTGCTATTAAAAACCATGCTCAATAAACCAAGGCATTTAAAAAAATAATTTGCTCCATTTCAGAGAGGTCCAGCTTATCAAATACGAGGATGGCAATTAATGCCTATTGTCCGAACGGTCCCCAAATGATTACAGGCTCCCGGGAGGGAGAAATTTGAAGTGGCCACATTTGGTACCAGGTGTTCGAGTGAAGGGTGTTATTTGTCTTGAGATGTAATTGGTGTCAGCCACGCAATAAAGAGGTTTAAACTTTATGCCTCGGCTGTTATCACTGGGCCAACCCAGCCCTTTCATCAAACTCTGGCTCCGTCACCATCACTGACAGTTGTCTCTTGCTGGGAGTTATCAATAAGATGATAGCTATTGTTGGAATCCAAAATTACGGACTAAGCCATGGGAGTTGAGCAGCTGCAGGCTTACTCGTTCAGCAAGACCCCGGGTGTGTGAATTATAGTAATACGTGAATGTATGTACGTTAAATTATGTACCTACGCACAAGGATGGTTTTCTATGGAGTTTTAATAAATTGTTCAGCAGTATCTGGAGGTAGAAATCACTTTATCAGTGGAAACTATGCAAATTGGCTACCATCCTCTGCTAAAAAATGCCATGTAAAGAAGGGAACTAGGTAGTTTAAAACAGAAGTCGTGGGACTTCCCTGGTGGCACAGTGGTTAAGAATCTGTCTGCCAATGCAGGGAACACGGGTTCAACTCCTGGTCCGGGAAGATCCCACATGCAGCGGAGCGCTAAGCCCGTGGGCCAGAACTACTGAGCCTGCACTCTAGAACCCATGCACCACAACTACTGAAGCCCGCGCGACTAGAGCCTGTGCTCCGCAACAAGAGAAGCCCCTGCAATGAGAAGCCCGCGCACTGCAACAAAGAGTAGCCCCCGCTCGCCACAACTAGAGAAAGCCTGTGCACAGCAACAAAGACCCAACACAGCCAAAAATAAATCAAATAAATAAGTTTTGAAAAAAAAAAAAAACCACAGAAGTCGTAAATAACATTATTATGCTAAATTTATATGTTACTTTCCTATCTATGAATATAAGACATATACAAATTACATATAAATGATGACTAATAACTGGAGATTTCAAACTTGGAACCATTATAAAATCTGAGTCAAATTTTGAGGAAAATAATATGTAATTGTATCAGTATTTCTTCAGCTACTCTCTCAGTGACATTTTACCATTTTCAGTTTTCTAACATAATATGGAAATCTGGAGTGTATTTATCATATATCTGTTAGTATATGGAGTATAATTGTAATGATAGAGATTCCCTTACTATACAGGTCATGAAAACTTTGCTTAAAGTCTTGTGGTTCATGAATCCTTATTCTGGAAAACCTTCTATCCAGCTAAGATTATTTTAATAGCTCTCACTTTAAACGAAGTCTTCACCATCTGTTCTTCCTTTATTCTAAATGCTAAAAGAAATTAATTCAAATGCATCATGAAAGAGCTATTTTATGTTTTTAAATCCCTGTCTGCAGCTTAACTCGCAGGCTAAATGTGCACTGGCGATCTCTGAAAACATCTGGAAGAAAACAGCTGTCTTCTGACATCTCATTTGGAGTATTTCCCAGGGAAGAAGGGAAGTCGTCCTAAGTAGATGTATTATTCTTCTCTTGCCCTGTCTAAAGTACACCATCACTATTAAGCTGATAAAGGAGGGGCAACCTTTAATATTGGACTACCATAGTTTTATAAATAAACTGAGTTTTTAATACACAGGTGAAGTTTGTACTCTCAGCATTTTCTAAAATGTTAGCACTTGTCATTTTTTATTGATTGATTGATTATATTTTCTTTTTTAGCCAGACCTTATGAAATGCTGATCTGGTGTGCAGAGAATAGTGCTGTCAGACATGGGCTTTACAGTCACAGCAGAAGGTTTCAAATATCTGAGAAATAACACGGGAAGGGGAGTCCATGCCTCCCACAGCTCAGCCCCTGCCGGCTTAGGAAGCAGGCAGCAGTGGCTCACCCTGGAAGGTGTTTATTTCCAAGGAGGCAAGGACCAGAGCTCAGCCTACGCGGTGATTAGCGCCGAAGGTCCTTTTTGGTGTCTTTTTTCTCTCTATGCTAGGTAATCACAAACTGAGACAGGCTGCGAACAACATTAAAGGGAATGGTATTATTCTTGCACAAATGATGCCGTGGCAAATCGGACTTTCTAACGACGGCTTCTGGGAAGACACGCGTCCGTCCGAGGCTGTGGTTATGCTGTGCGGGGCAGTGTGGAGGGGATGGATGCTGTGGGGCAGCAAAGCCCCAGCGCCTCCTTCCTGTGCCGGCAGCTGCCCCTGGCTCTAGGCACCGGTGTGTCTGTGCTCTCAGAGCTGGGGATGCCGGCTTCGTTTCCAAGCTCGACACTCACACCACGGCATTTCTCTGGGGCTGGCTTCAGGGCTTTGCATCCTCAGTTCTTTCCCAAAGGATTCCAGGTACCCAGGGACACTCACTCCAGGCAGTGGCTGTGACGTGGGAGCAGTTGTGTCACCAGCTCTCCTCGGACCCTTGTATTTCTCTCTGGGGTTTCTCTGGAAACACAGTGGCCTGGAAAACAGTGACTGCAGCTACTAGGATAGGAGGGCCGAATGTCAGGCATAATCACAGGAGTTTGGAAGAGAAGACGTGGAGGGGTGGGATTGTTTTTGTTGAAGATCATTGAGTTAGAAAGGAAAAAATCAATTGATGTGACATGCATAAGAGGAAATAAAGTTAGTTTTTAAAGGTGGTACATTAAATGCCTAACCAATATGATTTAAAAATAGACAACAGGGAATAGGATGTTGTATCAATAAGTAGAACAAATACTACGATAAAAATAGTATCTTTCATTAAATATAGAAGGAGTGGTGAAAACAGAAAGATTTGGAGAAAGAGGATAGAATTGGTCTCGGGAAAGTAGTAAAACACACACAAAGTGGTGAGAAAGGGACAGGAGTAGAGTGTCCCAAAGGAGGAAAGAAGGAAAGGGGGCCACTCTAGTGAGAATTAGTTAATTCACTTTAAGATTTAAACCAGTTGTTCACCGGGACTGTGGGCTTCAGGTTGCTCTCACTTCTTAACTAAAGCACGTTGCCTTTTGTAGGTTAACTTTGCTTACAGATACTGAATCCCTCCCAACCCTAAATTTTGGAATAGACATTAAACACACAAAGTCTTCAGGGGCCGGGTAGGAAATGTAAGTGAATTAAGCTGCCTGCAAGTAAAAAACAGAGTTAAACAAAATACATCCAATTGCCAGAAACTAATCACGTTTTCTTTATTTTCCTGAACTGTGATTTATACATAAGCCCAAACATGTATGCATACACACACACACACACACACACACACACACGTATGATGTTTGTTGCTTGTTTGGTTAAGAACTGGAAATCCGACCTGTTTCTTCTACAGCAAGAGCTCGGTGTCGGGCCTTCTGCATGGTGATGTGAGTACAGAATTTGGCTTTGACTTCTTTACCTGGGAGATAGATTTAGATTAATTAACATTCAGTGTTTGCAGAGGCAGATCCTTACACGTACAGAGCCTTTGAATACTAATTTTTACTATAGGGGGACTAGTCCTGAGAGAGTTGAAAAATTCTGGTATTTCGATGTCACCATATTTGCACTTTACTATTTTACTAAAGTTTGGCAATTTCCATTTCATACCTTTTTTTCACTGTTTCCATATGCCTTGAGAAAGGAAAAATTGACCTGTTGGTTCAATAATTCTAGGTAAGAACTTATTAAATTCACACAATGATGCACATTTGTTACAATCCGCAGCAGCTTTACTTTTTGGTGTTTTAGTCTTAAGAACTAGAGAGTTTTCAGTTCAATCTGATAACAGCTTTTTGGTAAACTGTGTCTCCCTCTAGTGATACAAACCACTATTCTTTTAAAAATACAGTAAAAGTTGGATCCTCTGAAAGAAATATGTGCTTCAATCCAGAAAAAAAGCATATTATTAAAAAAAATAAAGTTAACACACCTGGAGTTTACTTGACTGCTGTAGCAAGAGGTTTGGAGACTTTTTTTTTTTTGGCTGCGTTGGGTCTTCGTTGCTGCGCGCAGGCTTTCTCTAGTTGCGGCGAGCGGGGGCTACTCTTCGTTGCGGTGCGCAGGCTTCTCATTGCGATGGCTTCTCTTGTTGCGGAGCATGGGCTTTAGGTGCATGGGATTCAGTAGTTGTGGCACGCGGGCTCAGTAGTTGTGGCTCGCGGGCTTAGTTGCTCCGCGGCATGTGGGATCTTCCCGGACCAGGGCTTGAACCCGTGTCCCCTGCATTGGCAGGTGGATTCTTAACCACTGCGCCACCAGGGAAGTCCCAAGAGGTTTGGAGACGTTTATTTTCATGATGGTTTTGAGGTAGGTGTTCTTTCTATAGGATTATGGTCACTTTAGAAAAGTTGTTATAAAGCACAGTTTTCCTACTGTATGTGGTTTTATTAAATAAAAGCACTTAGGCAAATTACATACTAACTGCTACAGTGGAAAGAGGGAAGTCCAGCAGCTCCCCAGACCCCAAAGGATGGGAAAACCCCACAGTTTACTCGTGGCTCATCACGGTGTGTAATAATTACGAGGCAAATCCCATCCCTTCGTTCCTTCCTTCCTTCCTTCATCCCTCGAACCTCTCCAGAGCACTATGAGCTCGGCACTGAAGAAGACACTTAGATGAATAGGCCACAATGACTGCTTCCAATGTATTGTCACACCAAAATCATTGTCTCAAAAAGCATTTGAGAAAATTTCATACATTATTCCAGCATTTGAATGTTTTTGTCCAGAGTGTTTATTTTGGGGATGGGAACATGCACCTTAGCTCAGGACAGGCACGCTCAGAAGTAAAGGGGCATCTGCACAAAGGAGAGCTTCCCAGGCTGGAAGGACAACCCCCTACAGACAAACCAGGAGGGATGTGCAGGCTCTGGATGCTTCCAGATCCCACAAGGTGCAGAAACACCAGGTCTAAACGTGAAAGAAGATGGTTTCCGAAGGAAAAGTAACAATCCCCCTGGCCTCCAGATCCAACTTCAGACACTCCCCTCCACCTGCCGGAAGTGAGCCCGGTGATGGGGGCCGGGTGGGGAGGAGGGTAAGACACCCCCTGCCTGCGGTATTAAGTGGCTGCCCGAGGGCTGAGCCCAGGCTATCCCGTCCAGGCCCAGATTTCGCCGTCAGACCCCACCAGGAATTGTCCAACACCCGCCAAAGCCGTGCTCCTCAATTTATGCGCAAAATCCCCGGGGCCTTTGTTAAAATGCAGATTCCTGGGCCCAGGACCAACTTGTTGAGCCAACATCTACTGGGAGTCGGAGACTGGGGCGGAATCGACATTTTTCACAAGAAATTTGCAGGAACTTTTATGGCCAGGAAAATTGGAGGATGACTAGAATTATTCTGTAAAATTGAACTCCTGCTTCCTTCCGTCCCTGATTCCAGCGTTTAACGGGCTTCACTATCTCAGGGTGGGGCTTTTGGGGGGGAATTTATTCGTTTATTTAACCAATCCCCACCAAGTAATATTGCTAGGTTCTGTGGGTTTACATGGATAAATCAGATGCAGAACTTCTCTTCAAAGACCCTACAACAGTATGTTGATATGATGGGGTTTTAAAACGTTCTTTCAAACGAGAAGTATCGGTGCCTCATTCGATTTTTAAAGGTTCTATTTTCCTTACGTGTGAATGCCTCGCTTATTTCCTCTTCAGGAATGGCTGTATAAATCATGTATTTTAGTTAACTCTCTTAATTTTCTGGAGGGAAGATGAATAACACGCATTATTATCTACAAATAATGGAACCTATGTTTTTGAGAGAGAATAGTAAAAAAAAAAAAAAATGTGTACCAGCTGCTGTTCTCACTCACGACTTTATGTGGCCCTTGGGTCTGTGTGAATGTACTTAAGTGTACAGGTGCACGCGTTTGTGATCTAGGAAAAACGCTAACCCTATCATTAAAACAGTTCTTTAAAAAACCACATCGTTCTTTTCACCATGAGTAAAAATAATTTCACTAGTTCCTAACAGCCTCCTTCCAAAAGTTTGCCCAGAGGCACGAGGCTGCCTTCGGCTCTGCATCCCTGGATTCCTTCCGGTTGGAGGTGGTCCTGGGACGCGGAAGCACAGGGCGGTGCCGGGCCTCGCACGCGAGGCGGACCCGCTCAGACCAGTCCCGGCTGATGCCTTTGCCGCGGGTCCCGTGCTGAGCGCCCTGGGCTTCCAGGGCCTTTTCCAGGATCTCGCGGCTCCATGGAGACCCCCTCCCGTTCGCCCTCCCCTGTCTTCCCTCTGCAGCGAGGACGAAGTTAAATGCACAAGGAGACATCAGCCAGCATCCGTGACCTGGGGCGGACGGGCGTGAGGCTTAGGAGCTGAGGCTCTTAAGGCGTAATTCTTCCCGCTTTACCGAGTGCTGGTGGGGAGCGGGGCCGAGGAAGTCGGAGATGGAGCGTTTTTGCCCTTTTCCTGAGCCCACGTGGACCGGGACATGGGCGAGCCCCGCTGGAGCGCAGAGCGGGCGCAGGGGGACCGTGGTGGGCACGTGGCCTGGAGCCCACAAACACGCTTTGTTTTGAGTCAGGCTAATCGTTAGGGCTTGCTCGGTTTGGGGTGTCTGTGTTTAGATTTTCTGCTTCAGTTGAGAGGGGGTCCGTTAGTCGGATACGTCGCTCAGCTGACTCCGCTCACCTGGCTAGTTGGTGGCAAAGGGCCCAGGACGCCCCTCTGAGCGGGTGGTGAGGCTTTCTCATCGCACCCGAGTCAGGGGCAGGAGCTCTGGGCTGCTAACTGCTTTCAAAGGCAACGTGAATGATCTGAGCTATGACACGTAAGTAAGACAGACGGAGAACCAAAGTAAAAAGCCTTTTCTAGCAATGCTTCTCCATCAGCTTAAACTATCTACGGGTTTTGACTATAATTCAAAATATTACATATTTGCTTTACATGTGTTGGTCATATTTTTAAGATCTTGAATGAAAATCTTAATCCATCACCAGGATGACTGAATTAGTCTTTAAAAAAAAACTTCATTAACAAGAGATCTTACAAAAAAGGAAAGAAAAACAGCCATTTTGGAAAATTTTAATGCATTTAAAAGAATTAAAATGGTGTGGTAGACTGGGGGCAGGGGGGGCTCGTCTTTGGGAGCAAAAGGCAGAAATTCACAAAATGCAGGAAGGGAAGGGGAAGGCCCAGCCCAGGTTTCTACACAGGAGTTTGTGATCTTGTGTTACTGATAAATCACATGTTTAATTTCCCCTGGAGACATTCCCTGAGGTCCGTCGTTCTGTACTTGGAGGGAACACTTAGCGAGAACTTGGAACAGACGTACAGGTGAGGCAACCCGGCCTCCGAAGCCAGGAGGCCCCGTGCTGCCAGGAGTCCAGCCTTTGCTCTTGACCTGGCTGCCACCCCTGCCGCCCGCTGTCCCCGGACTTTCACCTGCTTCCCCAAGCTCCTCTTGTCAGGGCCAGCCCTGCCCTGGCGGCTTCTGACTGCTCTCCGCCAGCTCAGATTAAGCGCCTGTTCTCCGGGGAGGCCTTTCCCACGTCCCCGGAACCAGGCGGAATCCCCTCGCTGATCCATCCACAGTACCTTCTGCTTCTCTTTTCCAAATTCACCTCCACGTCCTACTTGTTCCATTTCTGCTGTGGCCACTGGGCTGCAAGCTCAGAGTGGTGGAATTCGTCCTTCTCACCAGGGAGTTACCAGAACCCTCCGCGTCGCCTGGCACACAGGACACGCTGTGTAAATACTGGGTTATCGACTGGCTGATGCCCCACAAAACCCACCCCTTGGTAGCCAGGCTGCCTCGGACTCAGCGCTGTTTTTGAGCAGCCCCACTAGATCCGTTAGTTCGACGCATGCTAAACCTGAAATCGGTATTTGGTTCTGGGCTGTTCTAGAAGAAGCCCGAATAAGCGCGGTCTTGGAGTTCACGAGCTCGAGGGCTCTTTGCCGGGGGGAGGATTTAGAGCACCTGCAGGGTGAGCGAGAGGTGGCACACGCTGGACTCCAGGCGCCACACCCTGTAATCTTAATGTTCGTAATCCAACAAATGTCTAGACTCATTTACTGGGTAGCAGGCACTTTACACGAACTAATTCGATTCCCATGACAAAGCTACGTGGGAAGTGGGGATTTATCACTTGGGGAAGCCGAGGCTGGGGGGCCGTTCCAGGGCCCACGGGGAGCCAACAGGGCTGCAGTCAGGCCCAGAGTCACGCTCTCAAGAGTGCAGCCAGAGCCCCGCTCATCACAGCCACCTGGATCTTGCAGGTTTTGGGGTCACACTTCGGCATTAAAGGAAAGGCTCTACTGCCATAAAAACTTAAAAATTGGGACTCCCCTGGTGGTCCAGTGGTTAAGACTCAGTGCTTCCAATGCTGGGGGTGTGGGTTCCATCCCTGGCTGGGTAACTAAGATCCCACATGCCATGCCGGGCAGCCAAAAAAAAACACAAAACCTTAAAGACTGCCAGTGACAGTAATCCCTGACGCCTAAGGTCTTCTCAAGCAGCTGCAGCACAGTGGGCTTTTATTTTAGTGTCCTGGCCCTGGTCCGAGTTCCCCTCTGGTGTTGGTATGGTCTGTGCGGAGGTGCCGCGCTGCACGGAGTTGGAAGCAGGTCTGGCCTGAAGAAGAAGGAAGACGGTGGGCTGGACACCGTTGTCTCTGGTTTGGGAGACCCCTGAGTCCTCCCCATCTCACTGCAAGGGAGGTGAGCCTGCACTGGGAGAGGTTCTGGGTTTTGAGAGCCAGCAGGGGGCCTGAGAAAGGGGTTCCCTCCTAAGTCCCCTCCTCCCCCGTGGGTCTTCTCCCAAACATCTAAGAGCAGATACCGCCCGGGGCCACACTTCTCTCTGACACAGGCTGACCCTGAAGAGGACAAGCATGTGGACAAGTGTGGCCCCTTGTACGCTGTGACACCAGCGCTGAAGGCGGCCAGTCCTGCTTTCACCAGCCTTCCTCCCATGTGCCCTAACTTTCTCAAGGTCGATGGCATTTGCGGGGGATTCACTGGGAAACAGCTGCACTTTCTGGATGCATGGAGGCAAACTCGCTTCCCCGCGCAGAGTCTGGTTTCACAGAGGGGGGCGGGAAGTTAGGAGGCTTTTTGAAAGATTTAAGGCATCAAATTGCACATATAAAACGGTGGTGAAACAATAACGCTTTCACAACATTGTAGAGAGGCCCTAATCACTTTTTCTGACCCGTTGTGTTTTAAAAATATTTACTTTGCGCACAGCACAGCCCGTAGGCTACGTGCTGAGCAGTGGCCGTGGGGTTGATGGTAAATAGTCAGGCAGGTTGGGGGGGTCTCGGTCTCGTGCTCGGCGCCGGCATCGGCATCAGGACGCATCCCGGTCTGCCCGCAGGGGATGCGCCGCAGGGGATGCGCCCACAGAGGCGTGCGGCCCCGCGCTCCGTTCCAACACCATCTTCTTCCCTTTGCAGCTTCCCACTTCCCATCTGTGCCCACCCACTGGTTTCTCAAAGAATAATTTTAAAAAACTGGCACATGGTTCAAGGGAAAAGAATCAGAAGCCGTGGGCTCCCTGGTCCTGGGTTCATGGTGTCAGAGACATGCGGCCACAGGCCCGGCCGGCTTCCCCTCGTCGAGGCTGTGACCCAGCCTGACCCACCGGGCCTGTGCACTGTTGCTGACCGTGGACACCGGAGCGCTGGTTGTACCCTGCAAGTTGCCAGGAGAGCATTTTCTTTTTCCTTTCGTCTTTGCCAGTGCTGCCTGCAGACTCCAAAAGGCATCTTCAGAAAGCTGATAATTAGAGCGATGGGATCCAAGCATGAGTAATCACTCCCTATTTTGCTTGGGTGCAGTCCTTCGGAGAGGATGACGTCTTGCCAATAATTATTAGGTTATCACCTCGTCATATTACTCCTTCTGGAGCCTCAATTTGAGGATAAACGTTAGGCCAACCTTTGCCGCTCAATCCTCTGATTCAAATAAATGTCGTATTCCAGAAAGAAAAAGAACCAACAAAACTAGAAACCCTAAGAAGCAGTTATTTCTGAATAGAGCACAGCTATATGACGGTTATAAGGATAGTGTAAAAAAATGAGTACTTAGTAAAATGGCACTTGTATCCGTTAATGAACACTTGGAAGCAGCCAGGAGTTCACATCTTCACAGCACCATTTATGGAAGGATGTCTGGACTCTGCCATCTTGCTAGAATGCTCTTGTGAGTGGACCTGTGTTGTCTGTAGATGGAGTACTGCAAATTCAGCTTCCCCAGAGCACAGAGCCCTAAACCCTAGGTGCTGGTGATATCGTGCTTTGTCCGTGTGCTTTGGAAGTGGGGGGAGAGTTGATGGACAAACAACTGGGATTTGCCTCTGGACTGACGGACAGGTCTCTTTATTTGGGCCTTTGTCTCAAAGGAGACAAAGAGGAGAGAGCCAGGGAAGAGCTCAGAACCAGCAGACTCCTGGGGTTGCTTTCAGGAAGAAGGCCCTAATGGGTGCTTCTCCCCAAAGATGGTGTCCCCGGGCGTGGCCCCAGGAGAGATTCCTCGGCTTTTTTGGTGAAGTGTACCTAGTCCTGGGCCTGGAAGTTAGCTCCTGTGTGCAAAGACACAGGAAAGCAGACAGTGTGAAGGGGATTCCTTAAGGAATGGATGGAAGGCTTTCAGTACCAAAGGGAATGAATAATGAGTGTTTCCCTGGCCCCAAAGGTGGGTATTGGAATGCCCGTATCTTTGACACCCCTTACCCCCCAGGGCGCACACACCACCCATTCTCAATTTGAGGAAGGGTCTTTGCCTTAGCTGTTCCCGAAATTTCTTGGGCAACAGCCGTTTTTGTTCTGGATCCACATTCCATAAAGGAAGAACCCCACCTCTCCAAATAGGCTCCCAGATGATACATCTTCCCTTCACAAAGGAAAAAAAGAGTTCAAAATTATGTGTAGGGAAAACCTTCCCATGTGAAAATCTGCAGCAGTAGAAGTTGGCCTTTGTTGGAGTTTGTTTTGGGTAAGCAGCAAGCATATTTCCCCGGGTTGGTTCGGCAATAACATTCGGAGATGTTGTGTCCAGTTGTCTCGTGAGGGATGAATGGCATATTGTGGATTCCAAAACTGAGTCTGCATCTGCTGTACCCAGACCTGCTCCGTTTGGGAAGCTCGCAAATAGGCTGGCCTTTTTTTTTTTTTTTCTTCCCCCGAGTTTCTCTTTTGGCCAAAGAGAAATTGTTTCTGTGCCACTCAAAATGCTCAAACTTCTCTGCAACCCAGAAGAGAACATAGCAGGCAAGGCCCTTCTTAAGAATTCATCAGCACGGGGGGTGGCATGAAGGTAGATGAACAGGGAGGTCACAGAAAGTTCTGGTGTCATTTCCCCCCCACCCCCCGGAAACAAAGAATTGATGTGGATCTAGAAAAAGCAGCTCACAAGAGAAATTGCTGGTGGGTTTTCTGATGTGCCTTGAGCTTCTCAGGTGAGCTTGCCGAGGTGCTCTTTCATTGGTCTTCTTGGGATTACTGACAATCAAAACTTGCACAAAACTCAGCTTGGGCCTTCTGTATGTGGAATAACGCTCTAGGTATGTGAGGTTCTCTGAAAGTGATGGAGCAGAGAGAGGTAGCATCTGGGGCGAGTACAGAAAGGAAAAAAAATTATTAATAAGAATGTCTTAGAGGTGATCAAAAGGTTTGTGAGAAACTAGATGCATCTAGATTACTCTAGAAAGACCAAGATGAACAGGAAGGCTTCAAGTAAAACAACCAGCTAAGAACAGGTGGGGGCAGACAGTTGGTTATCACAGGCCAGGTGCTGCGTTAGCCTCTGGGGAAACCTCAAGGAACATAAAATACAGGGTCCCTGATTCCTGGAGCTTCTGGTCTGGCAGAGGAGTTTATCATGTGTCACTTAAGTAACTGGTATGTTGAAAAAACACTATCCTTGATGGAACCAAAATACAAGGTGCACTTTACCCCACTGTTGTCAACTTTGTTCACTGGCACCAACATCCTTGACCCCTGGGTGAAAAGTGGCAGCTCCCCCAGCTCTACTGCTTGCTCTCAGGTGATACAAAAGCTCCTCCTGGCCACTGTGAGTCACAGAAATATTCTCAGTTCAGCCCTTGAAACGTCGGGTCCCATGCACTGGCCAGATGCTGGCCTTGTCTTTTAGCTTTACTTCCTCCCGCCCTCCTCCTGGGGCCTGTCTGCCTGCAGCCGGGCTGGGGAGTCCTTCTGCTGTCTCACGTCTGCTCCTTCCCCATTTCACTGCCCCCGCCACAGGTGTAGTGTGTGTGTGTGTGCGTGTGTGTGTGTGTGTGAGGCCTCAGAGGTCAGCGCCCCAGCCTTTTCTCCGCCGGCCGGCTGGTGTCCCGGGTCCTGCCCTGACAGACGGTTTGAGCCAACCCTCTCTCCGTGGACTTTCTAAAGCACCGAGTCTTTGGAAGTTCCAGGCGGCAAGGGTCCTCATTCTCCGAGTCTCCTTGAGGCCCGGGGGGATGCCTCTCACTTCCTAGGTGCCCCCGGACCGACGTGCCTTCCTCAGCCGTGCCTATCCCGTGGCCGCCCTCCAGCCTCTGCCTGTCCGGGCCTCCCCCGCCCTCCGGGGGGCCCCGTTGGACAGATTTCTCCTGCCGGCCCCAGGGACGCACACCTCTGGGCCTGGGAACGCTCATTCGCGCTCCGCCCACCCCAGGCGGGCGCGGCCCCAGCAGCCAGCAGCCCTGCGCTCTGCGCTCTTGCTCAGCCTCCAGAGCTGTCTGCGGCTCCTCTGTGGTCCCGGACGGGTTCTGGGGGTTCCGCAGGGCCCCCTCGCCCCTCCCCGGCGAGCGCAGGGGGCGTGCGGAGGCGCCCTCGCCGCCGGGGCCGGGGGTTGGGAGGCAGGGGGCCCACTACAGTGCGCGGGGCGCGCCCGGAGTCTGTCCCCGGCCTCCCGGTCCCGCTGTCTCTAATCGTTCTTGTATTCCTGGTCCCGGGCGGGGTCCTGAGCCCAGAAGGAGCCCCTGGGCCCCGTCCGCGCGGCGGCGGGCGTGCGGGGACCGCTGCGGGGGTCTGGGCGGCGCAGCCTCGGCGGCCAGGCTCCCGGGAACCCCGCGGGCCTCCGTCCCAGGCTCGGCGTGATTTCACCTCGAACCGAACAAAAAGGGCGCCACCACGAGGATCGGGGAACAAAAGAAACGGAAGCCCGCGAGGTTTAAACAAGCTGCCCTCAGGCCGCCGCTCAGCGGCAAGGCCGGGCCCCGGACCCAGGCCCCGGGGGCCGGGGGCCGCTGAGCGGGCCGGGCAGAGGGCCGCCCCCGCCGAGTGCGGGGCGGACAAGCGGGGCTCGGGGCCGAGAGGGCGCCTCCCCGGCCCGCGCCCCGCTCACAAGAGGTCCTTGTAGGAGGCGGCGGCCGTACCACGCGGCGCCGGGGATGCGGCTGCGCTCGGACATGAGCCCGCTTGTTCGCCCGCTCTCCGTGAAAAGAGTTTTGAAATGCGTTCTGAATGGACAGCATTCTCTTTGTGCGCGGGGTAATAACCCAGAGCAAAGCTAGCAAGTTACAGCTTCTGCATTCTGACTCCATGGAACTTTTTTGTGGGGAGAAGGGCAGGATGTTTTTCACAGACTGTGACCTCTCTGGAGCACTAGAGGTAAGGAGGAAACGTTACTGAGACAGTGGTGACTATTTTACATCTTGGAAGACGCAGCTTTTAACAAAGCTACAAGAGGAGAGGAGATTTCTACCTGCCACCCCAAACCCATGCCTCACGGAGTTTCCCGAGGTGCTCGTCCCACGGCTTTGGCATTTCTTTAGATCTGATTTAAAAATCAGTGATTCTGTGATGATCATTTTCATGTGCACGTTTTTTTTTCTCCTGTAGAAAGCAATAGCATCTCTGAATGGGGCCGCGTGGAGAAACCCTACGAGAAATAGCATAAGAGCCTTTTGGAATATATCCCGGAAAAGATAGCTCTCTACACATCGGCAGAGATTCTCCAGGTAAAGGTAAGAAAAGAAAATGCTGTGAAAAGTAGATGCAAGTTATTTCATGACGTCACACGGTGTTGAACTTTGCGAGAAACCCACAGAGGCCGATGCAGGATGGATGTGTGGGTGCGGGGCGCTGGGTGCGGGGCTGAGGAGGGTCCGGCTCCTGCCCCTCCCCCTCGCGGGCCTGAGGACGGGCCTGTAGCTCTGGTCCCCTGTGACGGTGGCGGTCCCCGGGGGCCGTTTCAGAGCACACGTGCACGGGGTAGGGGACCGGAGGGATTGTGGTGTCCGGCAGGCCCATCTCCTAAAACGTCAGTGGGTTTAACGCTGCAAATGTTACTTGTCTAGTATGGAATTCCTTTTAGGTTTATAGTTGTACTGGGACTGACTCGTTTTCTGTTTAGGATTCTTTAAAAATCACTTTTACGGTGCTCAGATGAGAAGTACATCAGTTGCTTACGTATCATAAGCATCAAACCTGAAGGCATGTTTCCTGCTGGAGCTATTTGCTTGTCACTATAGGGGACCTGTGCCATCCGCACTCTGTATGTTTTTCTGGAGTCCAGGCGCCAAGGAGTCGCACTTTACCGAGCTTCCCTGGAGCAATAAGAGCTTTTTTTTTTTTTTTTAAATCCCCAGTTAGTTTCGGTTGCTAGAAATGAGCAGCATTTAGAACTCGCCAGCGGGTACTTTGAAGTTCAGAGGGTCACGTCGTGGTTATTTGGGCTTCTGGATGCATTTCTGAAGCAAAGCATCTGTAACACTGTTACTTGTTGGCAGGTTATATACACGTAATATTAGCCGTGTAACAAGATTGTCTTTGCAGCAGGCTTAAAGGTCAAGCTGTTGGTTCTCAGGACCGTGTCCGTTTTTTTGTCTCCTGAGGGTGGGTAAAGCAAAGCAGTTAGGACGCAAGTAGAAGTTGTTATCTTGCAGGTGTTGTGATGTGGTCGACTTTGGTTTTTGAACAATTGGGGGGATGCATTTGTCCTATATGCATGGAGCTTGGAGCCTTGATCTTTCTATTTCAGAAAGATTGCTGTCAAATTAATTGCAATGACTTCTTTAGGTCAACATAGACTATAACACAAAAGCAGTGATTCTCCTGTAAGCCATGGTGGTGCAGTTGAGGTAAACTGATGACTTTCCTCATAAAATCTTCCTCAGTTAAATAAGTTCACAGTAACACTGTTTTCTTTACCAACTTTATAACCATTTTTTTTTAGAGGAAAAAGTGTCCTCAGTTTGTCATTAGTGTGTTACTTGGGACTGTGTACGTTTTCTGGGAAAAGCTTTACTTCCAACGTGCAATAAAAATTAAATTCATAGACCCTGAACTTATAAAAAAAGTTTTACCTTAATTATTTCTTTAAACATTTTAAATTAAAATACAGCTTTGTACATCACCATCAGAAATAGGGCCCCTTAAACAACATAAGTGTGAATTCAGGTAGTAATGTGGGTGGGTAGAGGCCTGAGACCACTTAACAGGACATCACCAGCAGAGGGCAGCGCAGAGCAATGGACTCAGAAGCCTTTCTGACCAGATGTCTAAAAATCTGAAGTGAAAATGTCTATATGAAAATGGTACTTTTTGGACAGCACCCTCCCCTGAACTCATACACCTCTAAAATAAATTGCTAAAAGGCCCAAACATGCCCATCTCTAAATAACCCTCTCACTGTGAAAGTGTTGCGGTGTAAGGACAAAGTTTGATTTCCTTATCAGAGGTGTTTGCACTGTGATTTTACTTTTGATTGATTTTGTTACAAAAGACTCTGTGAATACAAATACCAGTAATATGCACACATTTTCATTATACAGCTTTTCAGGGTGATTTTTCTGTTGAAAAATATTGAAAAAAATCGTAATTCAGACTCATGGAACAACCCCTTTCAAACTCAGCATATGACACAAAAGGCAGCTTTGGAAAGGTTTCCATTAAATCCACATTTCCTTGATGAAAATGATAGCACGTTGTTCTACTTGTTAAATTTTTTCTCCTCAAAATGACTGCAGCAAACATTTGATGTTCTTAAAAAAAAAAAGCCCACATGTAATACGCAATATTTGACAAACGTGTTACGCTGGAAATCCAGAAAGAATAAGACAGACTAACCTGGCACAGAATCCCAAAGAATTTAGAGGGACAATTTTATGAAAACATGTTCTATTTCATCACAGGGTTATTATAAAACCCGAGTTTAATGGTCTAGGCATAAATGTTGAGGGAATCTCAATCTCTGTATACTGAGTTTTCTCCTGTAATCTGGAAGTTAGCATTTAAGATGATCATTCTTATCGGCTAATTAGGATTGCAAAACGCTTTTCTCTTCTCCACGGTTCCTGAGCACATATGAAATTGGAGCTGCTATCATAAGCCAAGTGTCCGTCTTATGCCATTGGCTTTCTTGGGTTTACCTTCTAAATGACTTTGGCTCATGTTGACTCTAGATATTTGACATATCAAGGACTGTTGTCTTCAGAGGTTTCCCAGGCAACCGCTACAATTCATCTGGTCCCAGTCAAAGTGCCCTTGAACTCCCAGTCACTTCACTTCTCGGTGTGAGTCCTGTGTGTAGCGGAAGGAGAGACACCAAAGGCTTCATGTAACAGGCTGATGTGAGTGGTTTGGTGAAGAGGTGGTAGGATTTCACACAAAAACATCCACTTGGAGGTTAAGACTTCAGCTGGCTGCCTGCAGGTTCACTTTGTCAAGCTCTCATTTTAACTTGGGGGGACCACAGTCAGCGCCCCGTGTCCTGGGATCTGCTTCACTCCTGCTCGAGGCTCCTGGACAGACTCCTGAGCCCCAAACTCTTACCCTACGTCACCCCAAGAACACCTTCAGGTACAGATTTCTGGCCCCCAGGAAACCACCACTGCTGGCCTGAGTGGCGCCGCGGGGTCCTTGTTGGCTGTCACAACCACTGACCTTCGAGAGGGGGCCCCGTCTCAGATCGTGTTCGCTTTGACCCGTCGTGAAGCCACGAGTAGGGTCTTGTTCTGCTAGGCTTATTTCCACCCCAGAATCCTTCCTGAAGAGCAGAGTGGGAGGGAGAAATCGGAGTCGCTGACCCTGTGGTCTGTGAAGTTTCCTCTGTTCACGTTGATGCATTCTGTGTTTTGTTTAAAATAAAACACTTCGCCTCATCTAGGCAGACAACACAGTTAGAATACTCTTTTCTTTCTTTACCTTGCCTCTTGTCTACACAACCGACTGACTAGTGGCTGGACTGATTGACAGATATGGCAATGGAATATACAGCCTGCATATCCCACCAGTGGAACTCTTTAAGTGGGAGCAGATTGCTGTATGGGGCTTCAGCAGACGTCTCCTTGCTGGCTCCACGCCGCACTCAAAGTCCAGAGAGCTGAGCGGTTAGTCCTCTGTCGTCCAGACCCCGCCATAAAGGCAGAGCCTCCACCCCTTCTCCAGCCCCTCCCCTCGCCATTCCGCTCTCCCTGCATTTGTTATATTTTGTTTTGTGCGATACACTCACTGGGACGTGAGCATCTCATTGCCGTGTATCTAAGTAAGCAAATTTTGAAAAAACCACTTTCGTGAGTCTGTAGGAAATTTAAATAAGGGTTTTATATATATATATATATAATAAGAATATATGTATTTTTAACTATATATATGGTAGCTTTAGCTACCAGCCCTTCCACCAACTACAGTTACCACTGTGATTATCACTTTGAATAATAACCCTTGGCTTGTTAAAATTAATGGAGATAAATGTAATTTTATAGTAGGAAATGTAGTTTTCAGGGTGTGAAATAATAGTAATCAATTTGAATAAATATTTGCTGTTTGTTTTCATAAAAGTTTAAATCCTCCAGAGAGAATTCTGACCAAAATAGGAATAGAGTAGGATCAAGGAAACAGGTGGGATGAGTCATATCGCTGGCTTTTAATTAAAGGATGCTGTGACTGTTGGCATGGACCGCCCATCGGCAGTTTCAGAATCTCTTAAGCTGAAATTCAGCTGGAGAGTTCTTAATCAGGTTGGACTTATGTTGATCATTTATAGTCTATCTGTGCATTGATGAGCATTGGTGAGATAGTTTTGATACCTAAATCACAGTTTAAAAAATTCGAAGAGGCATATGAATCCTCACACTGGGACATTTCCCGAGCCCAAGGGTTTTCGTGCAAAGCTAATATGTATAACAGAGAATCAGTCTGTCACTGTACAGTTTTGTCATCCTATTCCAATAACTGAATGAATATTCTGAATTAATAAGCATAATGTTTGTATAAGCTAAAGACTAGTCTAAGCTCTGCATTCATTGATGGGAGCCTTAAGCAAATGTTTCTTTTCATCAGCTTGTTCAAGAGGCATAAACATGATTATGGTTCTGAGGTCATAACATACAAACTGGTTAAAATAGTAACTGGCCCTGGAACAGGTAACTTAAAGTTATGGGTTGTAAGTTGCTTTGAATACTGGGAAGATCCTGAAAGACTGTTTTTTTTCAAATATGTATATATTTATACTTTTATCTTACAGAAAAGAGTGAGCATTAAAATATATCTATGGGATTGAGCTTGTTTTGTTTTTGTTTTTATTTTTTTCTGTTTAATATTTTTAAAAAATTTTTATTGGAGTATAGCTGATTTACAGTGCTGTGTTAATCTCTGCTGTACAGCAGAGTGATTCAGTTACGCACATATATGCATGCTTTTCCAGATTCTTTTCCGTGATGGTTCATCACAGGATATTGAATATCGTTCCCTGTGCTCTACAGTAGGACCTTGTTGTTGAGTTTGTTTTGTTTTTAGCTAACGTTTTGGTTAAAAATGAAACAGGAGTTGATATTCTTATTGTGATGGAAACTATAGAGAAGTGGTAGAAGCATCAAAGGATGGGTTAGCGTTAAGGTTCTCAAAACGCTAAGAGGGACAGCCATGGGAAGACGGGCTTTGCTTGCTGTCTTCTCCCACAGCTCTGCTTGGTATCTTCTGCTAAGTGATGAGTTTTGGGGATCACACCTCGTTTTGTCTTCCTTTCCCCCCTTCTTCTGCACCCCTGGCGTTGCCTGCTCTGTATCTGTTAAATATCAGTATGTTATGAAGCCAGAGAAGGAACGAGAGGCGCATCAGCTCCACGGGCTGCTAATGCCTCAAATTCCTTCCGTTCCTGCCATTCATTCTTTCAACAAATATCCCAGCCCGGTCTTGTGTCAGGCATGGGTCTCATTTTGCTGTATTATTTCATTTAGTTCTCTCAGAGCCCTTCAAGGTTGTTATTATAATCTCCTTTGTACAGGTGACAAAACTGAGACTTTTAGAGAAGTAAGGAACATTTTCAAGACCATAGAACTAGAAAGTGCTGGAGTTGGGATTAAAAATCCCAATGCACTGTCTCCGAAACAGAACTGTCTCTAAGGAGGACTTGCTTTAGTGCTCACGTTTCAAAACTTTTTATTTTGAAACAATGTCAAACTCAGAAAAAGCTCTAAGTATCAAGAATTCCTGAATACCCGTCACCAAGATTTTCCAATTGTGAACGTTTTACCGAATTTGCTTTCTCTTTCTCTCTTTCTGTATTTATGCGTACGCGCGCGCACATGTACACAAATTATTTTTTCATGAAACTTTTGTGGTAAGATCTAGACATGACCCCCTTTCCCGCTGACTACCGTAGTGTGTATTCCAAAACACGGATGTTATCTGATCTTCCCACGATGCCAGATCAAAAGCATGCAATTAATAGGGATCCAATCCACAAACTTTATTCAAAACTTGCCAGTTATCCAGATAATGTCCATTACGGCAAAAAAAAAAAAAAAAAAATTGTGCAGGATCCAACCCAGGGTTATGTATTAAACTGTTGTGTGTCTTTAGTGTCTTTTAATCAGGAACACTCCCCGAGTCTTTATCTTTCCTGACCCTCACACGTTTGAAGAGTAGGGGCCAGTTACTGTGTAAAACATCCCTCGGTTTGGGCTTGTCTGATGGTTCCTCGTGATTTGATTCAAGGTGTCCATTTTTGGCAGGAAAACCATAGAAGGAGTGCTGTGTTCTTCTCAGGGTATTGTGTCAGGAGGCAGGGATGCTGATTTGCCTCATTACTGCTTAGTTTAAGTGGGTAAGGTGTTCTTCAGAGCACAGCTACTGTTTTTCCCTTTTTAAGTGTTAATACCTCCTGGGGAGATGTTTTGAGACTATGTAAAGATTCTGTTTCCTGTCTGATTTTTTTATCTCACTGGTTTTAACATCTGTTGATGATTCTTGCCTGTATCCCTTATTACCATGATGGTTGCCAAGTGGTAGCACTTATCTTTTTTGATCTCCTTTATTCAGTAACTTACTATTAGTCTAGAGAGATACAGTATCGCTAGTATTTACCCTAGTCTGTTGTGTGGTTTTATTATTAATCTGGGAATCACACACAATGGTTTACAATTCTTATCTCTTTAGAGCTTCACATCCCCCTAGGTAGACACTATTATGTCCACATTCTATAGATGAGGAAACCAAGTAGCCAAAAACCAGTTGGCGGCCTGTTCTGGAAGAAAATATTAAAAATGGATCTTTAAAATTATCATTGAGGATATTCACAATAAGATAATAGAGTGAAGTATCAAAATTACAGAAAAATAAGTTAAAGAAAGAGAGAAGCTAGAAAGAATCATATATAACATTGTGCCATGTTTTTAAAACGTTGAGTGTAGAAGCCAGAGAAAGAGATCAGACAACCTGTCCCTCGCATTTGAGCAAGGTGTGTAGTGGATGGAACCTGAGGGATCTTATTACCTTCACAAACACCAAAGGGAAGACGTGGACAGCCCTGAGGAGTGAACTTCACTGTTTTTTTCTCGACTGAACGGGAAGATGGAAAGGGAAGACAGAAGGATGAGAGGCATCCCAAGCTAACCTTTATCTCAGCAGAAGATGGAGATTTCACAGAACGGGAGACAAAAGAGGAGAGGAGATGCAATTCCCTGGGTAGCAGGAGCCCCAGGATGAACAGGAGGCCCCCACGGGAAGCCCTTCTCTCTCGCTGCACACTCAGCCCCTCGCCCCTGCGTCTTCCCTTCTTGTTTTCCCACCAGTGAGGGGGACGGTCCTGGGAGGATTCCTGTAGTGGGATGAGTGGATGCCTGGAGTGCATCGTGTACCTCGTGGCTCCACTGAGCTGGGGACTGATCCAGGGGCCTCTTGGGAGGTAGATCATTCACTGATTCAGGATCTTTAAGTTTGGGATCCTAGTCCCCCAGCCATTCACCACCTCCGTCACCATCCCCACAGGCATCAGCAGCTACTTGCTGAGACCACTCCTTGCTAGATACTGTGCTGAATTCTTCACATGTATGTTCTTCAACACTGTATAAACCCTCTGAGGAAGATGCTCTTAATTTAATGATGTCCTAACGCCAAGTCAGAGCTTGCCGCTTATGAGAGCCTCAGTAATTATGTGTTGAGCACATTTTAATTTTGCAGATGAGGAATGAAGGCTCAGAGAGGCTAATTAATTTTCTGAGTTCAAACAGCTAGGCTCTGGCGGATCCAGAATTCAAAACGACCTGTGGTCTGCTGCCTCTCTACCACTCGCTAAACCCTCCCAATTCCACACCATTGCTTATCCTCTTCCCTCCACGGGGGCGCCCTTCCTCCTCTTTTCTGCCAATCAACATCCTGCCCAGTCCTTCCCATCTTCAAGCCAGAGTTCACATCCTGCTTCTTCCCTAGGGTTTTTCAAATCTCGCCATGTGGGATGGACCCTCCTGCCTCCGTAGTTTCCTGGCCGCTGTCTCGCACTTTGGCAGACCACTGAAACGTCTGTACTTGGCTCCCCAGTGTCTGTGTTTGCGTCCCTCACCTGCGTGCCAGCAATATGGCTGAATTTCACAGCTTCTTCAAACTCTCACCTCTTGTTTAGCACGGTGCTTTGCATTCTAGGTGTTGAAGAAACATTTGTGACATCGGGAGAATGAGCGGAGCCTCTGAGCAGGGTCTTGGCCGCAGGAAGGGGGCCCTGACACCTCCTGGGACAGAGAGGACGCGGCAGCGGCCAGCTGGCCGGGGAGGGCACCCAAGATAAACTTTGCCTCGTTCACAATAGGCGAAAGGCCGGTCCTGGGTACACACACACCTTTTATAAATAAAACTGTTTCATTCACGGTGAACCAGAGAAAGGAAGAAACAACAGGTGCTGAAGATGACTAGAGTGTTGTCAGCCCGTTTGCTGATTGGAAACCAGTCCTAGATTTTGCTTCCTCCTGTTCTATCGAGTGGCCTCTGCCTGCGTGTCATTTTTACTTTTTAGTACTGTCTGCACCTGTGGCCTTTGGACCCGGTGTTTACGACAGATGGGCCGGGCCTGAGCCGTTCGTGTCGCTGTCCTTCTGCGGCGCTCCGTTCTCTGCCAGCCGTGGCTGCGTCCCCTGCTAGCTGCTGGGCTCGGGGTCCAGGGCTCCGAGCTGGGCCCACTTATGGCCATCCTTCCTCTTTGCTGCCAGGCCATTGCCCCTCAAAGCTGAGTGCTTGGTGGCAAACAAAACGTTGGGGATGGGGACCTTCCCCTCAAATGTCAGAACTGGACCCATTTCTACCACTTTTTCAATCTTTCTTTATAGCTGTTGTTTTCAGAGATTTCCTGATTCTCTTTGCTTTCCCTTTAATGAAGGTCTAAATGCACCTGGTAAACGGACATGTGGGAGGGGAGGGCGTCTTTGTTTTCTTGAAAGATACGAGTGACGTGTGCGTGAATGGTGTACTTGGGACTTTCCTAGGGAGATTCATCTGCTGGCTTCTTTGCTCTTCCTCCTGTACTTTGGACTTTCTTAGGGAGATTCATCTGCTGGCTTCTTTGCTCTTCCTCCTGTACTTTGGACTTTCTTAGGGAGATTCATCTGCTGGCTTCTTTGCTCTTCCTCCTGTACTTTGGACTTTCCTAGGGAGATTCATCTGCTGGCTTCTTTGCTCTTCCTCCTGTACTTTGGACTTTCTTAGGGAGATTCATCTGCTGGCTTCTTTGCTCTTCCTCCTGTACTTTGGACTTTCCTAGGGAGATTCATCTGCTGGCTTCTTTGCTCTTCCTCCTAACAGACTGAGAAGGCGGATTTTAGCCCAGCAGAAAGCAAATGTTTGTCTAGCGGACAAGGAGATAGTCGTGAAGGTCCAGCCTCCCCTTGAGGCTGTGCCAGCCTGGAGAAACAGACTGGGTGTCAGGGTCCAGACCACACCCCCTCCCCCTCCTAACTTCTCTGCAAAGCATCATGCTTGTAGGGGGAAACAGGCCCATTTTTATAGCATCCATTAATTTTTTCCTAGAATAGCACACTTGTCACTCAGTCCCTGTCTCTAGACCCCCAGAAGCGGACATTCTATTTGGACACGAGAGGACAGCGGAAGATACGTCTGTCTATGTGTCACCACGCCACGGGGAGGCGGGTGCACAGCCCGCCGGAACAGCTCTTCCAGGGGCCTCCTCACCCCGTGTGTGCACATGTGCAGGAGGGGCAGAAGGTCGAGCTCTCTGGGGTCCCACTTAGCCACTTTCTACTTTTTTTTTTTTTAAGGTTTTCAAAATAACATTTATTTCTTAAAAGTTAACATGTGCATGATAGGAAACCAGAGAACACAAGAAGCAAAAAATGAAGTCATCCATCATCACAAGCAGTTTACCATTTGATGTGTCCTTCTAGGTCTCGTTTGTGTGTTTAAACACAACTAAGCATCCATTTTTATGTAATTAAGATCATACAGTTATGTATTTGCTGCGTCGGGTCTTAGTTGCAGCACACAGGGATCTCTTTGTTGAGGTACGCGGGATCTTTCATTGTGACGTGCGGGCATCTCTCTAGTTGTGGCATGTGGGTTTCCTCTCTCTAGTTGTGGCATGTGGGTTTCCTCTCTCTAGTTGTGGTGCGCAGGCTCCAGAGCGCGTGGGCTCTGTAGTTGGCGGCACTTGGGCTCCCTAGTGGAGGCACGCGGGCTCAGCAGTTGTGGCGCGTGGGCTTAGTTGCCCCGCGGCATGTGGGATCTTAGTTCCCCAGCCAGGGATCGAACCCGTGTCCCCTGCATTGGAAGGCGGATTCTTTACCACTGGACCACAGGGAAGCCCCTCGGCCACTTCCTAGGCGCACGACACAAGGCACCTTCCTCTCTCCACGCCTTCCGATGAAGCAGTTAGCGTGTGTGAAGCTCACAGCAAGTCTCAGAGGCTCTAGGCAGGACCCTGACGGTGACGGGGTTGGTAGGGATGTGACGTTGGCTCCTGCATCCTCGATTTCTGCTTTCCTAGCGTTGTTACAGACCATCATTCACAAGACCGTATCCAGCCCATCTCTGAACTGTGTCGCCACGTGTCCAAGAAGAAGCCCACCCTCCTGCACACCTGCTGTGATGGGCTCCCCTGGGCCCCCGATCCCATCTCTTTCCTGTCCAGGCACTGACCACACGCCCCAGAGTGCTCTGAGCGGAAGAGCGTCGCCTTGCTGCCCCCCTGTTTAGCCCCTGTTGCTGGCTGGACATTTGCATTACCTGTGGATTTTCCGTGTTAGAGAAGGCGATTGATATTTGTGCATCTTTATTTACCTTTTGGATTCTTATTCCACGATCAAGTCCCAGGTGTGGAGTTACTGGGTCAGAGAGTGTGATGGGCCGGGAGGCCTGTGAGCCTCAGAGGAGGCATGGACCTCTGAGGGCCCTTTCCTAGGACATGGCCAAGAGAGTGACAGATTTTCCTTCTTAAGTGAGGAATCTCTACTGCAGCACCCTGGACAGGGCCCCTCAGCCTCTACTGGAGTACGTCCAGCTACTGGACCGTGGTTTCCTCCACTGAAATAAATACAAATAGTGATAACATGTTTGCTTTGTCGGATTAGCTTTGGGGTGGTGTGCTTTTAACACTCGGACTAGAAAACACCCCACTTACCTCATCTGTTTACTGGTGAGTTAGGTGAGAGGTCCAGGGAGCGGGAGAAGCGGGGTGGGGGGGGCGGTGGAGTGGGAGGCCCCAGGATTCAGTCTTGGATCTTTTTCTAAGTACTTTGAAGTACAGTTACCGCCCCTTCTTGGGTAGCTGTGTCGGACATACACAGAGCAGTAGCGGTCAGCTGTGCATTTCTTGGCCATGATGGGGTCTTATGCAAAGAGAGCCATTTCATCCCCGCCAGCTTCTACATACATTTTTTTTAAAATTTATTCTTGGCTGTGCTCGTTTCTGTGCAAGGGCTTTCCCCAGTTGTGGCAAGTGGGGGCCACTCTTCATTGCGGTGCGCAGGCCCCTCACTATCGCGGCCCCTCCCGCTGCGGAACACAGGCTCCAGATGCGCAGGCTCAGTAGCTGTGGCTCACGGGCTTAGTTGCTCTGCGGCATGTGGGATCTTCCCAGACCAGGGCTCGAACCCGTGTCCCCTGCATTGGCAGGCAGACTCTCAACCACTGCGCCACCAGGGAAGCCCCTACATACATTTTTATTTTATCTTTCCAGTTTAATCAGACCCCCCAACGTCTTAGATGTCAATTATTCTACAGTTAACCTCTCTTTTTTTAACTGAAGTATAGTTGATTTGCAATATTACATTAGTTTCAGGTGTACAACATAGTGATTCAATATTTTTGTACAGTATACTCCATTTAAAGTTATTGTAAAATAAGGGCTGTATTCCCTGTGCTGTACAATATATACTTGTAGCTTATTTATTTATACATAGTAGTTTGTATCTATAAATCCCCTAACCATATTTTCCTTTCCCCCCTTTCCTCTCCCCACTGGTAACCACTAGTTTGTTCTCTATATCTGTGAATCTATTCTGTTTTGTTATATTCATTCACTTGTTTTATTTTTTAGATTCCACATATAAGTGACAATATACAGTATTTGTCTTTCTCTGTCTGACTTTTGTCACTTAGCATAATACCCTCCGGGTCCATCCGTGTTGCTGCAAATGGCAAAATTTCATTCTTTTTTATGGCTGAGTAATATTCCACTGTATATATGTACCATATCTTCTTTATCCATGTCTCTGTCGATGGACATTTAAGTTGCTTCCATATCTTGGCTATTGTAAAGAGTGATGCTACGAACATGGGGGTGCATGCATCGTTTTGAATTAGTGTTTTTGTTTTCTTCAGATACATACCCAAGAGTGGGATTGCTGGATCATAGGTAGTTCTACATTTAGTTTTTTAAGGAACCTCCATATTGTTCTCCATAGTGGCTGCACTAATTTACATTCCCACCAACAGTCTAAAAGGATTCCCTTTTCTCTACATCCTCACCAACATTTGTTATTTGTAGACTTTTCGATGATAGCCATTCCGACAGGTGTGAGGTAATATCTCGTTGTGGTTTTAATTTGCATTTCTCTGTTGATTAGTGATGTTGAGCATCTTTTCATATGCCTGCTGGCCATCTGTATATCTTTGGAAAAATGTCTATTCAGGTCTTCTGCCCATTTTTTAATTGGGTTGTTTGTTTGGTTTTTTTTTGATGTTGAGTTGTATGAGCTATTTATATATTTCGCTATTTTATGTTATATACTCAGTCATACCATTTGCAAATATTTTCTGCCCTTCAGTACAGTTAACCTCTCTGAGTCTCACTTTTGTATCGTTAAATGGGTGAAGGGTTATTGGGAGATTAAATGTATCCAATATAAGGTATTAGTACTAGTAACCTGATGTTTCTCTTCAAATGAATTAACTAACTGCCAGTGCAGTTTCTTTCATATCCTTCAACAATTCCAGGTGTATTTACTGACACTCTGCTCTGCTCACAGCACTAAGATGTCCACAGTGGCCGGTGACATGATTTGCATTTGTAAGGGCTCTAGCGATGATGGTGATAGATACACACACATGTAAAACCAAGGTGTTTGGTAGAAACTGACAGGTTTTGCAAGAGGGGCATGAAGGTGCAAAAGGTAAAAAAAAGAAGCACTTGCAGTTACACTTGGGGAAGGGCAGCTCCAAGACGCCTCCACTGAAGAAGCAATAATAAGTTAGTCATTGAAGAATGTGTAGACTTTGGACAGGCTGTTGGGAGGACAGAGAAGGCAGATGCAGAGATGACTTGGATTAAGGTGTGTAGGTGTGAAAGAGGATGCCTGGCCTGGTCAGGGAATACAGGGGGGCAGGTGTATGTGTGGGTGTGTCTGTGGGTGTGTCTGAATGCGTGTGGTTGTGTGTTTGAGTGTATGAGACTCTGTGTGTGTATGTGTGTGTGTGTGTGTGTGTGTGTTGGAAGGATGGGTGACGTGAGGAAGAAGGAAAGGAGATGAAGTTGAAAAGGGAGTCTGGAGCCAGGTCGTGGAGCTCCTTGACTGCCTTGCTCCTGAGAATTATCTATAAATTGTCTGTTAAAATACTAGAAATAAGTGATAACATCCAGGATACCGCTGCTAAAATCAAGGCTTTGCTTTGATGTGTACCAAAAAGAACCGTGATGGGACATTCGTTTCCAGGAAATAGAAATGAGTAATAATGATGCCCGTGCGTTTTCGACATTACTCTCCCACTTTATGTTTCTAAAATTTCAATCCTGATTTATAGCCTTGACGTATCCTGAGGGTAGGTGTGTTAAGCATACTCTAAGTAGGGTATAAAGGCCCATTTCTGTTGTAAACAGTGGTTAAAGCTTAAAAATCATCAAGCGGAGATCTGCCAGCTACGTTTTGCAGGTCTTTTTATTTGTTTACATATTTAGCAGAACGCAGGGTTAACTTTTTTAAATGTTTCTTTCTGTGCATCCTTCCTGGAGAAAGAGCAAAGAAAACAGTTGGGAATAATAGGACGTGTTCTTTTTCTCTGAGTGACTCAGGGACGCGCGCGCTGAGCACCGCACCTGCCTGTTTATCTTCCTGATGTGGTCAAGTTGATGTGAAGGCCGAGCCCTGAAATGCAAGTCTTCCCTTTGAGCGTCAAAATGGAAAAGTTAAGTGCCCACTTCTGGTTCACTGGTAGAGGACAGCACATGGGCTTCCCGATGGGCGGGTTTACTGGAAAGCATGTGCTTAGTGTTATTGACAAGCGAGATGATGAGTTTGCTCTGAGAGCCTCTTCCTGGGAGGCTGGCAGCTCGGTTACAGGCCGTGGGTTCCCCGGGTGTGTATCCCCTGCACCCGGCTCTCCCGGTGCTTCTGTACTGAGCCTCGGGGTCCTTTCCTTTCCTGAAACACTTTCCTGGTCTCTATCTGTACCGAAACAATAACGATGATGATGAGGACGATAATGATGGTGATAATAGTAGGAACAACAGCAATAGCGTAAGTAGATTTCCCTGGAGGAGCCTCTCCCGCTAACCCTGCCCGCCTGCCGAGCAGTATGGAGACTCACTGGATTGTTTTCACTTCCTGTGAAACCCTCCTCTTCTGCTTTTCTCCCCTTTCATCTCTGTTCTTTCTCTTCTCAGTGTCTTTTGGACAAGACTTTTTGTGTCTCAGTGATTCCAAGCAAACAAGCTGTTCTGCCGTACAAAAAAATAAAAAATAAAAAGTAACATGCCTCAAAACACTATAGTAGATTACTTGCCTTCAAGATTAAGCTAAAACGTTTCCTGGAGCTTCGTCTTCAAGTCTGAACATCGCACCACTTAACTAGATGATAACAGAGTGTTTCTAGTTTCTTTCTTCTTTTCTTTTTGCCAGTAAACCGTATCTGTACTAACCCAGGGCCACCTTTCGGTGAGGATGGAACAGGAGGCTGCCCTCTGCCATCTAAACACGCCTCTAGCCCTGTTTATTTATGAGACGCTTTTTGTACTGGATGCAAACTGCTGTCCGTGTGATCCAGCTTTGTGGCCCACATCACATGTCCTGGTAATCTGATAGAAGGCTTTAAATGGATGGGCAGCTCTGCCAGCTTTGGGTGCCAGAAGGTTTTGGGCTTTGAAAGGAAGAAACAGTGAACAAACCCCAAATCAGAATCTCTAACTGCTATTTAATCACAACGCCCTAAGAAACATCTGAAGTTTTACCAGATGCCTGGGGTGAATTTATAAATTTTTCTGTATTTAAAAGAATGCAAAGTGTATAGCCCTTAAAATTTACTTAGTATGTTCATATTATTATATCTATTTTAAATTTCATGATTTTTTTTCATGAAGAAAGCACAACTAATGAGCTCTTTGGACGTGACTGCTTTGCATTGTTTGTAATGTGCTTCGAATATAGTATTCCTGGCTTGGAAGGCACTTAGAGAAAGATTTAAGAGAACGCATACAGGTTGGCCTCAGATGGGAGAATGCTAGTTCTGACTAGCAAGAACACATACCAATAGCACCCAGTGCCGATACTAATTGATTACATTCCAGGATGTGGGACAATCTGCCCAGCAGAGTATGGTAATTATTCACGGAATGAATTGTTATGTTGTCGTTATGAGAAGAATCCAAAAATCTTTGCTTTGTGTGTGGGGGAGGGAGATGGCACAGACAGTATGGCCAGTTTAGAATATGTGTCGTGTGTACCTAAAATAGGTTGCATGAGAGGCTGTTTTGATAGAAACCAATCCACTTGTACATTTTTTAGGTGTTGTGAAGTATTTGATAAATCCTGGGAGATACAAATTAAGATCCGTCCTTCCAGGAGTTTCTGTCTAGTTTGGGAGGCAGATCTACGCAGAACAAAACAGGGAGAAGCATATGAGGCAGACAAATAAGCTCTGCGTTCCATTGCCCACTGTCCACGCTGGTGCAGAGAGGTTTGGAGTCATCTGATAAGAGGTGGATGATTCCCATCATTGGAAAGGAGCTGAGTACAGGTTCCAGAATCATGTGATGTGTGCTCATTCCTAATCCATGGGGAGATTCGGCAGCCTCCCTCCTTTTCTACCCTACTGAACACCCCCGAGTTTCTGGGTAAAGACAATTAGACTTCAGACAGCAGAAAAATTTGGGAGTGGACAACTGCTAATTATTAGAGAAATGGAAATCAAAATCACAATGAGGTATCACCTCACACGGGTCAGGATGGCCATCATCAAAAAGTCTACAAACAATAAATGCTGGAGAGCGTGTGGAGAAAAGGGAACCCTCCTACACTCCTGGTGCGTGGGAATGTAAATTGGTGCAGGCACTGTGGAGAACAGTATGGAGGTTCCTTAAAAAACTAAAAACAGAGCTACCATATGATCCTGCAATCCCACTCCTGGGCATATATCCAGAGAAAACCATAATTCAAAAAGATACATGCACCCCAATGTTCATTGCAGCTCTATTTACAATAGTCAGGACGTGGAAGCAACCTAAGTGTCCATTGACAGAGGAATGGATAAAGAAGATGTGGGGGGGGTGTGTGTGTGTGTATGTATGTATGTATATATATATATATATATATATATATATATATATTCCTCAACCATAAAAAAGAACGAAATAATGCCATTTGCAGCAACATGGCTGGACCTAGAGATGATCATATTAAGTGAAATAAGACAGAGGAAGACAAATATCATATGATACCACTTATATGTGGAATCTAAAATATGACACAAATGAACTTATTTATGAAACAGACAGACTCAACAGACAGAGAAAACAAATATAGTTACCAAAGGGGAAACGGGGTGGGGGAGGGATAAGGTAGGAGTTTGGGATTAGCAGATACTCACTACTATATATAAAATACATAAACAGTAGGGTCCTACTGTAGAGCACAGGGAACTATAGTCAATATTCTGTAATAAACCATAATGGAAAAGAATATGCAAAAGAATATGTTTATTTATGGATAACTGAATCACTTTGCTGTACACCTGAAACTGACACAACCTTGTAAATCAACTCTACTTCAGTAAAAAAAAGGAAGAAGAAAAAAGAAAAATTGGGAGTGGAGAACTCCACATGAGCGCATCAAGCCCCCACCTGTATGAACCCCACCTACCACCTGCTTCTTCCCTCAGCACCTCTTCTGTGTGCAGGTGGGGAAACTACCAAAGGGCATGGTGGTCCTGGGAGGGGGGCCTCCAGGCCGGGCCACAGCCTGCCCTGCACTTCCTTAGGGCTCCTCGTGCATCCATGAAATCGCATCGAGTCCATAGGTATTGACTGCACATTTCTCCCCTGTTGAATCGGAAGCCCTGAAAACCACATTATCCTGTGTTCTGCTTTATTCCTCGTTCCTAACACATGCCTGACCTGTAGCAGGAGATGGATGTATATTTTCAATGAATGAATCAGGCATTGGTGTATCCAGACCGTCAGATTCTTCTGCCAACTTTGGCTGGTGTGTCATGTAGAAGGTGTGTCCAACGCTGAGATTGGGATTCACCCCTAATGTTTGGATCAACGATAGAAAGAAGAGTACAGAGGGAGACTCAGAGACAGAGGCCAACGTGTTCCTTCTCTGCAGTTGGCCAGTGTCCTCCTTCAGTGCCCCATCAGGAAGGTAACCTGTTAGTATAAGCTCGTGTCCCTTTCATTTGTAGAAAGAGACTTTATTTTTCCTTCAGAGGACAGTGGGCATATAGCACTATTTGCTATGGCAGCATTTGATCTGAAGCAAAGTTCCTAATGAAATATAATATATGGAACACAAGAGTAGTAACGTAATCAAAAGCGTGATGAAGGACACACGCGATGATTGCTTATAGCAGCTCATTATTCTTGCATTACACCTGCTCATGTAATCGAGGCCTGTTGGCTTGACATGTTGGTGTCAAACATGTATGTTGAAACTATATCGAGAAAGTGAAGTTGAAATGTCTGATGCCTTCAATATGGGAGTGACATTGTCTCATTGAAAAATAATCGAGAGGGAGTTCCCTGGCGGTCCAGTGGTTAGGGCTCCGAGCTCTCACTGCTGAGGACCCGGGTTTGATCCCTGGTCAGGGAACTAAGATCCCACAAGCCGCTCAGTGAGGCCAAAGGGAAAAAAAAAAGAAAAATAACTGGGAGAATAGCATTTTAATTTTCCAAGTACTCTTTCTATATTATCGTCTAAAACTGTTCAGATTAAGTAGTTACCCAGAGGAGTTATGGTGCAAAATGAGTTTCACCCTGCACAGTGTTTGAAGAACATATACTGGGATGGTACATATTTTTTTCTTCCTAGGAGACTTTTATAATATATATCATATCTATCATATGCCTTCCAAATATATATATTTTAAAGGCCTCCTAGATGTCTTCCATGGATCCTTTAATGGGAAGTACACGCTGAGCAGGGATGTCTTCAAATTAACCATTGTCCGTTCTTAACTATCTGTTCTTATAACAAAGCTCAGGGCCTCCCCCATGCTTGCCACACCTAGGTTGTTTGGAAGGAACAAGATGCTTGAAAGAGATTTAAGTTTAATCCATACCTGAAGATCTACTTCTCTTTTTTGCACGAATGCCTCCCTTCCTGGTTTAACTGGGGAAATGCCACAGCACTTTGAGAACATTAAAAAAATACGTTGCTTTCAACACACATGCCCCTTGCTTTTGGGTTTAGCGCAGACAGTCTCTGTAGGAACTGATGCCCTTGGCGGAAGTAAATAGCTCTTTCTAAGGTTGACCTTCCCTAACGGGTCCAACATGAAACTTGGTCCCCTTACTCTTTCATCTAGTCTACTCTTCCTACATAGGATAGTAACTAATTAAATATCCTGGTTTATCGATCACCAGTGGAATTGTAAGGTTGTGTTGCAGTGAGTGAGTTATAAGGAGTGACATAAATGCCAGAAAGAGCATCATTACTCGAAGCTGTCCTGTGGGTTCTTTATTGATTCTTATTTGAACAGCTATGGCCAGAATCTAGTTTAGGTAATTACATTGTTTTCTAAGTTAAAATAGTTCAACCATGTCGAATGCAGCAGCACGTTCTGGCCTTCGTCACTTATTTTTTTCTGTGTATTAATAGAGATTCGAAGTATGTTTTGGCCCTGGTGCTGGTGCTCCCTTGGTCCACCTTCAAGGATGAGCGGCATCTTTGTTAGACGAATCTGTTGTCTATCAGCGCTAACCCCGGACGGACCATGGTGGGATGTGAGAGGAGAGGAGAAGTACATGCAAAGTCCACTCCTGACGTCTGACTTGAGCAACTAGGGGGGGCTGCCGTCTCTCAATATGGGAGAGGCTGTGGGTGGAGCTGGTTTGCGGCAGGGAGGGCACCTGCAGCTTCTGGTCCAGCACTTTGATTTAATTGTGAGCTGGGCGTCCCAGGGAGGATGTCAAGTAGGCATTGCTATTAGTCTGGAGTGTAGGCAAGAGGTCCTGGCCGGTGAGGTACATATGGAGGTTATTGGTATATAGAGAGTATTTAGATCTGTAGGATTGAGGAGAGAGAGGAAAGAGGACCGGCGGGGGGGGGGGACATCCTTCTGGGGGCTTCCACAGGTGCGGAGCAGCGGTGCCAGGGCGGCCTGTGGGTCCAGTGGCTCGAGGGCTGAGCGTGGACGGCTGGGGAAGCCGACCGAGGGCCCTGGCGGCCTTGGCAAGAGCGGCCGCTTGGCCCCCAAAGCCTAGTGGGAGTGGACTTGAGGGACCGTGGGAGAGAGGGCGGGAAACAGGGGAGAAGAAGCGACGTTGAGTTTTGCTGCAAAGGGCAGCAAGGGACAGAGATGCTGTCTCACAGGAAAGTGAGGTCGAGTGAAGTTTTTGTTCGGTTATTTTGGTTTTAAGATGAGAGAAATAGCATATTTACATGCAGTTGGGAATGAATGAATGATGAGAGTGAGAGAGAGGGAGAAGTGATGCCCTCGTGGGTGGGAGATGGACCAGGTTGACCAGAGGGCTGGGCTTTAACTGGGAGTCTGGGGGGTCCGTTTGTGTTGACAAGTGGGGAGGAAAGTCTGCGGGGACGGGCGCTATGGACACACGGTGTCAGCCTGCGTGAGTGGGCTTTCCGGGGCTACTGCGTAAAGTACCGCAAAGTGGGGCTTGCGTAACGGAATTTTATTCTCTCATAGCTCCAGGGCCCAGAAACCTGAAAGCAGGTGTCAGCAGGGTTGGTTCCTTCCGGAGGCTTGAGGGAGGGTCTGTTCCGTGCCTCTCCCCCAGCGTCCGGTGGTTGGTGGTGGTTCTCGTGTTCGCTGGGTTGCAGGTGCATCCCTCTGTCCCCCGCCTGCGCTGTCACAGGGCCTTCTCTCATGTGTCTCCTCTGTATTTCTCGTCCTCTTATAAGGATACTAGTCCTCTTGGATTTAATGCAGCCTGACCTCATCTTAACTTGATTACATCTGCCAAGATCCCATTTCCAAATAAGGCCATATTCACAGGTTCTGGACGCACATGGATCTGGGAGAGACGCTCTCCAACCCAGGCCCTCTGGAGGGTCTCTTGGGATGCTTGCATCTTCTCGGGAAGTAGAAAGCAAGGCCGTCAGCTGAGAGTGAGGCAGGCTAGGAGGTGTTTGAAGACCGGGGGTGAGGCGGAGCCTAGGACTGGCGCTGAGTCCGCGGGGGCTGAGCGGGCAGGGCTGCGTGCCTCTGACACGGCTCGGCTGCACGGTTTTGGGGGCCGGGTGGGTCCACGGGGGATGGAACTGGGCGGTGTTAACCAAACCGGTCCCACCAGATGCGGGAAAGGCGAGAGGCTTGGGGGCGCACCTAAGGCTCTCTTAGCATAACTGACCACGGAACTTAAATTAGGGAAGGAGGAGAATGAAGACATCAAGATCATGGAGGCTTCGTGAAATGGCCAGACGTGGAGAGGCGGGTGGGCGGACGCCGTGGAGGAGGTGACAGCAGGTAGAGCTGAGAGAGCGTCAGTCCTGAAAGCGGCTGGTGGAGAGCCTGCGGGCTTCGACTGGGGAGGGGGCAGCTGGGGACAGGTGGGTGGCATGGTCCCTGGGGGAGAGGACTCGGGATAGGGCAGGGGTGGGAAGCACTGTTCCCACTTGTACTAAAGTGAACGCACATCAAGGCAGGTGGTGACGGGCCTAGGGACCGTGAGCCAGGAGCTAAACCTTCCGGAAAGGAAGGGAAGTGATTTGGAGCCAGTAGGTCACAGCAGAATTGAAGGCGATACAATTTGATGTCATGAGATTCGAAAGTGTGGGCTCCTGGCAGGTGGGAGGGCTTGTGACCGGAAAGTGGTGAAGGGAAGCGCAAGGGGGCCAGGTCAGTCATGTGGTTCCTCCCCGCCTTCGCATGTAAACGCACCCCTTCCCTTAGAGAGAAGAGGTCACGGTGGGGTGGAGTGACACTGGGTGCAGGTGGGCAGAGAACTCTAGCCTCTCTGCTTGCATCCCCCAGGCTCCTCTGCAGGGACCCACGACCCCCAAACATGGCACTCTCCCGGAGGGAGTTTGAGGAACCAGCTCTACCGCACTTTCCCTGGGGTTCCTTTTTATTTTTTAATGATTATTTTGAAAAAATTCAAGTAAACACTACACCATAAACATTCATGTGGTCGTCACCCAGCTGGAGGCTGTTCAAGCACATAATGTCACACCCTTCAGTGTGCATCAGAAGAAAGGCCCATTTTCTTGCATAATTACTGTATCATTATCACACCTCAAATCCACAGTGATTCCTTGACGGCATGCGCTGTCCCGCTGTCTTGTCGGCCGTACTCCACGCACATGATCTGACACAGCTCTGAGGGCATCCTTGTCACATGTGGAGGCCTGGATGGATCCAGTGAACGTTCGACAGTAACCAGATGTCCATTAGGAATCACCTGGCTTAACTCTGAATAAACTAGTGTATTCTTAGCTGACACTTATTGGCCACTTTCTAAGTGCCAAGAGTTATTCTCAGAACTTTTGTAAGCATTAGCCCTTTAAATGCTCTCACTCATATTATGGGGTCGATGCTGTTTTCGTCCTGTTTTGCCCAGGAAGCTGAGAGTTCAGAGCCCGACAGCTCATGGGCAGAGTCGGAGGTGACGTAGCCAGTGGGGGGATGCATGGCCCCTGAGAGTGGACGGCCTGGCTTCGAGTCCTATCTAAACAGCAGAATGACAGTAGAACCTACCACATGGGATTGTTTTGAGAACTCGGTGAGTTAATCCATGTATAAAGTAAGGGGCACATATGTGTTGGCTCCTGCTGAATTAGGGTTTTAATCCACTTGTGACTCCAGACCGCAAGCATGACCCTAGTATAAAAATACACTGTATTTGGTAAATTAAGACATAGAAATAGATTCCTGTTTTTCGATGTGACTGGATCAGTTCGCTTAGCTTATCACAAAGAAAAAGATTCGGTGGGTGGTTTATACAGGCAGGAAAGTAGGCCGTGTGGTCACCGGCAGCCTCTTAATCCCCCGGGGAAAGGGCAGAGAGTAAGGGGGATGCTGGTAAAAACCATCATTCCTGGGGACTCAGCCCCCTGGAGACTCAGACTGGAGACCCACACGCTCACTGCTAGGGTCGCGATTGTTCAGCAATACCGAGTTTTAACTTCATAATCTGCAGACCTCGAGTGATGTTTTCTAAGAAAGTTCCAGCAAAGCCGAAACATGCACGGAGCTGTGGCTCTCCCAAGACCACAAGAGGCCGAACCACCGGGTGAGTCACGGAACGTGGTTGTGCCGTGGTTTCCCCTCTAAGGGCTCACGTAAGAAAGCACACGTGTGCACACACGCACGCACACTCATGCGCACACACGCCTGATGAACACCCTTATCAGAGGCCTTTGCTCCCCACCCTCTCGCCGCGTCTCTGAGCTCAGTCTGCGCCGGCCCCTCATCCGACCATCCTTGGGTGCCGTGTCCCTCCGTCTGTGGCTGGGGCCCCCCCACCCTGGACGGTGACAATGCCCACAGCCCCTCCCAGTCCCCAAGTCAGAGACGGAGTCATGCTCATCTCGTGGCCGCGGGTTTGGCTTTGCGTGTGGTTCAAACTGAGCATCAGTCCAATGGTTGACCTAGAGGTGGGTGCACGTGTGCATCTGTCCGTGAAGACAGGAGAATCCCAAGCAGTGAACGGGATCAGAAGTCTGTGTTGGCCTGACCAGGTCAGCATCCTTTGCCTTCTACCCTAGGGGGGCACAGAGAAACCCTCCAGGACATTTCCTGGCAATTGTCTACATTACCCAAGAGTGTCTTACATGAACTTTGTGAGAATGAAGTTAGCCCCTGAGCAGAATGCTGATGATTTTTATTATCTCACCTTAAACATGCTTAATGAGTTAATATCATGTTGTGTGATTAAAACCAATACATTTATATTTTCTATCTTTGGCCACACTTCTTTCTTTCACTCCCTTTTTATGGCGTTTTAAATGTTGAACTGGGGATGAACAGAATTCCATATTGTTTGCCATATGTATTCATTATAGGTTTGGCATCTGTAATGGAGATTTACAAAAAACAGTGATTTAAACAAGATAGAAGTGGATTTCTCTCCCATTTAACTGTCGGCATACGTAGGCTGGACTGTCATCGGATCTACGCCCCTGGGATCTTTTTACTCCCTGATACAGGGGTTTGCCTTCATCAGCATAATCCCAGAGGGTTTACCAGGGTGCTTGGCTTATGCCGTTTCAGTTAGAGGAAGGGATGTAAGTGTGAAGGAGGGAGAGAGTGACCCTATACTCTGTAAGATCATGACTCAGAAATAGTAAACCCACTTCCCTGCTCCTCCCTTTGGCCAGAACTTAGTGACAGGATCACAGCTAATCGGAAGGGAGTCTAGAACATGCGTCTTTGGGAGGCCATGGAAGTGGTCAAAATTCAGGGGCTAGTATAAGAGCAGTAGGGGAGAACTGATTTGGGGGATAGTTAGCAATCTCAGCCACATCATAGAACTAGAACTCCTTTCATTTAGATTCTGATGGTTATTAATATTAAATCATGTATATCTTTTCCTGTCTTTGCCAGAGATGGCTTTTGGCCACTAGACTCTGTTTTCCCCTTTCTTGGTAATCAGTAGGCACTGATACATGGTTGTCCAGCCAAGGACTGCAATTACTCATCCTTCTTGCTGCCAGGTTTGGTTAGGTGAACACTTCTCGACGGTGGAACAAGATGTGAGAGGAAGGGGATTGGTCCACCAAGGCTGAGGATGCTGAGCGAGTGTCAGTTCCCTGGTTCTCGTTCTCCTGTGTTGTCTGAACGCAGGAACGAGGCTCCAGGCTCTAAGGGATGGTGGGACCATGTATGGAGGAAGCCTGGATCCTTGAGTCGCCACGTGGAAGTGAGCTGCCCACTGACCAAGAACTCTTGCTGGGACTGTTTCATGAGGAAAACGTAAATGTCCATTAGGCTTCAGCATGATGTATTTGGGGTCCCTTAGTTAATGTCACTCTAGCCCACCCTCCCTGATGCACTCTCTCTTTTTAGGCCTCCGTTTGCTATTGTAGTCATTGTGCTGTGGAACTAAAGGATCCACAAGAAACACCAGAATTTTGAATTCTAAGCAGCTGGTGAACATTTTTGGGTTGTAACATTTCTCCAAATTTTGTTGTTATTCACGAATTCTCCATTTGTTTGTGAATTTTGTTCTCTGTCAAAACATTTAAGACTATTTTCCATCTTTTAGAAATTGAACAGCAGTTTTTCTGACACTGGTTTTTCTGATGATAAATAGTTTTTTTTCCTTCTATTTTTGCGTGTCAAGACGCTTAACGAAAAAATCAGTGTGCACTGATGGGCAGGGATTCCGTGTAACACTTGTCACAGTATTTCCTACAAGAGACTGGCTTTGGAACTCATTCTTAGAGAACAAATCGCATGCAGCCAGACCATATTTAACTTCAAGGTGGAATATACGATCTGAGGCCTTCTAACGTAGAGAAGCAGCCAAGACCCTATCTTTTCTTTTTTTTTTTTTTTTAATTAATTAATTAATTTATTTTTGGCTGTGTTGGGTCTCCGTTTCTGTGCGAGGGCTTTCGCCAGTTGCGGCGAGTGGGGACCACTCTTCATCGCGGTGCGCGGGCCTCTCACTATCGCGGCCTCTCCCGTTGCAGAGCACGGGCTCCAGATGTGCAGGCTCAGTAGCTGTGGCTCACGGGCTTAGTTGCTCCGCGGCATGTGGGATCTTCCCAGACCAGGGCTCGAACCCATGTCCCCTGCATTGGCAGGCAGACTCTCAACCACTGTGCCACCAGGGAAGCCCCAAGACCCTATCTTAACATGAAACTCCCAAGTGAAAATGATACTATAATTCTGCAGAAACACTAGGTCAGATGTCTTCTCAATAAGCTTCACAAGGCTACTAATTTATGCAAAGTCAATCAAAGTGTTTCCAAAGTCAAGAAAACATTGTAGTCATTTGTTTTCCTCCTCCAGACCTGAGTTCCGGTCCAAGTTAGGATCACAGGCTGGGAAAACAGAAGGCACCAGTGGCCACTGGCTCAAGCACCATATTTTAATGGTCATTCCCCTGCTCCAAAGGCTACCAGTTTAGTAAGATTTTTAAAACTTACTAATTAACTTCAATGACTAGTCACATTGGAAAAAAGCCCAGGAGAGATGGCCGAATACTAATTGGTCTATGGGTTGCATAGTCTTAAGCCATTGCCCCTTTTTTTCCTTTGTCGGATTCTATAATGTTTTTGACAATTAAAATGTGATATAATCCTCATCACACAATTTTTTGGAAAGTTTCAATATATATCAATGACCTTTATATGTTTATGCCCTGTGATCTGGTAGTGATTACAGTTTCTGAATATCTATCCTAAGGATATTTGAACTCTTTAATTAATCAGTTCATTTAATCCACATTATGGAGGCTCATATTTTCCAGGTACTTTTCTAGGTCTTGGGAATAGAGTATAGTGAATGATACAAAATTTCTGCCCTCATGCAGTTTCCTTTCTAATAATAAAATGATAAACAAATCAAGAAATAAATACAAAAACAATAAGATAATGTCAGGTAACATTAAACTCAGTGACAAAAACAAGAGCAGGTAAGGAAATGGCCAGTAATGGCAAGGGTGTTGTACACTTCACATGGTTTACTGAGGGGTGACAAAGGCCTTTTTGAGGAGATGACATGAGCAGTGACCCACATGAAGTGAGGGACAGTCCTGCTGAGTGTCATTGGATGGGTATTCTAGGCAGGGGAAGGGCAGGTACAAAGGCCCTAAGAGAACATGAATGAGGCTTATTTCAGGAGTGGCAGGAAGTCCAGGGCTAGCTGGGACAAGTGTGGAGGTGGAGAGGAACCTGGGGGGCTATGGGAAAAGGTGAGCTTGGGGCTCCCAGCCTGAGTGCAGAACCCACTGAGGTTGAGGTCCTGAGGCAGAGTCCCTGAGTTCAAGTCTCACCTTGACCACCTAGAAACAGAATGATTCTGGACAAGTTACACACCCTCTCTGAGCCCCATTTACCTCATCTGGAAAGTGGAAACAGTGATAATCCCTTCACGGCTATTAAGATGTCGAATGAGATAATTCATGAAACACACTTAAAACTGTGCTGGGCACTTAGTAAGTATTAAATATTTGCAAACTACAATCTTTATTGATCTGTTACAATATAGTCATGAACATAATCCAAGGGATTTTTAAAACCAGTTTCTGTCTCTAAAAGAATCATTTGCTATAAGGAAACTTACTATTATATACTATGTTTAAAACACTTTTTAGTCATATAATTTTGGCGGGGGGGGGAAATATTTTTGCCAGGAATTCCTCCATTTTTTTTTTTTTTCTAACTTTTGTTTAGAGTAGGCTCCCAGCTCTTAACTCAATTCCTGGTTTTTACTCTAAGGTGATAAAATCATGCCCTCCAGTTTGGGGCTGGTTTGTAGTAACTGGGTAGGAAGAATGAGTTTGTGGAACCTGGTTCTTACTCCAGCCCAAGTAAGTCACTTAGCTTTGTTGAGATTCACACTTTACGTCTGCAAAAAAATAGACTCCAACGCTCCCCTGGCAGAAGTTGATACATGTGCACATCACAGAAAGCATTTTGTAAATGTTGGGTTGTATTAGTTTGTGTTCATTCTTCTATCATCATATTTTTGTGCACATATGTGAAAAATAAATGTCTGAAGGAACTTTCTATGGAAACAAACGACACTTGAAGAAACGTAACACCACAGGTCCTAAGGGTGGAGGGTGACACCAGTTCTTCACACCACTTTGGGACAATTACCATCACCACCACCATAGCTGCCACATCCTTGAGCAAGAAGAGATCATAAACTCACTTAACAGCCATAATGCGTCTGGTGATACCTCTCAGCTGAGTGGAAAAATGCATATTGGTGTCAATGGATTTGGTTAGAATGACAACAGAACATTTTGAAATGTCTTCGTTTCCTCGGCCTGAGTCCATCTGTTACTTTTTAAAAACAGTGTCTGAAGTGCTTCTGCACAAATGAGCGTTGCCAGCTTTTCCTTCTGCAAGTGTGTATGGACCGTGCACACCCATCTGAACTCAAGCAGTCCTGGGGAGGAGAGAGTTCAGAGGTCGTGGGACGCAGTAAGAAAGGCATGCCTGTAAACACAACTGTATAGAAAACAGATAACCCACAAGGACCATCTGTACAGCACAGGGAGCTCTGCTCAGTATTATGTAACAACCTAAATGGGAAAAGAGTCTGACAAAAATAGATACATGTATATGTATCACTGAATCACTCTGCTGTACACCTGAAACTCACACCACATTGTAAATCAACTCTAGTCCAATCTAAAATAAAAATTAAAAAAAAAAAGAAAGGCACATTGATCCTCAGACTTGGCTCCAGCTAAGCCAGGAGCCAGAGTCCTTTTCCTTTCAGAGCTGGTCTTGTGAAATCTTTTACTATTTCCTCATTTCAGGGTCTTTTTTTTTTTTTTTAATTTTTAATTTTTATTTATTTATTTATGGCTGTGTTGGGTCTTTGTTTCTGTGCGAGGGCTTTCTCTAGTTGCGGCAAGCGGGGACCACTCTGCATCGCGGTGCGCGGGCCTCTCACTGTCACGGCCTCTCTTGTTGCGGAGCACAAGCTCCAGACGCGCAGGCTCAGTAATTGTGGCTCACGGGCCCAGTTGCTCCGCGGCATGTGGGATCCTCCCAGACCAGGGCTCGAACCTGTGTCCCCTGCATTGGCAGGCAGACTGTCAACCACTGCGCCACCAGGGAAGCCCTCAGGGTCTTTTTTCAATATCGGCCAGTCTACTAGTGGATGAGAAGAGAGAAAAACGAAGGTGAGCAATTAAATAAGAAATGGATGTGTGGAGACACCCATGAATGACAAGGGTTATAATCGAATTGTCAGTGAAACTTTGCTTCAGGCCTTGTTTTACCAGCTTGGTGAAGTGGGTAAATTGTCTGAAACTGCAGCTTAAAGACAGCTTCACGGGTCTGAATAATCTGTCATGTCCACAGAGCTGTAAGGGTGTGATGAGAAGTGAGGGCTCCACGAGAAGGATGTGCCTCTGAGTCCATCAACCTTCAGCTTGTGAACATCTTGAAGGAAAACGCCAGGCTCTCCCACACTGTGACTGAGCCCCGTGATTTTGCCAGCGATTCCTATATAACCCACTTCATAGAGCAACCTTTGCAGGGATGTACCTAAAGCCCAGAATTGGAACCAGCTTTACTTTTATTAAACTGGATCATGGCTGCCGTAAAATTCTGAAATCAGAGAAAAACTACACCCACACGAGTAATGTCCCCCACGATAATATTCAGAATGTGTAATGATATACCCCTAGAAAAAAACGCTTGAATTCTTCTCCTTCACTGGGTTATAACCAAGCTGACAGCCAGGAAGGGTCCTTGTGTGTGTTTCTCATCTAGCTGAGGCCTAGAGCATGGAATGTGTTTAATAAATGTTGAATGCATGAATAAAAAGGTAATGCTCGCCCAAATGTTATAAACCAATTCTGATATTACCATAAAAACACGATGCTTTGCCAGCCACCCAGGAATATAATGGCACATTTAAAAATATGCAGCATTGAGCCCTCTGTGGTGTGTGCAATTCAAACAGAGCCCGAGATAGTAAGCAGCCTGATATAATTGTTTCATTATTAACGAATGGGCTGAGTATGAAACAGAGATATATAAAAGACTAAAGGGGAACAGCTTGGAAGATAGCCCTAAATGACCCAAAGATGAGCTAATTCACCAGAAAGATGGAAAAATGCTAACTGTCTACACTCTTAACAACATAGCTTCAAAATATATGAAGCAAAAGACGGCAGAACATACATGCGGTAGTCGCTGTGGGAGACTGAACCTGCGTCTCTAGGAACTGACAGGGTTGGTCCCAGAGGCGGGCTTCGGAAGAGAAGGATGCCGGATGCTGACGTGGAGGATGCGGATCTCGGGTACCAAAGACATCGAGTGCAAGAACAAGTCTGCAAGATAGTCCGTGTGCTGCTGGCTCCGAGTGCTGGAAGGAACAGCCCTTGAAATCTACCAAATACTTTAAGTTTGAATAACTAAAGTTTAAATAGCCATGCGTCAAGGATTGCTTGTGCGCTCAGCAAAGCACGAGGATGGGCACTGAAAAACTATATTTGCAGAATTCCCTGGGGAAAATTTGTCACATAATAATATCTAACAAGGATTGAACTCCTACTGTGTGTAGCAGGCATTGTCCTTAGAATTCCCTAATTTAATTCACACAACAATCCTATGTTTATAGGTCAAGATTTCACTATAATTGTGGAATTTTATAGATAAGGAAACCTCGGCAAACAGGAGATAAATTTGCCTAATGACAAACTGAGAGGAACAGCATTTGTACTGAAGCATCCTGACAGCAGTGGGTACCCACCTAGCTGTGCTAAAAACCAGGTATTTCGTGATTTGACTTGATTTCGCGCAAACTTCTCAATGACCCTGATTTTATCCACCTTTAAAAATATGGTAGCTTGCATTATTTATATTTATGCGATATACGATCCATACCGATATGGAGATTTAATTCTCAAATGTCTGAGAAATGGCATCACATTATTTGGAAAGATGACCATCCTGGCTTGAATTGACTGGTAAAACATTCCAAGTTCATACAACGCAATCAAGTAAGCATGAAATAAGGTCTGACTTTATAATCTTCCTCTTTTGATAAATTAAAAGCTAGGTAATGTTTTCAAAATTCTGAACAAGAATATTGATTCAAAGTGCTAAGAATAGAAATATAATTAACCTAAGACTGAAGCACAACCTGTAGAAGAATCATCTTCAGACATACTGGATTTCATCCTGAAAGGAAAGAAAAAAAACTGAGGTGAGAAAGCAACAAATGCTTGAGATTGCAGGGATCGAAGTTGAGAACTGATCCATAATCAGCTAAAATGATCACCAATAAGTGAAATCTAGAAATAGTACCCCACCTCTCAGCATGCTCTCAAATACCAGCTTCTTTGCATCATTAAAGAATTCATTCTTGAAGATGTTAACTCCTTCATCCTCTTCGATCCTCCTTAATACTTCTTATGCAAAATATTAAGATTTGAAATTAGGTGAAAGAAGTTTTTAAAAGGAATAGAAACATGCGGAAAGAATTCATACTGCTCTATGAATTATGAAGTCTCAAAAACATGAACAAAAGGCATCACTTAAATGTCATCCCATTTAAATGGTGAATTCTCCAGGCCGTGTTTTTCAGTGTATTGGCAGTGGGTGAACCAAGCGACACGGCCCCCTGTTTTGCATGTCCCTTCTCTCTTCTCCCACTCTCAGCCGCCTTCCAGGACGTCCATATGCCTGGATCAATCTGTTGATTTCACTAATACTTTCCCCTCCCCCTTCAAGACTAGTGAATCATCTTAGACTCCTTGGTATGATAAGAAACTAGGAACCTTATTGATCATATATTGTCTTTTTGACTACATATTCCCCTGACCCACTTCTCGCTTTTCCTTTGATTATTGAAGGTAGATTAATTTCAAGAGCGTCATGGCCGGGAACAATTCATTCTATAGCTAAATAAAGGAAACTGGATAGGCTTCAGAATATTGCAAGGGAGCGTTCTGGGGAAAATATACTGAAGTGAAATATATGGAGACCAGGACTTGATAAAACACATGACTATCTTATATTCAATATGTGGGTTTCGATTCAGGAAGTATTCAGTGGTAAAAGAAGACTCACAATGGAAGGCTTTACCATTTTTCTTTTGAAATCCTCATGCACTTTAAGAAGATTGGAGAAAACACATTTCAGCGGGCTTGGCAGTCACTCAAATTTGTGTGCTCTAAGTTTAGAACCAAACTCAATCTGCCCCCTGTTCAAGTTCTGTTCTGTGCTGGCAAAACACTGCTTGCTTGTTCAGAGCAAGAAGGAGGGCTTGTAAAGCTCGGAAAGCTTGCTGGACATTAAGGAACTCCTCGACAATTATATTACTCTCAGCTTAAGGAAGATTGAATTAAACACATGTGGGTGATATTTTCCTTGTAACCCGTGGGTGTAAAATGAATGGAAAAATATATATATAGCAACACTTATTTGGGCTTTAGCAAAAACTCAATAATGCCTAAAATTTGCCTAAGTTCACTTGCTTTTTCCAAGCTTTTATTTCTATTTATTTCTATTTTGTCATCACCATTTCCTTTTATATTTTGAGGAAATGTTTGTTTAGGTATAGTGATCTTTTTTGCAGCATTTGAAATCCAAATATTGCAATATTGTGTTAAGATGCAAAAGCTGAAATGTGGAAAGATGTACCATAATCTATTTATATTTAATTATGTAGACTGAATTAAGCATACACATAAATATTTGAAACATATATATTCACACACAGATATGCTTATAAAAAAGTTCCACCTAAGTATTTATATAAATTTTGACTTTAAATTATTTTGCATACCAACTCTCTGAAATCTGGTAAGTAAATCTGGGTAGCTACTGGTAAAATATACTGAAAAGACTAACAGTTTAAGACTAAGAGGATTGGGGTATAAGCAAGCTACTTAGCTTCTCTGAACCCTTTTCATTAAGTAAAGAAAGATGGAGTTAGACTTGATAATATTTAAATTTGTTTCTTATACTAAGTTGACGTGAGTCAGTGATTCCAACAAGATGTTTGAAAATTACTTGATTTTATGGTTAACAATGCTAACTTTAACTGCATTTGGTTACCTATTTGTTGCTATATCCGTGCTTATCTCAAGTGGATACAAGCCAAACTGAACATCTCAGGTCCTCTTAAAATCTTTCAGACTATTTGCTGTGTACTTTTATCAGTCTTAATGCGTATCAGTCAGATTTAATGATAGCAGTCAAAATGTATGTCTGTAGGATACTTAGGAATTCCAGCAGTGCCATCTCCATACTCTGCTTTATTCACACCCCCCAATGGGTAGCACTGTGTAGTATAACAGTTAGGAACATAAACTCTGAAGTTAGACTTTTTGGCTTAACGTCCTGGCTCTGCCACTTCATGACTACTAGACTCTGGGTGAGTTGTTTTCTCTCTCTGTGCCTCTTTTTTTTTTTTGACTGTCAAAAGAAGATAACCTATTTCGTTGTGTAGTTCTGAGGATCTCGTGATTTTGTGCTCCAAGCGCTGAGAATAGTGCCTGGTGCACAGCAAAGTTTCCACAAATGTTAGTTATTTCTCTGCTTCTTGTGTGTCCCCCATATTAGAATTGAGGCTCCGTGAATGCGGCCGACGTGGTCGTGACGGCTTCACCTTCTCCTCCTCTTCCTCCTCCTCCTCCTTTTTTTAAGTTGAAGTAAACTTCGCATAACGTATAATTCCATTTGAAAGAGTACAGTTCAGTTACATTTAGTACCTTTACAGTGTTGTGCAACCGTCACCTCCGTCTAGTTGCTTAAACGTCCTTCCTCATGTGGAGGAAGTTTTCTTCTATTCCTAGTTTGTTGAGTGTTTTTATCATGAAAGGATGTTGGATTTTTTTCATATGTTTTTTGTACATAAATTGAGATGATCATATGGGTTTCTTTTTCATTTGTTAATGTGATGTATTATATTGACTGGTTTACATATGCTGACTCCTGCATTCCTGGGATAAATCCCATTTGGTCATGGAGTATAATCCTCTTAAAATGCTGCTAGATTTGGTTTTCTAGTATTTGGTTGATGAATTTTGCATATATATTCATAAAAGATATTGATTAAGAGTTTTCTTGTGATGTCTTTTTTTTTTTTTTTAATTTATTTATTTACTTTTGGCTGCATTGGGTCTTCGTTGGGTTGCACGGGCTTCTCATTGCAGTGGCTTCTCTTGTTGCGGAGCATGGGCTCTAGGCCTGAGGGCTTTAGTAGTTGTGGTTCTCGGGCTCTAGAGCACAGGCTCAGTAGTTGTGGCGCACGGGCTTAGTTGCTCCCCGGCATGTGGGATCTTCCCGGACCAGAGCTCGAACCCGTGTACCCCGCATTGGCAGGCAGATTCTTAACCACTGCGCCACCCGGGAAGCCCTCTTGTGACGTCTTTATGTGACTTTGGTATGAGGGCAATGTTGGCCTCAAAGAATGAGTTACAAAGTGTTCCCTCCTCTTATGCTTTTTGCAAAGAATTTGAGAAGGATTAGTATTAATTCTTTAAATGTACCTGGAATTCATTGTCATCTGGTCCTGGGCTTTTCTTTATTGGGAGGTCTATTTTGATCACTGATTCAATCTCTCTGTTAAAGATCTATTGAGATTTTGTTTCCTGTTGAGTCAGTTTTAGTAGTTTGTGGGTATCTGTGAATTTGTCCATTTCATCAAAGTTATCTCATTTGTTGATATCTCATGCAGTTATCCAAAACTTTCCCTTGTAATTCTTTTTACTTCTCTAAAGTGAGTAGCAGTGCCCCACTTTTGTGATTTTAGTAATTTGAGTCTTTTCTCATTGTTTCATTGTCTAGCTAAACATTTACCAGTTTTGTTGGTCTTTTCCAAGAACCTGTTTTTGGTTTTGTTGATTCTTTCTGTTGCCATGAGCTGGGCAATTCCATGGGCCCAGTTCAGAGCATGGTCTAATGGGGAGGGTACGGGCTCCCAAGTGGAAACATCGTTTTGGCCCCGTAGACCCCTCGCTGAGGAACAGGCAAGAGGGTGGGCACTGAAAAGAGGCCTGGGTCTTTCCTAAGTGTAAGGGTGGGATGGGATGTCCCCGCTTGTGCACACAAGACCCCTACACGTGGGAGGAGAAGGGGTGGCCCGCTACCCCTGGGCTGAGCTCCCTGTACAGCCCTGGGGAGTCTGAAAATTTGCGATTGGACCATGGTCTTCTAGGCTCTTAAGAAGGTATAGTTCTGAACGCAGGAGAACAGAACATACTTTAGTTAAGTCTTTGAACTTCTTTACCACTTTCGAATATTTAGGCACATGCGGTGGCTGTGTGTGTTCTCGCCCCGAGCACTTCCAGGGCTGGAGGTGGGCTGTGGGAATGTCTGTCTGCTCCTCCGAGGTCTGGACACCCCTGAGCTCCCTCCTCCCTCACTGGTGACTTGGTTCATTGTCCTGTGTTTATCCCCCTCGTCCTCTGCATCACCAAGTAACGCTGGGGGCTCAGGGGTGCAGCCCTTGGTGCTTGTCTCTCTTCTACATTTATATTGTTAGAGCCCCAGCTCAGACTTGCCCTGTGAATGCAAACACAGTGGTATGGTTACCGACCAGAGTTCTTGGGCTTCTTAATAGAAATTGATCAGGGGCCAGACAAGAAATTCAGGCAAGGTTTTATTGGGGCCCCTGCTGCAGCGGGGTGTGGTGGGGGAGCGAGAGCACGGAACAGGTTCCCTTGCTTGGTTCCTTATATGGGGTGAGGGTAGAGGTGTGTCCAGGGGTCGGGCCGGAGGGGTGGCTTAGGTGGTGGTGTGTGCAGGGGGCATGCCCCGTACCCTGCTTTTGCTCCCGACACCCCGTTTTTGCTCCTGGCTCTTTGGAAGTGGCAGTTGGGTTTTTGTTCTTTTTGTGTCTTGTTGTCCAGAATTTGCCCCAGCGGTGCATGCACACAGTTATTTTTAGTCCCTTATAGTTTCTTTATATTTTGTTGCTTGAGGAGAGGTTTGTCCAGTTGCAAGCATTTCAGCACTGCAGCAAAGGGCCCCAGGTCCCAGCTCCCAGCCTGTCTCAGTATATCCATTGCCTACTGGAGATATTCACCTGGATGCCTAGTATATTCTTGGCTTCCTCTAATAGACACCTGTTCCATCCCAGTTAAGGACAGTCCATCCTTCCAGGTTGTCAGGCTTAAAATATGACCCTCGACTCTTCCCCTCCCCTCGTACTTCACCTCCAGTCATTCCGGAGAGTATCTGGGCCCTGCCTTCAAAACGCTGTGCCCTGATCTGGCCACTCGCCATAGCCCCTGCCACGGCCCTGGTGCAGGTTACCACCTGGCTCAGTGGGTCACTCTGCAGCTCCGACTGGACTTCTCACCCTGCCCACCGCAGACACAGTGACGCTTTCAGAACTAACTCGGATCACGGGGTTCCTCCTCTCAGAACCCTCACCTGGCTCCTATTTCATTTAGAGTAAAAGCAAAGCCCTTTCTGTGGTTAGTGGCTGAGCATATAACCCAGTTCTGGCCAGTGGGAACCAAGCCTGTGACAGTTATTCAGACTTGTGAAAGGATAGGATCTCTCTTTGCTGCTGGGCTTGGTTCTGGGAGACTGGGGCCTGGATGTGGAGAACGGCATTCACCAGGCGGAGGGGACCTGCCCGAGAGAGGGACCAGAGGCAGAGGGCCGAAAAGTGGAGAGGTGTCTTCTGCCCTGCAGCGACCTCACGGGCCAGTAAGGAAGCTGTTTGGTTTAGCGCAGACGGACGGAGCTGTGTTTTCTCTCTCCTGTGATCAGGAGTCTTCAAGCAAGCAGGGTGAAGGGGACAGGGCAGGAAGTGACGTCCACCTAGCATTGCCTTTGGCCGGCACCATGCTAGATGAGTGACACTGATTGTTTTATTATAGTCAGTCCTTCGCCTCTTATTTGTTTACATTTTTAGTCCATTTCCCTTACCTATAATTATCTTTCCCTTCTTCTCTGGCAAATGCTTTAAAACACCTGATCAAAACTCGTATTTCCATCAAAATACCTTCAATTTGCCTCCCACTAATATGTACGTAAATAGTTTCTCCGTGTTAATTCCTAGCTGCTCCTACTTTTGTCTGTGTCTGTGAGAGCGTGTTTCTGTTTGGACTAGAAACTTTCTGGCAGCAAATGCTCTCTCTTCTGTTTCTTCTTTATGTCCCCTCAGCATCTAGTACCATTATTTATTGTTCCCGATAGACTTTTAGTGACTTAAAAATATTATTTGCAGCAGGGCACTACATTATTTATGGTGAATTCAGAATAATTTACTTACAATAAGGCATCTAAGAAAGAGGATGCTTATTTTATAGTTTTACAAATTTAGACAAAAACATGTACAGTGTTTAGAGCAGTGCTAGGTATATTAGTCAATCCTCAATAAATGGTATTATGGTTATTATTAGCTAAGAACTCTCCCACACTAGCACATTCAGTCTGCCTTTAGAGGCACGTAATTCTGTCTCATGATACGGTCGTTTGTGTGCACATCTTACGCCCTTGAATACCCGAGAGGCTCCTTGGCCGGGCCGTTTGTCCTGTGTGTGTGTTGGGAGGGACGCTGTGGCGCAGAGGAGGGAACAGGGGTCCAGATCGGACTGGACCGCCTGATGCTGAATCCACCAGCACAGCTTGGGTGCTTCATCCCACCCCCAGCTTCAGTTCGCCGCTTGTAAAATGGTGTAAAATTTGCCCAGTTCTCGGCGTACTTGTGAGGAGCTTTTAGATGAGCCCGGTGCTGTGACACGCTGGCTTCTCAGCTGATGGCCGGTCTTCTCCCACGGCCGCGCGCGGTGTCTCCCTGGCAGGACTTTTGACCTCCTTAGGGCCCCACTAAAAACGCAGACTGGACAGACTCCAGGTTTATTTATTCGTCCCCCTGGGGCGTGGGGACCGTGTCTTAGTCACTGCGTCCTCTTCACATCCTGGCAGACAGGAGATGCTCCCTGAATTCTAGCTGATCCAGCCCTCTCACATGTCTTATGTCCATCTTCACCTGGAAAATGATTCTAGACTTGTCTGAAGGGTTCATTCGGCCGCCGTTACTTTCACTTAGAGTCTTAAAAGTATAGAAAGGGGATGCCCAGGTCGATTCTGGGAATGATGAGCTCTGTGGATCTTTAAAACCCTGAACACTCTCGGGGTTTCACGGCCACGTTTATGCTTGTTTAATTTAAAAAGATATCCCCTTAAAGTTGCTGATTTGCCTTTGCATTCACCCTGTTGCCCTCAAGCAGTCGATGCGATCTCACCTCCCGAGACAAGCCGGTGCGTCTGGCCCGTGGAGAAGGCAGGGTCCCCGGCCTGGCCGAGCCAAGCCCTGTCCAGGCTGACTCGGTTGCCATTGTCTCTCCGTCACGTCTCCCTCTCAAGAGTGGCTCTTCGCAGACGTGACAGACCGCGCCAAGGTGTATGGGTGCACGAAGAGGTGAGGGCAGGTGCTCTGTCTGGCGTCTGAACCTGTCAGACCGACTGCGTGTTGCATTTCTGGCGCTTCCATCCACCCCGTTTCCAACTCTACGAGCTCCGCGGGTTTGGGTTTTCATCAAAGGCACAGGTACATTGTTTTTCTGACTTTTCATTGCAGCTCCTTGCATACATTTTTTTGGATCCCTGTAAAATGGATTCCACTGTTTGACATCTATTTAAGCCAGTGATTCCTCTTCTCAGACTCTGTGACTGGATAACATGAACATTATTTGCTTTTCTACACATCCTTTAGATTCTAGATTTCAAGTTGACTGTTCTGTGTGGCAAACCACACAGAAAGTCGTGCCGTTCGTTCTTCCTTGAAATAACTCAAACCTAGATCAATGACGTTCTAATTTGAAGATGAAAGAAGTTGGTCCGAAATCTGCATTCATTTCCATACACGTAAATAATGATAAGTATTTGAAAAGCCTGTTTGACTTCTTTAAAGCCTTATTCCCTCCCCCACTGGAGGTGGTCTAAATAGCATTAGTTCTGTTTGACAGGGCAATCCAGCCTGTGTTTGCTTCCAGGATTTCATAGAAGATATTTGAAAAGATGTCAAAGATGGCAATTAGAAAAGATGTCCTAGGTACAAGGATCCTAGTATAGCTCAGCCTCATTGATTGGTATTTATTAAGATGCAAAGCACAGGCAATTAATCTGTTGTCTTCAAGAAATCTCTTAATAATCGTGTGGTATGAGGAATAAGTAGTGTGTAGGAAAAGTTACAAAAAGATCTGAAAGGCAAGTCAGCATAGCCTAGAGATCCAGCAGAGATAGCACTTTTAACGAATTATGGAGGGCTTCCCGGAGGAAGCATCACTTGAGTACATTTGGTTTTTTAATAGCATTGAAAAAATATGGGACAAAGAAGGTCATCTTCATCTGAATATACACAGAAATTGGTAGAATCCTTGAATTAGAATAGGTATTTGAATTTTAGTGCGATTATTTTTGGATTCCCCCAAGAAAAAAATGTCTGTAGACTCTGAAAATGGCAGTTTGTAAAGCAAACCATACCTCATTGTAGGTGTACCTCCAGACATGTAAAAGAACTTTTGGACCCCAAGGGGGAGGTCAGGTTTTCAGATAAAATGTCCTCAAGAGTCAGTCAGTATATCCAGGAAGCATCACTTGAAATGAGAGTTTAGTTCACCCATCTCATCAGAGTTGACATACTTGAGAGTGATGCTGAGTTGCTCTGAAATTATCCATTTTGCGCCGTTAGCCTTATACCAAATGGTATCTCAGGAAATGAATGTATTTTGATATTCCTTTATTTAACAAACATTTATTGAGCATCTGCTAGGAGATACCGAGACATAGTTCCTGTTATTGTTACCAAGACACTAACATTTCTTGGGGGCAGCAGTCGGAGAGGAATTAGATCAGACAGTATGATGGGGTCACCAGGGGTAAGTGTTATGATGAAATGTAATTAGAGGGTGTGACGGAGGGCTTTCCATCATTGTTTCCTCCCCAGCCCACCTGGGCACATATAGGGTTGGTTGGAGTCTTGCTCAAAAATCTGAAATGAATTTTCGAGACTTAGAAAATGACTACATTTGGTTTGTTATTGTCGTGCTTTCCAAATTAAGGATGATTTCACGTGAAAATGATGACGGTGACAGGGTCCCTCTGAGGTCTGCGTGATGCCCAGTCCTCTGCCATGTGGGTCTCCGCTCTCTGCATCGACGCTGCGTCGTCATACCCCGCATGTCACCGGACTAGCTCGTCTCAAGGTCAAACACAGAATGAGCACAGACGTTCATCCCCCCAGGGTTTTAGAGGACACTGTCTGGTACAGTGACCCACTGTGATGATCGGGACGTCGAGGAATGGCTTTGGGCAGAATAAGTTATTTTTCGTAAGTTTACAAATTCATTAGGTTAGAACTTCAATAGATATTTTAAAATACAAACTTCTGGTTTCCTATTCTCTTGGGAGGATGGGGTGGATATTGTCCCTCCAAATCCATCCTCCACACTGTTGCATCTGCCCCTTCCCCGCCTGCCTTGCCCCTTCCCCGGACTTCAGGTCGGGTTCAGGGGCTGCGAGGCCCTGGGGGAGACCGGACGGGGGAAGGCCGTGAGGTTGGTGTGTTGGACCCCGAGTGCCCCCAGGAAGAGTCGCTGTGGGGTTAAAGCCACAGCTCCGGTCAGGGGCCACCCAGGAGCTACCCTCTTCCCCCGGGTGCTGGGAGCCCTGACTTGTTCATCCCTCTTGGGTCCCCTGCCCTGCGCACGCCTCGGAGGACAGCCTCTCTCTGTGTGACACTCCGCACGTTTCCTGGTCTGAGTGTGAGCCCATTTGCCACCAGGGCCCCGGAGGATGCACAGGAAAACTAGATTAGTGAGCTGAACGACTTAACTGTGCTAGAAACCAGAAATTTGTTTTACTTTGGTTTTTGCAAGTCCATTTCTACTTAATATTCTTCCTTTATGTTTGTCCCAGAAAAGAGTTAAATGAGAATTTCTTTTCAATTAAAAAAGCATTATCTTACATTACGAGATCATGAACAGTTTTTAGAGGGCTTGTTTGGGACGGGCTCAAACTCTGTGAAGCATACCTTTGAGTAGGTTACATTTAAGAAAAGTCAGAGTAATACATTCACATATTCTGTTGGTTAGCAGTGGACTCAGGGTGATTTAAGTTCAGTTCCGTAACTGCCACATTTAAGCATTTTAGCATTTTGGGCTTCTCGTCTGTAAATGGGAACAACAGTAACAACAAATACAAATACACCTTAGAATCAAATGACAGAATAAATGTAAAATGCTGAACATTGTCCTTGGCACATGGAAAACCTTCCATAAATATGAGCTTTGTTATCATTCATTAAATCCTTTCTACTTTTAAAGCTCAATATATTAACTCCAAAGTATTAATACTTTCAAGTGATGTTCTGATGTGTTATTGACTAAGATCCTCTTTCATAGAAGTGGCAGTTATTATGTGGGATTTTAATCAGATTTAAGATATTTCACCAGAGATGTAAGATAGTCTCCAAGGGTCTTGTTTAGAATGAAATTATTTTAACATTTCTCTACATTTAAAAAAAAGTTAAGACTCTAATACTTTGTTGAAGAAACTGTACGAGCTTTGGGGGAAGAAAATAAGGTTTATTTTATGATATCTGAGTCCTTTTAAGAATTGGCTCAACTATTTAGAATGCCTTGGGGCCAATTAAAATTATACATAAAAGGAGTCTTAATAACTTTTTGATAATAACAAAAGTTCTGACTAAATTTAAATTGATTTTGTGCCTTAGTATTAATAGTGGTACAGCTATTATATAGCTGTTAATGATGATACAGCTATTATAATTACAGCTATTGTAATTAATGAGGGAATTATTTTACTGGTTAACCATTACATTATCATCTGCAGAAAATGGTAATTTTTTTGCTCCTTGAAAATACTTTATTAGCATATCCATACTGTGTGTTTATGCGAGCTAAGAAGAGATCACCCTCTCAATAGGATGTATTTCCTCTTATTTATTAAAGGAAATAGCACTTTCACGTGAGGAGATAATTGGCTACTTAAAATACATTTAAAAGTATTTTACGGATGCAGAGTCAGGATTTTAAAAGAAATCTTCTGCAAATCTAATTAAATAGGTAATCTCACTGTTCACTTAAGCTGTCAGCTTGTGGACCAGTATCTGTCTACCCAAAATTGTTGATTCATAGCCGTAATTTTAATCCTTTGCCGTACCTTTAATTCACTTACAAATGGCTCTGTGTGAAAGGTCACAGCCACTCTGTCCTTTGCGGTCAGCGACGCTTCCACGGTGTGTTTGGGATTCGGGTTTCGTGGTGACTTTGCTCCCAGGACTAATGGAACTTTTATAAAGCCAGCATGGTCCCTCCCGTGTGTTCTTCGGGGAGATTTTATAATCAAGCTTTAATGATAGAAACGTCTACAGTTGGTACGTTCAAGGACGTCGTTCCCAGCTCTGTGAATAAAAGATATGATCACCTCGTATAAAGTAGGAAGGGGAGACAGGAGCGTGATCCTGAACTGGGCACCCGGGAGCAGTTCCAGGCACCGCACTTTGTAAAATACGGTCGTAAACCCGGCGCTCCTGGAGCTTTATTGTCTCTGGCGGGTCAGTTACGGGCCTGGTTTATTTCTTCCACTGGGTGCCCCTGCCTGTGCCCTGGCCGGAGAGCTTTCCTTCACTGAGAGCGGATTTCAAGCCTCCCATCCCTGGTTTCTGGTGGGTCTGCTTCCACATCCTGCTGACAAATAAAGCACCTGCTTGCTTAGTCAGTGCGAGAGCTTGAAGCTGCTGGCATTTTGAGTCATTCTGCTTTGATGAGTGTAGGTACCGTGTTTCCAGATCTCCACCTCATCCATATGTCTTTCCCACACACACAAATGAAAATACACCTTGTTCTTGAGTTTACCAGCCCCCTTTTTATGATACTTACAAAGGTCAGCATCAAAAAATAGTATTGCCTTGTGCAGTGTACAGGAGTGACAGGGAAAATAGCCCATTGCAGGGATTTTATAAACGATCTCAGGAGAACAGTGGTGAAATGAGGTAGATGAAACAGGCCGTGAGTCCTGGGTCCCAGCCCTTTACTCTTCAAAGTGCGGTCCCTGGGCCAGCAGCCTTCATGTCTCAGAGGCTGTGGGAAATGCAGCATCTCGGGGAGCCAGAGCCTGCCTGGCAGCCGTGCCCACCAAAGTTTCGATGCCCTGCCAGAGCCGACTGAGTCACGGAAGGTGGTCCTGGAAATGTCACTTCCGAGGAGAGATTTTACAATGTAATATAATAAAACTCGTGTTCTTATCCTCAGAGCGGTCTGGAACATCGTAAGCACTCCATGAATGTTTGTTGAATGAATGAACAAAAGGCCTAAATTGCCCTTTAACAGCAGCTGTTGGTCTCCCAGATTGTTTTGTACTCTTTTGGGGGGTGAGAGTTATATAAAATCCCATACAGGATCCTAAAGTCTTCCTCTCTTTCTCTCGGCTTCATTTTTGTTCTGGATTCCTCCCGTAAATACCATCTCTCTTTTTTTTTTTTCTTGGTTGGCTCTGAGTGCAATGTATTTCAAGGTGCATGCTCTTTGGAAAGCCATTTCCTTAAATAAAAGGGGGGCTCCCCGCCCAGCAGTACAGCTCTGGGGCTGAGCTGGGACCGAGTGGCCGACCAAGAGCCCTGGGTCTCACCTGCAGTGATGAGGGAGAGGAGCCAGAATCTCATCAATCCATCAGGTGAGTCTCAGGGAGCCTGAGCCTGTGTTCTTACTTACAGCAGAATTCTGACCACAGACTTTTGGGGAACAACCAGAAGATCTGAGCAAACGTCTAAGTATTCCTCCTGTGGCCCCGTCTTCCCCTTCTAGGGACCCTTGTGATATACGGTGCACACCTGGACGATCCAGGCTACTCCCCCATCTCCAGGTCAGCTGATGAGCAACCTTAATTCCATCTGCAGCCTCATTCCCCTTTGCCGTGTAAGGCAACCTGTTCACAGGTCCCAGGGGTTAGGACACGGATGTCCTTAGGAGGCCATTATTCTGCCTACCTCGGATAGATGAGAAGAAAGGATCTCAAAAGTCTTAGCAAATTTTTAGATATTTTTAGGTTATATCCTCTGGTTTTCTAAAAAGTTGGACCTTATTATTTGCATTCTTTTCAAGTCACAGTCAAATAGTTCATCCTGGTGATTTGACAGATGAAAAGGCTTTGACGCATCTCTTTCTGTGTGTCAAAGTAAAAAGTCAAAACAAAAACCACACTTTTGGGGCTTCCCTGGTGGCACAGTGGTTGAGAATCTGCCTGCCAATGCAGGGGACACGGGTTCGAGCCCTGGTCTGGGAAGATCCCACATGCCACGGAGCAAATGGGCCCATGAGCCACAGCTACTGAGCCTGCGCGTCTGGAGCCTGTGCTCCGCGACAAGAGAGGCCGCGACAGTGAGAGGCCCGCGCACCGCGATGAAGAGTGGCCCCCGCTTGCCGCAACTAGAGAAAGCCCTCGCACAGAAATGAAGACCCAACACAGCCAAAAATAAATAAATAAATTAATTAATTAAAAAAAAAAAAAAAAAAAAAAAGGACACCAGTGAAGTGTGCCAGGATTTGAAGGCTTGTTGTTCTAGTGTTGACGATAAGAATTATGTGTTTCAGCTTCACGGACAGTTTTGAGAGAATCTCAGTATTGGAAAAGTATTCTAACTTCTTGCTAGAGCTGGTGCTTGGAGTCCAGGGGGTAAGCACGCCCTGCTGTGTACCAGAAGATGGAACCATTTTTAAAACCAATTTTGAATTTCAAAGCAAACGTGCAATATGAAATCGCCTCTTCTTTGAGTTCATAGCCATAAGAAGAAATAAGACTTCAGATCGAAGGAGGCCTCCAATCTTATGTGTAAAATAACCTCCCTCCATGCAGCTTGACACTTTATGGCAAAATTAATACAGGGTTAAAGGCAAAGCAAGGCAACTTACAGAAAACAGCAGTGGGAAAACATTATTTGGCAAATTATTTAAAATGTTCCTAATGCCAATATCAAAGGGTGAGAAAACTTAATAGGCGTGGGAAGAGGAGAGCAATTAAAGGTGTCAAAAGATCCACACAAATGAGTAACATCCAAGCAACTAAAATAGAACTGGGGAAGAGGTGGCGTAGGAGGGGAGATGCCAGCCCGGAGCACAGCCTCACGTGGCCTGAGCCAGCTGCCCAGGCCACCAGGAGCCGGGCAGGGGACCTCGGTGATGGAGGGGGAGGGGGAGCTGGGCTCTCCCCAGGCCTCAGACCTCGGCCTTCAGACCAGTGCCCTGCACTGCGATGTGCTGGAGTCCAGACACCTGGGGGGAAAGCCAACAGGTGAATCTGTGGACATGGGTGTTTCTTGATAGATTTCAAACCATTTCAGAACCCTGTCTCCACGTGAAGGTTTGAAACAAAATGGTCCACCGCCCGCATCCCTGGGCCTGTGACCAGGTTCTGTTCTGAGGCACAGGGAACCTTAAGAAGAGAGTGATCCTCCATGGGCTCAAGCTGATCCCGTGAGCCCTTTACATCCAGATCTAGAGGTCAGAGTAGCAGGAAAGGGTCCCGTGTGAGATCTTCTGCTGTTGACTTTGCAGCTGGAGGAGCTACGTGGCAGGAACCGAGAATGGCCTGTAGGAGCTTACAGCCAGCAAGGGACTGGGGACCCCAGTCCTGCAGCCCCAAGGACTTCATCCTGCTGCAAGGTGGGTGAGCCTGGAGGAGGCCCCAGCCCCAGATGTGCCTGGTCTTGCCAGTGCCTGAGTTTCACTCCTGTGAGACCCTGAGTGGAGACCCAGCCACCCTGTGTGTGAAATTCTGACCTGAAGAACCTTGAGCCCATCAACACACATGGTCTGAAGCTGCTGAGATTGTCGTAATCTGTCGGTCTGTTCTGTAGCCACGGAAAACCAGTACACTCTGAGCTAGTTGTGTAAAGAAATGTTTCAGTAACAGAGTTCATGAAACTCTTTTCTTTCCTGAGTGCCACTGTGCTATGACTAATTCATAAGATAGTTTAAGTACAAGTTATACATTTTAATTGTGCATTAGGAATCACTAGAAGATATGCCGTTGAAAAAGAAAATTCCTTGACATTGATATAGCCATATTCTCTACATTTTAAAAATGTTCACCTTCTATAAACTATTATGTACAAAATAAGCTACAAGGATATGTTGTACAGCACAGGGAATATAGCCAATGTTTTTATAATAACTATAAATGGAGTATAACCTTTAAACATTGTGAATCACTGTATTGTACACCTGTAACTTACATAATATTGTACATCAACTATACTTCAATTTAAAAAAAAAGGAAAAAAAAGTTCACCTTGGTGTTTTCCTTTGGAAGACGCTGTCCAGTTCATCCTGACATTCTTACAATGATAGATACAGTCACTGCACATAAAGGACAAGGAGTATAGTTGTGGGTCCATTTGGCCGTAAAGCTTGAGCCACAGGAAGAAACACACTAGGTGTAGCTGGTTCCAGTTGAACACGTAGCTGTTGATCAACGACCACCTGGAGGAAGCAGGGTTTATAACCTCCTGTTCCTGAGGCCAAGGGGTCCTGGGACGAGTTTACTGAGGGCTCCCCTGCAATTAGAGAAACTTTGGCATCTCTGTGACATGCCCACTCCACCAGCAATAAAGCGGACGGCTCACCCTGAACAGAGGGCTTCCAGGAGGTCACACGATGTGTCTCTGGGTCCCATCCTTGCCCCTCGTGGTGCCCTCGGGGGCTTTCCTGCCCAGGTGGGTTGACTGAGTCATGGGGCAGCTGTGTAGTGAATGGGGTGAAATGGATCAGTAGCCCTCTGGGTGTTTGGAGTCAAAACTGGGATTGTTTTCTTTCTAAACCCGAGTTCAAAGCAGATCTGGCATATTTCTTCTCTCCACTCCCCCAGGGTGGAGAGACAGAAAGAGTACTTGCAGTTTCCACTAGTAGACAGGCATAATAATAATCAAAGAACACGAAACCGAAGCCAAAACCTTTGCCAGACTAAAAGAAACAAATTGCACCGAGAAACCAGCCCAGACTTCCTGGCTGTTGCAGTGGCAGCTCTTGTTATCGTATTTCTCAGCCCCATCTTTCTGTTTTTCTTATATGGCAAATGTCAGATTGTTGACTTTCCATCATGTAATGTCACAAAGAATGATCATTAAGCAACCTTTTGAAAAACAAACATCTTTACTTGGTTTTGAAAGGTTTGCAACAAAGGAATGTCTGAAAATGACTTCCGCAGAGTTCAGTGGAGTGAGCCCCTGAAGGTGTGTTATTCTGACCTGGTATAAACGGGTTGCATTGCCTGTAGGTCAAAATGCCATAAAATGAAGGTATTTTAAAAGCAGGAAACACGTCTTCTGCATGACTGAGGATTGTGAGGGCGACTATGTAAGGGGGCAGATCCTTAAAATGAGGCCAGATGCTTCCCTAGAAGGATGTCCTGGGGGCTAGGAAAAAAGAAACCAAATCCAAGTCCTCGAACGTCAGAAAACATCCACTGCTTATGTAGATTCTTTCATGAGAACTTTCCCTGTATCGTGTAATAGAGGAAGACACGAAACCTCTCAAAGGGCTTTTCCCAGCTCTTTTCTCCTTCAGTTAACTTAGTTCGTCTCACCTGTATGTTCATCTTACCTTTCCTCCTGATGAGGGAAGGCAGAAAATTCACACCTGGCTCCTGAGAGGACTCTGAATCTTGTCATATTTTCACCGAAATAATCTAAAAAGCAAGGATAATGTTGATGAGGAATTCCATTCACTGCATTTTTGTTTACTGGTGACTCTTGACATGAGTTACCTGGGTGAGGAGGGCGTGGAAAAGTGTCCTCAGAAGCATGGACAGCAGGGGCTGGAGCTGGGGGGCGGGGGCACAGGGGAGAATGGGGCAGGAGAGACAGCAGGGACCAAGCGGGCATGACCTGGTGGCCCCTTAAGGATTATTGTCGTATTCGAACAACAGTGGGGGAGGTCCCTGAAGGATTTAAGTCTGGGGGCAGGTAACAGAATCAGGTTTGTGCTCGTGAGATCAGCTTGCTGGCTGCAGCGTGGAGAATGGATTAAAGGAAAGGACCTGGGAGCTCTGGAAAATCAGGAGGATTTCGGAAGTCCCCGCAGGAGGTGGTGGAGACAAGAGAAGTGGCCAAGTTGTAGCACTATTTAGGAATTCGTATCCAGATCTGTGACAGACCGACTGGGGCTGATGGCAGGAAGGGGTGTGTCCTGGGTTTGGGGATGGCTGTGCTCTTGCCTGGAGCCTAGAACCTTGGAAAAGAACTTTTTTTTTTTTAAACTTTGTTTTGTTTTGGCTAGAGGCTTGCATTCCATTTTAGATGTTGTAAGTTTAGGGTTCATTTTAGGCAACCAGGTGATGTCCAGGGGGCATCAGATAGCTGACATGTATACCACCCAGTGGGAAAAAATTAAGAAAATAAGGTAGAACGCTAGAAACAACATGTTGCAGTGTTAAGTCAAAATAAAAATCAGAAATTTGAGAACTCCAGTTCAATTTTCAAGATACCCTTTCCAAATACTGCAATTTTGTTCTTTATCCAACAGATGGTGGCAACATTTTAATTTCTCTGACCTCCGAGAGAAGAAACTGGTGGTGGTAATAGAGGGCCTGCAGGGCGAGCTTGGGAACAGCTCTGTGGGTTGAGATGTGAAGTGGGAGGTCTGCAGGATGGAGGGCTCCTTTGGGGTCCTCAGAGGTTGCCGAGGGGAACACGAAACAGGGGGCACGTGGGCTGGTTTGAGCCAAACCTTGGAACTGTAGCAACCTACACAGGGAAATATAGAGCAAGAGGTAGCTTGGGAAAACGCATGTTTTCACAGCTCTCTTTGGAAAAATCCTAGAATCCCTCATAAGCCTCAATGCTTGGGGACATATTTTAACAGATTTTAAACTGAGGCCAGATGATTCCCAAGAAGAATGCCCTGTAGACTAAGAAAAAAGAAACCAAATCCAAATCTAGTATTTGTCTGTATATCATTGACTAAATTATATTCTCTAGTAGTATAATCACATGATCCAGATTTCTAGGAGAGAGAATGATCTTTCTATGAATATTCTAAAAAGTGAGTTATACATTTGGATGCTTTCCTTTTTCAGTCAAAAATGCACTTTTTTTTTTTTGGCTGTACCACACAGCTTGTAGGATCTTAGTTCCCCGACCAGGGATCCAACCCGGGCCCTGACAGTGAAAGTGCCGAGTCCTAACCACTGGACCGCCAGGGAATTCCCCCAAAATGTATTTTTAAGAACTTAAAAATTAGGTGAAATAATATTTTTCCTTCCCATTTTAAATCATATCATCAATTGAAACACAGGAAAATTAGAAAATAGATTTTGTCAAATGTGATTTTTTTTTAGTGAAAATTTATGTTTGTCTATGTATTTATTAAGTCAAAGCAGGAAGGAAGCAGGTAGAGATGAGCTAAATATTGTTCACTAAAGTGTGGAGGAAGGATTCAAATTATTTTTACTATGGTAGGTATTCTGCGACATCAAATATTTTGCAGAGAATATAACATGTCAAAGGTACAAGAGGTGTTTGTCTTTGGGCCATCTAAGTTCCTTTTTGTTGTCCTGCACGGGAGGCAAATGGCCTCTCTGGTGATCTCTGAGAGGTACCCTGTAGCTGATAAGGGCTTCTCCTGGGATGGGGTGACCCACTCTCCAAAAATAACTCCCTTTCACAGACATGGACTCCCTCGGCTTCCTCTGAGGCCTTGCAGAAACTTCTCTATTTGCTGTGATGAAAATCACAAGGAATGCAATTATTAATAATCCATACACCTGGAAGCAAGACATTCTGTTTGGTGTGGCCAAGTTTCAGCAGTAGCAAGAGAAGCATCCTTTCCTGGGACTAAAGGATTTACATATTGTACACAATACTTTTCAGTGAAAGTGACCACAGTTTCAAAGTTTATAAAAATGTGAAGAAAGAACTACAAGAGTGTGTTCCTCTGTCTTTTCTGGAAGCTGTCTTTCTCGTCTTCAGTTTTTCTCCTCCTCCCAGCTTTCTCTTCTCTGACTTCACTTTGGCATTATCTTTTTCTGCCCTTTGCTCTTTTCAAGAATCCTATCGTTCTCAGCATTCTTTTCTTTCAAATCATCTTCTCCTGTGTCCTTTCAACCAAAACTACAGCCTGTTCATTCAGCCCAGTGGCTCCTGGCTGAGAAATGAGTCTGACTGATAGGCTAATACAGGCGCCCCTGCCCAGCGGGTTGCTTTCTCTAAAGGGTTCTCAGTGGGGTCCTCTCAGCCACTTGTCTTTTCTATTTAACTTTTTTTTTTTCTTTTTCTTAATACAAAATGCTAAGTGAGTCTTGTTCTAGTAGAATGATTAGTTACACAAGAAAATGCAGAAAGCTTACCCTTGAGAAACATTTCGGATACCCTAGTTGGAAGACTTTCCTCTTTAATACTTCAAAATGCGTGTGTCACTTGTCACTTGACAGTGGTTGAGCATGGTTGGCTCAAAGCAGAGCTGGTTCTCCCCTGTGGCCAAGCAGGTGGGAGAGGCTGGGTGGATGAGAATTCGGGCTCTAGGATCTGCTTCCCCCATTGTGGTTCACATGCTCTGTGTTTGGGGGCAACTCTCCCAACTGAGCCCAGAACCGGTTTCCTGCACAGTGGAGATAATACCAAGGTCCTGTAGGATCGTTGAATGATGTGTTGCTAGCACATCGGAGGGTCTGTGGAACTTTGGTTAAAAAAATAAGCTCCGTTGAGCGCTCCTTGGTGAAATGGTAGCAGTATCTTTACCATATCTTCCAGCCTCAGGAAGAATGAATGAGTTCTAGGTCTGAGTGAATGTTCTGTCATAAGAAAATTCCCTTCTCTTAAACTGAATGTGAAAAGAAACACTGAGTAAAGTTTAGGGATTTCAAGATGTTTCTCAGAGAAAATTTTGTAATCCAGTTCTTAGAAGTGAAAAAAGAAAAAGATACATCAAGACAGTATAGATTTGGACCACAATCAAAATTAAGTCGATCAGTGAAATATTTCTTCCCTATGAGAAATGTTTCTCCACAATATTAAATCTCTTTTGATTACTATTTAGATTGCTTAGCATAATATTTAATGTATATTTATTTTTAACATGTAACAATGAGTAACTGTACTTTAGAGTGGCAAACAACTCATTTCGTTATATTTGTCACATATATTTGTTACATATTTTATATAATATATATGCATATATATGTATATATATACACACACACACTTTTTAACATAGAATTATTTATCAATACTCTTATTTTGGTGGTTTTGGAATGTGAGAGAAGCAACCCTTCCTTTTCTCCCCACCCCCCAAAATATTTACTGCGCATTAGCTGCGTGTAAGCAGATTTGACTGTGGTGACTGTTAGAAATGAAATGACTATATTAAGTCAGCTGCTCACCCGTCACGTAAAGTCATGACCCCAAACCTATGTTTCCTGGGCCTTTGCTCTGCAGGACACATATTTGTCTCCTATTTGGCCAAAGTTGTCAGTGTAACAATGTGTTACCATTCACTCACTCACTCATTCACATTTTGTGCTGTGAAGCTATGATTTTTCAGCCATTTTGCCAGGTTTTATACACATAGACATAAGTGTTCTACCTAAAACTTATGCTTCCTCCTTCTTCGTTTCTCGTTGCAGAGATAGGTTGGGTGTGTCGATACGTGGTTACTTGTGTACACGTGTGTGTACATACATGTGTGTAGGTGTGCAAAGTGCTGAGGGAGTGACCTCTTCATAAATCCATGTTTACTCATCTGGGCCTTAAAGTGATTTAGGAGATGCGTGTATATTATATAACGTAAATATGATACACACATATAAATCAACATATGAACATAGTATACAGCCATAAATAAACACCTAAGTTTAGATAGAGATATATAGGTTATAATTACACGTCGTTATCTATCTCTACCCCAGAGCCTCAAGTGGACCAGGGTGGCGCGATGCCCAGTGCGCTTGGGTGCGTCCCTCCTCCAGCCGAGGTGGTGGCTCCTTGATGGCTCAGCAAACAGGAGGTTAACAGAGGGGGAGGAACAGACGAGGAAAATCAAGGCTGCTCATTGCAGGAAGCAGTTGCACAGCAACCGCAGCCAGGGAAACAGTTCTCAAGCAGCAGCCAGTGGAGCGGGGCTGAGTTCACCAGGAGCTCCTGCTCCTCCCCCACCCCCAGTTCTGGTTCTTTCTGTCCCGTCCCTCCCCGCCCCGCCCCACCGTCTCTCTCCTTCTCTCTCTGCCTCTCGGTTGCTCTGTCTTGGTCTGAGACGTACCACACATGGTGGTTGGCAGGACCAGCAGGGAACCCTGCACCATTCCGTCCCCCCCAGATCTTTGCCCATCACCAGACCCTGAGCTCATGCACCAGAAGGTCAAGTTGGGCTGCTCTCTTCCTGCCCAGGTGTTACCTGTCAGGTGAGCACAGGGCCTGTCTGAATGTGACATTAGGATCCACGGAAGCTGTGTTGAATCAACACAAACTCCAACATAGCCACCAAGGTCTCCTTTGTGAGGGAGACTGATACAGATGCCATATATTGTACCAGAAAGGGGCTGGGCCCGCCGTTTATTGTAACTTTATCCCATATCACGAATTCTGTATCAGCTACTCTTTGAAAAAGGACAGTTGATATCAGAGTTCTGATTAGACTTTTGTTGCAGAAGAGGTGTGTTGGCCTACAGCCTAGTAGACTCCTGTTATTTTTTTCATCTCTCAAAGCTGGACTGGCAGGGGATTTCCCAGTATTAATTAATTAACTTCAGGCTCTTTTGGCAAAGTGCCTTGAAAGAGATGGCATGTCCTGAGTGACCCTCATGTGTACTTTCTGCCAGGGATCATTAAAACGCAAAATCGTCTCACCTGGTTCCTTAGTACATTAAATGAAGATAACAAGAATAATAAACTTGCATATTAACATAAAGGAAATATTAATCTACTAGACACATAAAGAAAACGATGTCAAATTCCTTCTGGATCCTTGGGCAAATGCAGATTTTAAGATCATTTTAAATGTTCGCCGTCCATGATTCAATGAGAGTCTGGAGATGGACGGGGCTCTGTGACACTCAGGCATCTAGAAAACAGGCAAACACACAGGACAAAGTGACACCTCACAACCTACACAAACGTTCACTAGTGAAACAGCCCGCTATTAGCTCGGAGGGCAGCTCTTTACCCTTTAGACACGGGGAAGCAGAGGGGTGAGAGCTGGACCGCACTGCACTTTGGGTGGCAGCAGTCATGGCAACAGGGTTCCCTTAGAGATGTCACAGAGCGAGAGCATCCCTAGGGAGGGCCTGCCCTGTCACAAATGCCTGCGTTTAGAGGAGCGCCAGGCTGGGGGGTGCCTACACCCACACCCAGTGAGAACTATTAACCCCTTTAGCTCTGAGAGGCTGGGTCAACCATGACTTACCATTGCCCCGATCACAAACGCGGGTACACACTACCCACAGAAACACAAATACATACACACAGGGCATCCCTCTAAACAGATTCTCCCACTTTTTCAGTCACTGGGATATGTTCTGAGAGGAGGAAAGCTAAATTGATACCAAAGGAAGAAACGAACTGAAATAAATGAATAATTGGGGCCCGAAAGGCAGCATTAAAGAGGCAATGAGGTGTGGGAGGGAAGCTCTGTTTCACGAGACAGTCCCGTCACCACTGGACAGATGTGGCGAGACGGAGCCTCCTGCTTCTTAGCAGCCGGACCGGCAGCCCTGCACCCACACTCTGTCTCCCTGCCGGGTTGCCATTCTTAGGGACGCGTGAAGCCGCGTGTGCCCGGGACCGTGTTGTGCCCAGCGGGCTGGAGGCCTCCGTGCTGGCGAGCGCGGGATGCAGGCCTGACTTCCCCAGACCTGGGCGATTTAGAAATCCTCAGGGGCTTGGTAAGTTCTGGAGGGGGCAAGTCCATGTCCCAAACCACGGATGTCCGCTGCCAGACACTTCATGTCTCAAAGCAGCCAAGAAGTGCCGGTGGTTAATGTGACCGACATTGTTATCAGTAGATGGCAGGGGAGGTTGTATCAGGGGCAGACCTGTGGAGCACCTGCTCTGCCCAAACCTCCGAACCAGGTGATGGGGGCGCTTTGTCCTTTCCGTGCCATTTCGCACAGAGCAGGGTCGGTCTCTGGCTAAGACCACCCTGTTACGAAGTCCTCGCTTTGTTCCTATCACTCTGGCTTGCCCATTTTTGAACAGCTTGGAAGACAGGAGAATTATTGGGGCCTGATTAGTGCAGGGTTTGTGTCTGCACGTTCCACGTGTGATTCAAGTTTAATGAAAAACCCAGAGTCGAGTGAAGCGTCAGAGACTTTCTCCTCCCTGGGGCTGGTCTCTTACTTTGCTGAGGCTGTAGGATGCACTTCAGCTTTGTTTCTCAAGTTAAGATCATCCTCACACTCCGGAAAGAAAATGTTGTTATTCCCATTTTCCGGATGCCATGTGGGTACCCACACCCACTACAGTTAAGTAGCTGATTGCAAAAGCAAGATCTCCGATCGTGAATGAATGGTCATGGCTGAATCTCCCCACCCAAAGTTTCCCTACAGGGGCATTTCAGGGGCCTGAATCGCAGCTGAAACGGGCGCCTTTGTGTCTGCTCTGTGGGAGGGTGGTATCGCATCGAAGCAAGCGTTGGCCCAACTTCATAAAGAGAAACCTGAATACGGATGGGGTTTCGCTTTGATTGGATTCTGGAACTTCCTGTACTCATCTGGGTGCTGTCCAGCAACTGGGTGGCCCTGGCAGGGGAGCCCGGCTTCTGCAACAATTACTGGTCAATTGCGAGTGATTGTAATGGCAGCGTGTCTAAAACAATACGGGGAAAAATGCTGCCTGGGAAACGTGGAACGGTGGTCCTCCACCAAGTGGCCAAGCAGATGAGAGTCACCGGAGATTTTGGAAATTTGAGTTACCGCTCTCGACCGCAGGAAGATTTCACAGAAAAAAATCGTGGAGGTGTATTTTCTTCTCCTAAGGCAGGCAGAACAAGGCCCAGTGGGTTCTACACACTCTGTCTCTCTTGGTCAGTGGAGATGGCTGGACAGACTTCAGGAAAGAGCAGGGCTGGTCAGTTTTACCATATGAATCCAGCCAAGAACTGGGAAGAACCGACAGAGAGTGTCTTACTGCAGCTAACGTCCCCTCCACCAAGAGGGACACGGCGTGGTCTGGGAGAATGCAGACTCCCAGAGATGACTGCGTTAGGAAACATTCCTGGGATGCTTAAGAATAAGCCGCTCAATATTCTGTAACAACCTAAATGGGAAAAGAATCTGAAAAAGAATAGATACGTGTATATGTATCGCTGAACCACTTTGCTGTACACCTGAAACTAACACAGCACTGTTGGTCAATTCTACTCCAATATAAAATAAAAAGTTAAAAACAAAAAAAAGACCTGGCTGTGGGATGGGTTGCTCTGATACTTGCAGGTAGCAGAGAAGCGCGGCTGCACTTGCCCTCATGCCCTTTGTTGCCTGCGTGTCACGTGGCTGCAGGATGATACAGGCAAGCGTGGACCAAGCCGCTGCGCCATCAGGCCCGGGCGGAGCCTGCGGGCCTCCTTCCCGAGCCCCCCAGGCGCGGCGTGCACCTGCCCTCTGAGGCTGCCTTGCTGGCTTCCCCAGGAGTGCTGCGTGCACTTGGCCTGGGCCGGTGGACTCTTCCTGGGCCGCTGATTGACTGCCACCAGCCCTGTGTCGGTTTCCTCACTCCTGTGAGAAACTGTGACATATTCACTCTTGGCAATCACTATCTCAGGCGATAAATCACTGTCCTCCAATTTCCCGAGTTCTGACACATGTAATGGGCTTGGTGGGGGATTTGCGATCATTCTTTTTCAGTATTTATGAAATCGTGCAGCTCCCTGTGGCTTCTGGGCCTTTAAGCTGCCTTTCGGATGCTCCTCCCATAAAGTTTCCATGATTATCCCTTTCCAGCTTGGAAATCTGAATCTTTATGCGTTGTTATTGGGACAAAGGACGTGCTGTTGATTTGGCCTTATGTTACTGAATTTGTAATATGTCTGTAGCCTCACCTGACTAAATATATAGCTCGCTAATGGCCATTTTAATACAGAATGAATTTCATAACTATGCATCTTTCGTGACTGCAAATGTAAATCCCGTGGTTCTACCCAAATGTGTAAACCATACACTAAACCAAAGGTCATAGCAGTGAATGTTTTCTACACGGTGGCACCTCGTGTTGCCAGAGAAGTCTTGCTCTTGGCATTCTGTGCCTCTATCTGTAGTGAACCCCTGTTCTCATGACCCCCGTCGGGCAACCCCCCTACTGCTTTATGCCGAATCCAGTTGCCACCACTGTGGAAATGGGAATAGTGGTAAGGCCGACACTTGCCAGTCAAATTTTAGTCTCTTTTTTGGAATTTATGCTGCACTCTTAGAAGCGTAAACGGTTGGAAATAGGCCTGTTGTATTTTGAGAAGTGTAGGGGTTTCTGAAATTTTGTTCTGTGCTTTGTATTTATGTGCATATGACCCCAGGCAACTATGTATGAGAGTCTGAAGTCTGGTTAGGGTTTAACCTAAGGCTTTTATGACAAAATGACCAGGTGTTCTTTATGCTATTTCAGAAGTTCAGTGCTGCTATTCTGATATATTGAGAAGGAACGTTTGAGAGAAATTTAAGGCTTGTTGAGAATTCCAACAAACAAGTATTGTGTTGGCCAGTGGTGACTTGTGTGTATTTGACTTATTTGGGAAGTAGAGTGGCCTATGTGGACTTTTTCTTTTGAGACCTTCAGTTATTCCTAAGTGAGGATGGGAGGGAGCGGAAAAGGGAACAGGAATGCAGAATCCTGTCTGGAGCCAGTCTGGGTGAGGATTCCTAGCTAATGGTATCTGGGAATAGGGAAATGAAAGAATCAGAGAATTTTGTATTTGAATTTCAAGATAAAGGTACTGAAGACCAGGAAAGTTTCCCTAAGCTTCCAATACAAGGGCATTATTCTCTGTCCTCCTTTTACTGTCTCCTTTTTGAAAATTACACTGGTATTAATTTATTAGTGTGGTGTAATAATAATTAAAATAATGTACAGACACTGTGTTGTAATTAAGCATTCAGGATGCTTACCTACAGTACTTACGGGGACTATATTATTTTTAGAGATGGTAATACCAGAACTTAACCACTCTTAGGTTAGGTCCAATGCACACATACTCCTTTCTGTTCTGTCTTAAGTAGTACAGGGCCAGCACTTACAGACTCTCTAGGTTGACATGCTGAACGAATTCTCTGTCCCGTGACCTCCTTGGGACTGTCTTATTTCTATTAGTGGTGCCATCATTTTCCCAGTTACTCAGGGTTGGAGCTACTTCAGATTAGTCACTAAATGTTATCATGGTTTCTTTTTACTCTTATTTATCCTATTTTCCTTTTCTCTTTCTTTCTACACTATTTCCACTCCCACCTTGGACTTCTGCTGTTGTAATCATGTTATTTCTCTGCCTTTCTCACTGTTTCTTTGTTTCACAATTTGTTCTGTATTTTGCAGGCTGGCTAATCTTCATAAAGTAACATTGATCATGCTACTACTCTCTTTATAGCTTCTATTGGTTCCCTGTTGATTAAAAATTAAGTCCCATGTCCTGGCATTCAAAACTTAAAAAAAAATTATGCCCACCTTAATTTTCCAAACGTATTTTCACGTGCTTTCACAAAAGAGGTCTAGATTACTCTTTTGGATCATACGTGTCTGGGCGTTAAGTCTAGTTTTGTTACAATCAGTTTTATTACTTAGAACAAGGTTCATCATCTCTATAGTTAGTGCCATAGAAAAAGAGGTGATATGACTTGTTCAAGTAATAAAACTGATATGTGACGAAATTGGACTTAAGGCTCAGATCAAATAGAGCATCTGTGGTTAAGGTAAGGGTGGAAGTCAAGACCCCTAGCTCCCTGGCCTCTCCTGGCTTCACGTGAATATTTTTAAAAAATCATTATTCTAGACACATTGCTTTGGTGTCTAGACCCCAGCTCTCCGCCCGCCCCCAGCAATCCGTGGAGTTACTGCATCACCACCATTTGTAGAATGTGATTCTTGGCCAGAGGTCCCTTCAAGGAGCTGCCTCTTGGGAAGACTGCACCAACATCACTGCTCCAGAGCCCTGCCCGGCGCCTAATCAGTGCTCAAGAAACAGCTGTCAACTGATGGATTAGCGATAGCTCCTGACCCCTGTGGTGGCACAGAAGAGGCAGGATTTTCAAGATATTCAATAACATACCAAGTCACTGGCTGTAGTTATCAGCATTGTTGTAAAATGACTCTTGAGTATGAGTATTTTCTTTGCCTGAGGATATGACTTGATTTGCTTATTGGCTGGTTTTTAAGTAAAATGAATTAGATTACAAAGGTGACTCTGTATTCTTTGATGTTAAAATAATTAGTGCTTTATTTGACTTACTCTGCTAGAAAGAAATGCCTTCAGGTGAAGGAACCAGGCACAGTTCCGTAATACACTGAACTCTGAATCGTAATACACTGAACTCTGAATCGGCAGAAGGACTACTTAATCCTTAGAGAGGAGACACTGGGTTGAATGACATTTTATGGAAGCGTGTCCAGAAGGAATGCCGTATATCTTCACGTTAACTTATTCTTTATTGTATAATTGAAGTAGCTGTTTGATTAAAGTTGTTTTCATGTAAAGAAAATTGATCAGATATCAGTGTCCCAATTTTTATAATTTTATTTTTGTTTATGGTACATGCAATCAATGAAACCCAGTAAGAGTATTCATTAAGGATGTTTATTACAGGTTACATAAATCCCATCTGAACAAACTCAAGTAAATAGAAAGGGGAGAGGGAACCACGGCGGGGAGCGTTTGAATAAACGCTGCTTAACTAAAATTTTCCACAAATAAAAAAATTACAGGCCATTTTCCTTGACAATTAACAAGAATTTAGAAATCTACAATAAAAATATGGTCAAAATTTACATATACCTAAGATTTCTAAATAACTCTCACCATGAGGAAAGTCAAATGGAGATGACAAACCATCTAGAATTAGAAACAATTAAAACTGTGTATTCAATCCTGTTGAATATGGCCAAGCTAGGATGCAGGACAGGAACTTTATAGCCTTAAATGAGCCTATTAGACAAAAAAAAAAAAGATTGAAAAATAAATGAATATTTTAGGGGCTTTTATTTTAGAAATTCAACACGTAATTCCAAAGAAAGTGAGAGAAATGGTGGCAGAGAGAGGAAGGGTGGGTTGAGCACTGCGTTGGTTTCTAAGGGCTGATGTAACAAATCACCACACGCTGAGTGGCTCAAAGCAACAGACATTTATCTTTGCACACTTCTAGAGGTCAGAAGTCTGAAGTCAAGGTGCCGCCAGGCCACATTCCCTCCTGAGACCCCAGCAGAGGATTCTTGTTTTTTCTAGGTTCTGGCGGCTCTCAGCATCGCTCCAGTCTTGTCCTTTCTCTTCCAGGGCCATCTCCTCTGTGTCCCTCTCTTTTCCTCTTCTGCTTCTTAGAAGGACACCTGGCATTGGATTTAGGGCCACCAGACAATCCAGGATGCTCTCAGGTGAAGATCCTTACGCCAATTACATCTGCAAAGACCCTTTTTCCAAATAAGTTCACATTCCCAGGCTCTGAGGCTGGGATGTGAACATACCCTCTGGGGGTGACCATTCAACCCATGAGAAATAAAATCAGAAGATGGTTTTCTAAAATACTAACAAAATTCACTGAACTAAAAGAATAATTACAAAAATATAACACTAACTCATGCTAAACATTCTTTGTGAGCTGGGAAGAGAAGAAATCTTTCTTCACTTGATATAGGGGTCATCTTCCCAAATTCCCAATCAGGGTGATACTTTAGAAAAATCCCCATTCAGTAAAAAACAAACCTATGGTTACCAGGGGGAAAGAGGGGGGATAAATTGGGAGATTGGAATTGACATATTTACACTACTATATATAAAATAGATAACTAATAAGGACCTACTATATAGCACAGGGAACTCTACTCAATACTCTGTAATGACCTGTATGGGAATAGAATCTAAAAAAGAGTAGATATATGTATTAATATATGTATAACTGATTCACTTAGTTTCTTTACAGCAGAAACTAACACAACAGTGTAAATCAACTATACTCCAATGAAAATTAAAAAAAAAAAAAAATCCCCATGCAAGTCAAGAAAGCTCACTCTCACCACTACTTTTCCAACGGTCCTGGACATTCTCACTAAAACAGTAAAGTAAGAAGAACATCTTGAACAGGACCTGTACTGTACTGCATACGAGATGGCCACCACCGAAAAGACAAGTAGCACCAAATGACAAACTCTGCGAAGAAGACGTTAACAAGGGTAAATGATTAGCTTTTCTATAGATGGGTGATAGCAACTTCGGAAATGTAACAGGGAAAAACGATTATGCTCAAAATAGTAACAGCAAGTAGAAAGTATCTACAATAACAGCTAACCAAAATAACCATAGTCTTTATGGAGAAAACTATAAAAAATTAAAGAAATCCATAAAATAAAACTTAAATGAATGTAGAGCTCTGTTCTGTTCATGGGAAGGCTCGGTTTTATAAAAGTGTCCATTCTACTCAAATTATAACAAGTTTTGCAGAAACGATAAAGTTTGTGAATGTCAAGGGGAGGTGAGGATCTGGGCACAGATCTGCTGTGTGCTGCTGAAGGCAGCGTAAGCCAGCACACGCACCTGGACAGCGTTTCTATAGTTTTCTCCATAAACACCTCGAAAATTTAAAGTGTGTATATCCCATTGCCTGCAAATTCCACTACCTGCTATTCACACTTAGGAAGTATTTGCACATGCAGTTATCCTTCACACAACAAACAAACAGCTCATAGAAAAAGAGATCAGATTTGTGGTCACCAGAGGTGGCAGGTGGGAGGGAACGTGGATGAAGAAGGTCAAAGGGTACGAACTTCCAGTTATATGTACTCGGGATGTAATATACAACGTGATAAATAGAATTGACACTGCTGAATGTTATATATGACAGTTAAGATAGTAAATCCTAAGAGTTCTCATCACAAGGAAATTATTTTTTTCTTTTTCTTTTATTTTGTGTCTATATGAGATGATGGAGGTTCACTAAACTGATTATGATGATCATTTCACGGTGTATGTAAGTCAAATCATTATGCTGTACACCTTGAACTTATACAGTGCTAGATGTCAGTTATATCTCAGTAAAACTCTTATAGTTAAAAAAATTTGCACACAAACAAAGGAAGGTATAGTCAATGATGGTATAGCCAGACAGCCTAAATGCCCATCATTAAGGGAATGACTAAAAACTAAATTGGTATATTCACACAATGAGATTTTAATTAACAATTTAAAGTTTGCCTGCATGATCTAAACCATACCCTGGTTGAGACATTTAAGTTGTAGAATATGTTCAGTCTGATGCCTTTCTTTTAAAAACACAAAACACCAAGATCATTCTTAATGGGTCCATCTATGGGTGTGTAAATAAGTAGAGCAGATTCTGGAGGGGTACCCATCAGCCTTCTTATAGTTTCAGAGTGATGTCAAATGTTAGTATTATCTGTAACAATTTTTAAAAGGTTTTATTCTTGTTTGACTTGAGTACTTGAAAAATAATAGAAGAAAGAACAAATAATGAGGATGTACATACCCAAAAGAACATGGGATAGGTTTATAAGTAAAAAGATACAAATTTAAATTATCTTGACTGGAACAGCTAATGTGCAGTTATTTGTACAATATACTTTCTTCAACAAACACTTATGAGCCCCGCTCTACCCCGGGTACTGTCCCCCGATGCAGTTTTCAATAGAATGTACAGGTGGAGGGGCAGCCATGTGACATGTGAGGGTTAGTGATGTAACTCCTTTCCTGAGGTTGGCGGGTCAATGAGGGGTTGTTATGAGAGTTACATTTATTTATTTATTTATTTTTGGCTGCGTTGGATCTTCGTTGCTGCGCGCAGGCTTTCTCTAGTTGCGGCGAGCGGGGGCTACTCTTCATTGTGGTGCGCAGGCTTCTCATTGCGGTGGCTTCTCTTGTTGCGGAGCCCCGGCTCTATGCGTGTGGGCTTCAGTAGTTGTGGCTCGCGGGCTCAGTAGTTGTGGCTTGCGGGCTCTAGAGCACAGGCTCAGTAGTTGTGGCGCACGGGCTTAGTTGCTCCGCAGCATGTGGGATCTTCCCAGACCAGGGCTGGAACCCGTGTCCCCTGCATTGGCAGGTGGATTCTTAACCACCGTGCCACCAGGGAAGTCTGGTTATGTGTGTTTAAAATGCGTTGTCTTTACAGTGAAACCTCTTAATAGTTACGTCTTCTATTTTATTTATTTATTTATTTATTTATAACGTCTTTACTGGAATATAATTGCTTTACAATGTTGTGTTAGTTTCTGCTGTATAACAAAGTGAATCAGCTATACGTATACACATATCCCCATATCTCCTCCCTCTTGCTTCTCCCTCCCAGCCTCCCTATCCCACCCCTCTAGATGGTCACAAAGCACCGAGCTGATCTCCAAGAGATATGCCATGTTCTTGGATTGGAAGAATAAACATTGTGAAAATGACTATACTACTCAAAGCAATCTACAGATTAAATGCAATCCCTATCAAACTACCACTGGCATTTTTCACAGAACTATAACTAAAAATTTCGCAGTTTGTATGGAAACACAAAAGACCCCAAATAGCCAAAGCAATCTTGAGAACGTCTTCTATTTAATACCGTATCCGAGCAGAGGGTCACTATCGAAGTATGGCAAAGCCTTACTCATTCCCTTATTGGGTAGAACCCGTTTTATTTCTCTACAAGGGTGAAATAGAATATAATTAAATTCAACACTTTGACCGTATCCGTCTGTTTTCCCTCTAGATAAGCAATGTAGAATCAGAGCATTGGCCGTCTATGAAAGGGGAACTCTGATGTGTCTTCACAGCGGAGACCCCGCCAGCATCTCAGTTTTATGAAGGGTGCTTTGAGGCTTCCCCTCAGCACTTCCACGCCTTCACCAGTGTGAGGGACCAGGGTGCACCCCTCCCTCTGCCCTCCCGTGCAGCTTCACTCTCTTCGGAAAAGGTGGTCTCTACATCTTAGTGAGACTCACCTGCTTTGACATCGGAAAAAACCAGAAAGCTGGTTGGCTTTCTCAGGGGACAGCGTCTCTCCGTGGGGTGAATGTAATGGCTCAGAGGGGAGGACCAGGCCGAGGAAAGACAGTCCCCCAAGGGGTGGGAGGGAAGGTGCCAATGGGGGACAGTGGCGGCAGGTGCATGCTGGGGATGGGGTGCTGGGGGGACTTTAGGTGACGCTGGGGCAGGAGAGTGGTGGTTGGCTGGAAGGTTTGAAGTCACGGGCATCGTCAGGACATTGGAAAACGGTCACAGCAAGAGAGGAGAAGCAAGGCGGCCAGTTGTGACCCATGGAACCAGACCTGAAGCAGGACAGCTTTAGTTAGCAGCTCAAAGGGCTGGGGGTACAGGACTCCGCTCAGGACCTGGGGCGGGTGGCACCTGTGACGTCACCTGCCCCGCAGGATGGGCAGGAAATTCCCTGCAGGTCCGAAGGGCGGGGTCATGGAAGCATGTCCTCACCTCTCCGTCATGTTCCCGTCCACGCACCAGCACTCGGCATCTGTGTCCGCCCTGGAAGCTGAGGCCGGGTGGTCTTAGGGAGGAGGGTGGGCAAGAGGTTAACCGGGGGTCCAGGCCTGCGAGAGAAAGAAGTGGGGGAGGTGGGATGGGGCGGGGGCCCGGGCAGTGCAGCTCCGGCCCCCGGAGCTCAGGCCGCTGCCCCGCTGCCCCGCATGGGGTGGTCGCCTGCCGGGGCCTGGACCAACTGAGGGGCCCCTGAAGGCATCAGAGGAGCTGTGGGCTCCGGACCGCACGACGTGAGGCTGAAAGGAAGCTCTTTCCCGAAAGCGAGGGGAGCTGACCCCTGTGCGCCACGCCCCACGTCTCCATCCCTCTCCGGCGCCGCGCCCTCCCTCTCCGGGCAGGCCCTTGGAAGAGGTTGGCTGGGGGAGCAGCCACGGCTCCGGCGGCGGAGCCCCTGCCCAGCTCCTCTGAGCCTCAGCTGTCACCTCTCCAGCGAGTGGCTGGCCTGACCCGGGCCCCTTCCTGAGGGATGTGTAAGGCGCACCCCTTACGGCGGAGATGGGCCAGGTGGACAGAACCCCACATGTACTCCTCTTACAAACAGCTTGGGCGCTTTCCACGCTTGGGGTCATTCAGCAGATGCCGCCTCGTCCCCGGCCAATCCAAGCACAAGTGCGATTTGGGGGTACCTCAGTAACTGGTGGGCAGCGTGGTTTGGGGTCCAGCTCATGCAGCTCACCTGTGCCCGGAGTCGGCCCGGGGCCAGCCGCAGACGCTGGGAAGGGCTGCAGCTGCGGTGGAGGACCCAGGCTGCGCCGGGGCTGGGTGCAGGCTCCTGGCACGGGGGCCCCTCTCGGGTCCCTGCCAACGTCAGCCTGTCCTTGCTCCGAACTCCGGGGCCCAGCCTTGAGCTTCTGCCCTGGGGCTTGACATCAGCTTGTCTTTTTCACCCAGGAAGAAAGTCCTCGCCAGAGGTCTTGGGAGGCAGCTTGGGCGAGGGTGGGGTTAGGCTCAGCGTCACACCAGCCTTAGAGCAGTAAAGGCTTTTCAAGTTTCGGGGCAGGAAAGTAACAGGGGGACCCGGGAGGTGCCCTCACCCCCTTAGCTCTGCTCTGTCCTTTCCTGAGCCCGCGGACGGCCTGATCAGCACTTCCAAGAGAACCTACCCGAAGTATTTAGAATGGTGGTTCCTCCACCCCTGCACTACTCGCCCACTTGCTCGGGAGAGGGGCTGGGGTTTCTGTCTTTCTCTCATCCCCGTATCCCATCCATCCTTCAGTGCTCACTCCAAAGGGAGCCTTGAATCTGACCGCTGCCCATCCCCAGCTCCCCGGCCACCCGGGTCAGTGACTGTCCTCCCGACAATGCAGCGGTGTCCCTGTGGCTCTAGTGTACACTGCCGCACACCCGCCCACATCCCCAGAGCCTCTGGGGACTCTTCAAGTGCAGCTCGGTCACATCGCGCCCTTGCTCATGGCCCTCAGACCCCCTGCTGCACCCGGCTTGAAATCCAGGCTCCCAGCCGGGGCTCACCTGCCCACCTGCGGTTAAACCGGAGGTGGCGTGATGGGTGAGCCGGGAAGGGGAGACTGGGGAGTCTCACCACGGTGTCCTGGAAGCAAGACATTCAGGCCGTGGGAACACGGTGGGCAAAAAGTGGGTTGACTTTTCAAAATTCCATTCATTTTCCCTCAGAATTGATTTCTTTCTTCAGCAGTTTTTTTTCTATCAAAAGCAAGCACAGAATAGGACTGTCAAACAGTCCCCCGCCACCTTGCTTGCTCTCAATTTCTATATAATTCCAATTAAAACACAAAATCCAGCTGCCACAGAAACCAGAGTTTCTAGTGGAAATACTGAGCAGCCTTCGATTAGAGAGAACGAAGGACACGCCAGGTACGCAGCCCCAGTGACGTGCACAGCGCATGGGTGTAGGTGTGCAGAGAACTTGATTGTGGAACTGTTGCTATTTCATTGTCACAAGCAGACACGGCCCAGAGTCCCAATTGCTTTATCTGTCTTCTATCTGTTCCTATCACTGGTGATATCTATAGCAACCAAGATGCATAATTGCCATGTCAGCACCACACCCGGTAAATGGTATGAAAGAAAAATGAGGTCTCGTTCCTTCTCTCTCATCCGTGTCTTAAGCATCGCAGTGTCACGGGTATGGAACATGTCACAAAGGTGGGATTGAAGATGTATACAGATTAAACTCTAAGTGAGGTTTTGAATGACTAAGCAACCAGACCAGTGGTCTCTTTGAATTCAGGATGCAGAATAATCACCTGATCTGTGTCTTTCCATCATCCCCGTACATGGTATACATTAGGAGTATAATGTAGAATGTGAGGCAGGTTGAAAAGAAAGGAGTTAACAGCATCCAGGTTTTTATATGAAGGGCTTCTGTGTCTGAGTCCTGGGTGGGGAAATTAAAATGGTTTGCTTTAAGGGCTTGAGCTGCCGACTGTGAAATCCATCCTGCCCCGAATCTTACGGGGCAGTGGTGGTCCCTCTGTAGAGACCTGCAGACCAGAGAACAAGGCAGAAGGGTGTGGTCAAGCTCCCCCTTCCCTACCCTGGACATCTGCCATCGGGGGCCTACTTTGCTAATGATTTTATATCAACGCATCACTTTACTATTATTTATCAAAATTTTGATTTCAATAAACTCACTGTTTAAAATAAATAAATGTTAGCCTCACACCGAGCCACGATACCCACCTATCAGAGTCCAATGCACAGCCTGTGCTTCTAACACCATTAAAAGGAACACATAACTGACCCGTCCACTAGAATAGCCACTGCCTGCCCCCATCGGCATTCCCTGGTGTTTCAGGCCTATCAGTGCCGACCCTTACGTTAGGTCTTCGTCTATACCTTTATTACTCACCAGAAGAGGACTCCCACAGCGATGGTACACAGTAGGCACTCCGCTGATATTTAGTGAAGTAGTGTAGAAATACAGTATGCTTCCCTGTGCCATGGGGAGTACCAGCAGATTTGCGAAATTCAGGTAAAGTCTCGGCGTTGATACTGACTAGTCATCTACCCGCATCCCCTTGAGCCTATGCAGGAGTCTGGATGGGAACGTGGTGGCGAGGTGACCGTGCTGGCCCCCCGCGCCGCATCTGTGCTCACTCACGTCCAGGCCTGGGCAGCCGGGCTGATCTCAGGTGACTCCTCACTGTGCCAGGAAAGGTTCGGAAACGTCGGCCTCAGGCACCCACTCTCCAGCCACGGTTACCCTTTCAGAAGGGAGAAATGACCGTGTACAGCAATAAAATTCAAGGAGAGGTTTCTGGGAAACATTCTTACTCTCTAGAACCTCCAGGAAATCAAGCATTTTTCCTCGGAAATAGCGTCGCCGAGAGAATGCTGGGAGCGTCTCTTCCCCCGTCACCCTGCTGATGCTTCTGGGCTGAGTGAGCCTCCAGAGGTCCTGCAGCCTGTCTGAGCCACACTTGTCCAAAAAAGGGAAAATAATACAGTTAGCTGCACTTTCAAATTCACAGAGGTATTTCAGAAATTAACTAAGAAAAGTCATAGTAAAATGTTCTACAAAGTCTAAGAAGGGGCAAACGACATCCTCTGTCTTGCTTGTGTAGATATGGTTAGAAGGGTCTGGCTTGGTGAGAGCGTGCCTGCACTCACAGCCTGCATGGGTTTGTCTGTCTCCGTCTGCGGTGCATTGGGCCCATCTTGGTTTGGAGAACAGACGAATGTGAATGTGTACAAAGATGCACCGGAAGCGGCAGAGGATGGTTTGGGTTTGACATGTTCTTGTTCCTCCTACCCGGGTCTTCCTGGCAGAGTTCCAATGGCCTTCCACACTGTTTCAGAGCATGTCACAGCGGTAATCAAATAATCAGGGGGGAAGCAAAAGACCCGAAGGTTACTTTAGAAAACATTTTACATTCCTTCCTCAAGAGGCAGAAGTCCACACCACCCAAGTCTCTGTTTTCTTCTCTCTTCACCCTGTTTCACACACGGAAACTTACCCTTTCAGTAGAAAACATCAAAATATCTAACATGAGAGAAGGGTTAATTAACTTATTGTACACACAGAAGGTATCATGCAACCATGATGTGATTCTTGGGAAGGGTTTTAACAACAGGGGATTGCTTCTGGTGCTATAATACGAGAAGAAATACAGAAGATACAGGAGCACCAAACGGCATGTAAAAACTGGGTGTTGCATGCACACACAGCATACACGCACATGTACACACACACTCTTACATGGGACATAAGATGCAAGGGCCACGCTGAAATCTTAACGGTGGTTATTTTGGTTGACAAGATCAGAGGTGGCTTTTTTACTTCATCAAATTTTTGCAAGTGCCCATTGGTTGTTTCTATAATTCTGAAAAAACTACAGTTATGAAAAGTGAAGTTACAGCAACGAGTGAGGGAAAATCCAACGGTGAAAACTATTAGGCCATCTAATCGGCAAAGGTCTTACTGGGTCCCTAGTTACTAAGGATTACTTTTGACATGGAATGTGACAGAATACCCCAGAGTATGATGAAGATGACGGACCTCCTCAAACTATCCAGAGGACGGAGCAGTGGTCACTGTTTGCTGCCCCTCAGGATCTCATTAGGATCTCCAGCTTTGGACCTTGGAACTTGGGCAAGTTCAAAGAGCTTCACTTAGGGAGTTACTTTCTAGGCATTGGCAGCTTGGCATGGTTTATGGTCCAGAATCATCCGGTGTAGTTTCTTCGTAAGTCCGCACCCCGGCAGGCAGCACACCTCCTGAGTTTTGCTATTGTTACAGCCCTCACTCCAGCTGAAAGCTGTGCTTAGGAGACACGCAGATCCTGGTTTGTATTTCAGATAAATACTGGACTACCTAATCCAATAAATCCAATATCTAAATATACTTAAGCATATTACATCTATATGTATATATATATATATATGCATAATAAGATTATATATATCTAATATAATCTATCTAAATGTACTAAATATAGAATCTAAGAAAGTTTGCAATACTGATCTTTCTAGTGCGTTAAACTCTCTTTTACGTGTTTGACAAATAGAAGGAAATCCAAGAACTCAGCTGTAATTATTTCCTTAGGCTTTTGTTTGCCTGTTTTGTGTTTTCCTTGTTAATCACTGTCATTCCAGGGTCACGAACCTGTACTTGAAGTACATTCACCTTCCATGAAAATCCCACGTACTTGTCAAGCATCATTCTTCTCATGAGGCCCCACATTATAGCTCCAACCTGCCCCCATTCCTCAGCCCCAGAGCCACGATTCCAGTTGCCTTCTCTAGATCTTGATTGGGATTTCCTACCTGTACCCGACGCTCTTAACCCAGAATCGTGCTTTGAATTACCCATCCTGAGAGCTCTCTCACTGAATCCCTCTGCGTTCTTGCCATCACCATCAACGCCTGGGAAATATGTTTGATGTGCGGTACCTCTTTCTCGTTACCTATATTATAACCAATAGTTAAATTGGGCAAATCCGGCTTCCATCGCTGTCCTATTTCAGGCCTCCATTTCTTCTTTCCTGGGGTACTGTATTCCAGCAAGTGTCCTGACACTTTTTCTCCTGTTGGACTTTATTCTTTAAGTTGTTACCACGTTAATCTACTTAGAGTACAACTCCATCCCATCATATTTTTAAAAGCATCTTGCATGGATTCTTCCCTCCCTCCCACTCACCAAGTTGAGTACAGGCTCCCCACCTTGGTACCCAATACCCTTCACATTTGTTTTCCTTGTATTCGTTGTTTCATCAAGCTTATTGGCCATCTCCTCCATGCCAGCCATGTTCTACACATCAGTCAGCAGCACAGTAACAAACATCCCCAGCTTTAAGGAGTTTATGGTCCAGCTGAGAGGCCGGAGAATAAGCATAAAAAATAAGTGAATTTCTAAGCATGCTAGGGTGTGATTGTTGTAAGGAGGACCCATGGTGCAGGGGAAGAGGCATCAAATGAGCATCTCAGTTAGGATGGCCAGAGTGGGCGTCACTGAAAAGGTGGCCTCTGTGCAGAGATTTGAAGGCGATGTGGGGAAGGCCATTCTGGGCAAGGGGACTGTGGAGGGTGACCTGTGTGTCCAGCCCAGAGTGGGTGGGCAGGAGACAGGTCACGCAGAGCTGGCGGGTACAGATGAGGGCTTTCACTCCGAGAGCCTTGGAGAGCCACTGGAGGGCTTGAGACGTGACTTATCTGAGAAACACTAGAAAGAACACTCTGGCAGTGATATGGAGAAAACCCAGGGAGGAGGTGATGGTGGAGGGGAGGGTCCTGCCAGGAGACGTCGCAGTAGTCCCCCGAGAGGTCATGGTGCTCGCTCGAGGTGGTGGGCAGGCGTCATGGAGGGGGTGACAAGTGGCCTGACCTGGGTAATAGGTTTGAAGAAAGAGCTTAAAGATTTGCCGACAGATTGGATACGGGGAGTGAGAGAAAGAGAGGTCAAGTGTGCTTCTGGGATTTTGTGCTGAGCAGCTGGAAGGGTGGGTCGTCATTAACTAAGATGGGGAGACCGAGGATGGGGCAGGAATGGGGAAGTGGGGAGGAGAATGCACCATCAGGAATTGTGATGTTTGAGGTGTCCACTTCCCACCCCGGAGGAAAAGCAAGTCTGGAGGTCGGGGGAGAGATTCAAGCTGGAGCTACAACTCTGAGAGCCATTCACAGAGAGATCATGCTTAAAACCATGAGACCTGTTGATATCAATACAGGAATGAGCATAAATAAAGAAAGGGAGGTCCTGAGGACCGAGCCCTCACAACCCCCCCGCCCCCCCAGATAAAAGTGTGATTGCTGTGGAGAAACCAACAGAGCGGGCACAGCCGTGCCCACTGAGTTAGGAGGAAAACCAAGTGAGTTTTCCAGGAAGCTAAAGCGAAAAATCTTCTACAGGAGGAGGGTGAGGTGCTGTGTTAAATGCACCAATCTACTCTGGTGTAAACCATTTTCTAGCCATATCACCTAGACGTTACCTAATATGTGTATTTTATTCTTGAACCAGATGGGTCTAGCGACTTTCATGAATCATGTTCTAAAAATTCCTATCTGTGTTCCAGCTTTATTTAAAAGAAGTCATCTTCTCTCAACATTTCGGTACGTGAGATACTTCTTACATTTTTAATTACATGTGTTACCTAAGTATTATATACTCATTGAGAAAAAAGAGTAAATTCAAATATAGCGTCCTATAGACTGAATGTTTCTGTCCCCTTCTCTCCCCAATTCATAAGCTGAAATCTTAAACTCTCGATGTGATGGAATTAGGAGGTGGGGGCCTTTGGGGGTGATTAGGTTATGAGGGTGGGGCCCTCATGAAGGGGATTAGTGCCCTTATAATAGAGACCCCAGACAGCTCCCCTGCCCCTTCCTTCCTGTGAGAAAACATGGGAAAGTAGGGCCTTGGCAGACACCAAGTCTGCTGGTGCCTTGGTGCTGGGCTCCCAGCCTCTAGAACTGTGAGAAATAAATTTCTGTTGTTTAAGCCACCCAGCCTATGATATTTTATTATAGCAGCCTGAACAGCAGAAAAAGCAGAACAAAAAAATCATCCTAAATCCAGCAATATGGATATGACTGTTCATTTAAGTTGTTTATAAGTTTTGATATGATAAATATAATTTTTGTGAGCATATATATATATATATTTATTTGAGTAATATAAAATCATTTCCTTCAGGTGAATTTCTAGAATTAATGTTTCTGGATCCAAAGGATTTGAAAAATTCCGTTTAACTGCTTAAATTCATATAATTTATATTTTAATTCTCAGATGTTAAGTTTCTTTCACTATTTTTTATTTTATAAGTATAGGTGTGTGTGTGTGTGCACATATATGTTCTCACACAGTGATTTTTTTCAGATTTACTTGGTATGAAAAAATCTTGCTGGCATTTTAATTGGACTTGCTTAAAATTTACATAATTATTTCATTTTTAATATACATATATTTCCCCATCAAGGAACATTATGTGTTTCTTCATTTAACTAAGTTTATTGTATGTTCTTCAGTTATTTTTTATCTTTGTGTCTTTTTCATGCTAAAGTGATGATGATTTTTAAATAATTTCAGACTTACAGAAAAGATGCATAACTAATACAAACAAAACTCTTTTCCAGAGCTATTTTAGAGTTGGTTACGTACATATGCCCCATCACCTCAAATACTTTAGTAATTCCTAGAAGTAAGGACATAATCACAATACAGTAAATTCCCATCAGAATCAGGAAATTAACTTGTTAGATTTCTACCATGCAATCCATAGACCCATTCAACTACTGCCAACTGTCCCAATGATGTGTTTTATAGGAAAACAGTCAAATCCAGGATGAAGCATTGGATCTAGTGTCATGTCTTTTTAGACTCCTTCAGTCTGGAATAGATCCAAGTCTTTCCTAATTTCCACGACCTTGACACTTTTGAGTATTATAGACCTTTTTTATAGATCATCTGTCAGTTTGAATCTCAGTTTCTTCATGGTGACACTGAGTTTACGGGCCGTTGGCAGGGACATCACAAGAGTGATGCCACATCCTTCCCATTGTCCCACTGCTGATGTCTGCTTTGATCTCTTGAAAAGGTGCATTTGTGGGTTGGATTGTCTTTCCCAATGGGAAATCTTAAGCCCTGGTACCTCTGAGTGGGATCTTATTTGGAAATAAGATCTTTGCAGATGTAATCAAGTTAAGATGAGGTCACGTTGGATTAGTGAGGGCCTTAAATCCAATGACTGGTGTCCTTATAAGAGGAGAGAGGTTTGAAGACACAAACACAGAGGGATGAAGCCACGTGATGACGGAGGCAGAGATTGGAGTGATGCAGCCACAAGCCAAGGGACACTGAGGACTGCCAGCTACCTCCAGAAACTAGAAGTGCCAGGGAGGACCCTCTCCTAGAGCCTTCACTGGGCCCCTGGCCCTGCAAACACCTGGACTTTGGACTTCTAGCCTCCAGCATTGTGAGAGAATAAATTTGTGTCATTTTAAGTCACCCAGTTTGTGGTAATCTGTTAACTGCAGCCCCAGAAAACTAATACAAGGTAGTATCTGCCAGATTCCTCCATAATAAAATTACTTTTTCCCTTTATAATAAGTAAGCTTTTTTTTTCCTGAGGGGAGTCCTTTGAGATTAAGTAAGAAAGTCCTTATAAAACTTCTACTCACCAGTTTTTAGGATCCATCGATGATTCCTGGCCTAATTAATTATTACTATTACGATTGCCAAATGGTGATTTTTCTAATGGAATCATTCCTTCCACGTATGTTTGTTGGAATTCTACTCTAAGGATGAGGAAAGAAAGGAGGGAAGGAAGGAAGAGAGGGAGGAAGGGAGGAAGGACATACTATGTCTCATCATTTTTCAATTGATTCTCTTAGAATTTCCAAGTAGATCATAATAACATTGGTAAATAATGATGGATTTTCTACTAACTTTCTAATATTTCACTGAATTGCATTTCCAAGAAAATGTTGAATAATGTGAGGCTAATATATTTTTTCTTAATTAGAAATGTTTCTAGTGTTTCAACTTTGTGCGAATATTGGCAATTGGTTTGAGATAGACTTTCTTACATGAGAAATAAGTATCAATTCTTGTTTTACTTAGTTTTTGTCAAGAATGAATGTTGAATTTTATCAAATGCATTTTTGGGATATATTGAGATGTTAGTTTGACTTTTTTCCTTATGATGTTGTAATATAACCAAACATATTAATAAATATCTTAATACATTCCCACACTTTTGGAAAAGACACTAATTGTTTAAATCATATCATTCTTTAACTATGTAGTTTTTAAAAATTCATTATTTTTCAGGAATTTTGTATTATTGATTATGCTGTCTTCTTCATATTTTAGTATCAAGGTTATATTAATTTTGGAAAACATCAAAAATTTTTCCTTTCTAATTTATGCTTCAAAAGAGTTAACTAAAATAGAAATTATTTGATTTGAGGTAACTGGCTTATAAAACATTAGCACATATGGCCATTTTGAAGGGAAGGAGGTATATCTCTATGACAAGTTTAAACATTTCTTCCATTGTCAGCAAGCTATTCAGACATTCTACTTCATCCTGACAACATTTTAGTAATGTGCATTTTTCTAGAAGAAAATTTGTTGGACTTTTTCACGTTTACTTTCAAAGGGAACTGTAATGTTTAAAAATCTCTTCTATATTTGTGTTTATGTTCCTTTTTAATGTGTGTGTTGTGTATCTCTGCTTTTTCTGTTTTTCTTTTTTTTTTCTCTCTCTTTCTCTCTCTCTGGCAGTTCTGTCAATGGTTTGTTTATTTCGGGCTCAGCAGATTTCTCTGTAAAGGGCCAAGGAGTAAATATATAGGCTGGGTGAGCCATACGGCCTCAAACACAACTATTCAGCTCTGCCCTTGCAGCATGAAAGTAGCCAGAGACATAAATAAATGAGTGTGACTGGCTTCCAATAGAACTTTATTATAGACACTGAAATTTGAATTTCATTTAATTTTCATGTGTCACAAAATATTATTCTTCATTTTCCCCCAACTATTTAAAAATCTAAAAACCATTTGAACTCGAGTGTCATACAAAAACAGGTGGCAGGCAGGATTTGGCCTGTAGGCCATAGTTTCCCAACCCCTAGTCTAGTTTACAGATTTGGGCAAAACATGAAACAAACCCAAAAAAACACTTAAATTGCTTTATCATATCTATATCTAATTCTTTCTTCTCTAAATTACTTAGGATTTTAAGAATTTAGTCATCCCTGCCATCTACTTTTTTATTTTAATATTTATTTTTTCTATCTCCTTGAGTTTAATGCTTAGGCTTTTTGTTTTGTTTTTTTTTTTTACTGTTTTTCATGTTTAAGTATACAGCAATCTGTATAATAGTATAACAAACAACCATATCCTCATTACCATGCTTAATAAGTAAGAGATTACAAATAGAGAAAAGCATTTCTATGTTTGGCAACCTGGTGAACAAACTAACTTTCATACTCTCCCAATGGAAATCACTTTAAAAAAAAAAAAAAGCTGGATTAATTGTTTTGAAATATGTCGCTGAGCTAGAGAAACAGAAGGAGTCAGCAGAAGGCTGAAAACAATTTAAAATCAGGGACCTCACAGGACAGATTAAAAAGTGTCAAAGCAGTTTTGGCCTAAGAGGGTTATCTGCTAACTTGTTGGGATCCAGAGCTTCTGCTGTGGTTCCTAACGGGACACAGGAGGGAAGGCATCTCCCCCGGTCTCCAGAGCAAAGAGGGGGCGCCTCGGGGCTCTACCTCAGGAAGGGGTGAGCACGGAATGCAAACTGCGTGACTTGGGCTGGGCCCTGGGGGAGAAAAGTAAACTCCCATGAGCATTTGTAACCCTGAGGGGCTGTCACTCCCACTTGTCACCTGAATTCATACTCTGGGGTTGAAAAGCTGAAATTGAGAATTTACTATATAGTGGTCTCAGGTTGGGACTTCCCTGGTGGCACAGTGGATAAGACTCCACGCTTCTAATGCAGGGGCCCCGGGCTCGATCCCTAGTCAGGGAACTAGATCCCACATGCATGCCACAACTAAGAGTTCACATGCCACAACTAAGAAGCCACCGAGCCGCAACTAAGGAGCCCGCCTGTCGCAACTAAGACCCAGCACAACCAAATAAATAAATAAATAAATATAAAAAAAAAAAAAAGTGGTGTCAGGTTGATAACGCCTGCATGTGATTGGCAGAAAAGCAAATAAAAACCTGCTCGGAAGAGATACTACTTCAGGTAGATCTGAAAAAAAAATTTCTACAAAACACAGGGGCTCACATTTTAAAATCTCCAAAGGAAAGAACAGAAGTAACAAAGCAAACCTCAGCCTGAACATGATCAGGAAGTGTAATTATCTGATTTAGAATGTAAACTAAGTAGGTTTAATATGTTTTAATATAGAATAGAGAGGCTTGAAAATATGAGAATGAAGCATGGTATTTAAAACTGACATCAAAGATTTGAAAAAGAACAAAATGAAAAAACTAAAAATGAAAAATATGATTAAAACTTTTCAACATTATAGGTAAAGAGCAAATTAGGCAAAACCAAAGAGAGAATTGAATCCATGAATAGAAGATAAACTAAAAACATTACCCAAAATGCAGCCCAGAGAGAAACAAAGAAATGGGAAATATAACAGGGTAGCTAGGAGACAAAATGAATGAGAAGTTATTATATATATTATATATCTAATATATATGTCTTTATTAATATATATGTATATATACACATACATATATGTGTGTGTATATATATATATATATATATACACACACACACGTATATAAACACACGTGTGTATTTATATATCAGAGTCCCAGAGGGAGAAAATAGTGTGAGGATGAGGCAATATTCCAAAACACAATGACTAGGAATTTTACTGAACTGATGAAAGATGCCAATTCCCAAATCCAGGAAACCCAATTCCAAAGCCAGATAAAGGACATCTACACCCAGTAATAACACTTCAGAACACCAAAAAGAATGACCAGTTAGAAAAGAGAGATCACTTACAGAGAAATAGATATTGGACTGACAGCGGAATTTCTGGCAGGACAGTGGAGTCTGGAAGAGAGAACAGTATGTTTAGTGAGTGGAGAGAAAGACCCAGCAAGACAGTGTCTCAGGATGGAGAGGAAACAAGACAATCATCAATTATCTACCTGACGTAGAGCCAACCTCTCACATGGGAAGCTTGAGATGCAAAAAGCACATGTTTGAAGGAAATGGCACATGTGTAGACACAATTTCGTATCATTCTGTGGCTCCATGGATGTCTATTTTCCAGAGTTGGATAGAGGATTTGAAAGCGGGGCTCAAATCTCCATCTGAAAAGGAAAATTTCTCACTCTTTTTTAAAATCTTTTAAATAAATGTAATGCATGCTTGTTGCACACCGTTAGGAAAAGAGAGAAAGTAGAAAAGCAAATGGAAGGTATCCGTGATTTATCAATTGTTAATATTTCAATATATTATAATACTTTTAGTCGTGTTTATTAGTGCTTTTTACTTAATTAGTTTCATGCTGATATGACCCATTTTTGAATCACTACTACAAAATGAGGCTTTTTCCATAACATCGAATATTCTTCAGAAATATCACCACTGCTACGGAACATTCCATGGTCTGAATGTAGCACAATGTAGCTGAGATCAGCGCCCTGCTCGCCAATCCCATTTCCTCTGCTTGGGCACACAGATTGTTTTTCCCAGGCTTTGGGGCATTAATTTTGGGCCAGTGACTGTGTTCTGACCAGTGAAATACGTGCAGAGCTGAAAGGTACCGTTTCCAGGCCCCGAATTCCTCGTGGGACCCTCCTCTGCCTGCAGGCGGGGCGGGGAGGGTTCTGGTGCCCCCCAGTGGGCGGCCACGAGTGGGGGGGGCTCCACCTCCTCCTGTTGGTGTCAATTTAGAAGCGGGCAGCTGGGTCCAGAGGGCACAAGAATGAGGTTATAGAAGAAATCACCATCGTCCTTTGGGAAAAACAGCTGAAAAAGAATGTATACAGTTGCCGATGACTTTCAGAAGAGAAACCCTGGTCTTAGATGACTTCTGCATGCAGCTCTCATTAACTCAGGGAGCGATGGTTCACTCGTGGTTTGTAATGGTCATACCCTTTCCTGGGCATATATAGCAGGTGTTTCAGAAAAAGGGGCTTCCTTGATATGTGACTTTTTATTTTCTACCCTTTGCCATTTTACTGTCGCGTTTAGAATGTATTTTTAAAAATTTATGTGCTGTCTATATATTACAAGTATGCTACAAATACTTTCCACTTTGCCGGTAGCTTTTATAATGTATGATATTTTTGATGCACTCCCTTTAACTTTTTAAATCTTATGAAGTCAGATCCATTTTTTGTTGTGGTGGTTTATAATTTCTTCCGCTGATTTTATTCTTAGGCTCTGAGCCCTCCTAGAACAAGCATATTTTTTAGACAGATTTTAAGTTCTGCATTAAATTTTTTACTTTGCAATTCGTTTTATGTTTACAGGTGGGAAATAACACTTAACATTAACATTTTTAAAAATAATTGTAATAAAACAAAAATGTAATTGTGCCATTTATCATGTGCTTTTAGAGCAAGTGCTAACTGGGTTACATGCACAGCTTAATTTAATCCTTGCAACAATGCAGTGAGAGGGTACTGTTATGAGCATCCTAGTTGAGAGATGAAGAAGAGAGCTGAGGAGACTTAAGTATCTAGTCTACGATGATAGAGCTGAGAACTGGGAGACCCCGGTCTGCGCCCAGGCCAGCTGGCCCTACACCCCCAAGCCTGCAGCCTGGACGCCAGGTATGCTCTGGTGGCACCGTTTTCTTGCAGGTGTGAGGGGGTATCTGTAGAGTCAAGGTGATGCTGCTTGTTGTAGACAGATTCTTATAGGAATTGAGGTCTCGCCATGGGCTATCAGTTCTGTTCTATTTGTCTCTCTGACTCATGCATTATTATCTTACTATTAAAATTTTAGTAATTCTCAAAGAAATCATGGTAAATGCCATTCTACATTTAGCTTTTAGCCTTTCCTCAGCTACTTGCAACTTCATCTTTCTTTAAATTTCAATTATACCTTACTGATATTTTCTTTTGGAATTCATTCTTGGAAAAATGTTACTATTCATTCTATTTTATTTATTACTTCTTTGCACACTTGTCTTAGATCCTGTACTAGACAGCAATCTTTTAAGAAAGGGATATTTATCTGTGGCACCTACACTGTGATTTCTCTTGGTTGTTCAGTAAATGTCTGATTTAATTCTTTTAAAATGGATCATGTGGATTGAATTTAGTGTATTTAGCACATGCTGTAACAGCACCTCCTACGGGCCAGGCTTTATTCTAACGCACAGGACCACTTGGTAAGGCAGGAGTGATTACTGCCCCATTCTAAAGGTGGGGAAGCTGAGGCTTGGAGAGGTCACACAGCCTGGCAGGGTCGCAACTCAGGCCAGCTGAGAGCTGGCTGGCCCTGCTGCATGCTCTGTGTTCACTGTGCTACTTGCCCCCCGATGACTGGAGTGTTAGGTGGTATCTGAAGTTCCCCCAGACACCTTAGATCTCCACTTGGTTGGGTGGTAGAATCCAGGTAGGCTGAGAGAAGGAGTGCACACATTCCCAGCAGAGGAAACAGCTTGCATAATGTGGGAAAAGCAGAAACAGGCCATTTGTGGAAATCAACCAGACTTCAATGGCAAATTCTGTTGAGAAATCAAATAGGTTTTTTGGGGGGGGCAGGGGGGGAAGCGGGGAATATGTTACAAACAAGTCATTGTTATTTTAAAAATAATTTTAAATTAGGGATTCTTTATCAAATCTAAGTAATTAAAATTTCTACTTTCCCCTAGCATTGCACTAATTTTTTTCTATCCGTATGGACTATGTTACAGCAACAGAGGTGCCAAGCAACAGAAGAATTTGCATGTTAAGTCTGGCTTGCATTTTCCAGGCAGGGTTTGTGTCAAGTTGGGGAAATTACATTGTCCCCGACTTTTTCCAACAAGACATCAGAGTAGATTATCTGGCTGCCGCACGCATGGCCGTGCAGCTGCTCCCCTGTTCTGTTTGTCCCAGCCTCCCCCCAGCTCCGCAGAGTCAGATGCAGAACATACTGGGGGGCAGGCGGGCTTGCCAGTAACAGGGTTGACATCCAGGCAGGAGGCCGGCAGGACGGGGGTGCAAGTCCAGCTTCTGCAACCGATTTCCTGTTTGCTGTGTTAACACACAAACAGGAGCTTGTCTCCTTTAATTCAGAAGAAGAGAAAAAGCTTTTTTGCTTGAGCCTCAAAATGATCCCCCAAACCCCTCTCCTTCTCAGGGTTTGACCTTACTGAAAAAGCACCATAGCCATCCCATTTGAAAAAGGGGGCAGTCAGCGAGATGTCAGAGAGTGAGAAAATGAAATTTTGCATCGGGCAAAATTTCCTCACCGATATTTCAGAAGGCTTCATAATTCTGTGACTGTGTACAAATGACCCATCTTCTTAATCTGAATTTCTAGGGTCATTAACATTTTTTTTCTCTGCCCTGGAGTAGTTTATTACTTCGAGAGAGAGGGGGAAAAAGCCAGTTTAAAACCAAGTAAGGGAAGAAAGCTGACAAAAACATAAATTAGAGGAAGAACTTAATTTAAAAAGTGTCAAAAAGGATAGATAGTCTTAGTTCAATAATAAAGCCTGGTTCGAGAGCCTTCTATCTTTAAATAAAGCGCTCCAGCACTCTATTACCTGTGTACAACCCATCTTTGATTTCCAATCTAACTCTATTTTTGCTTCTCGTGAGTAGCATACAAATGTGAGGGAAAAAAGTGGTTACACGCGTGACGATTAGGACATGCCTTTGATTTGAATGTCAGTGTTTTGTCAGGCTAGAGGTGAGGAAATGAAGGGCTGTTTGTGGGCTCCTTCGAGCTGGATCTTGTCCGAAAATGACTCCTATCCCCCTCCTTTTATTCGCATGCTAAGTTCATCATGCAAACCGCAAGTATAAGCATATCTTTGTTTGAAAAGAAATGAAAGGCCACAGAACGCAGCAAGTTGCTAATCCGTGGGAGGGGACGGTGGGGTGGGTGCCCGTCTGGGCCCTTCCCTTCTCTCTGCACAGGAGCTTTGAGTCCAGGGATGGGGTCTACTCGTCGGGGCTCTGCCCCATCGAGAACCACGTGCCGGATACGGCGGATGGGAGGGCCGAGTGTTGACACGATCATTCCTCGGCCACTGACCCGTTGCACAGGAGGGTAGAGGCCGAGGGAACCTTCTCCTAGTTTTATCTCTGAGGATGGTGTTGAAAGGCACCACCTGTCCTTGGGCTTGATGAGGATGGCGCCTAATTTACTCTTTTAAAAAAAAATTTTATTGGAGTAGAGTTGATGTACAATGTTGCATTAGTTTCAAAGTGTACAGCAAAGTGAATCAGTTATACATATACATGTATCTATTCTTTTTCAGATTCTTTTCCCATTTAGGTTATTACAGAATACTGAGTAGAGTTCCCTGTGCTGTACAGTAGGTCCGTGTTGATTATCCATTTTACATATAGTAGTGTGTGTATGTTAATCCCAATCTCCTAATTTATCACTTCCCCCATGTTTCCCCTTTGGTAACCATAAGTTTGAATTCAAGATCTGTGAGTCTTTCTGTTTTGTAAATAAGTTCATTTCTATCATTTTTTATTAGCTTCCACATATAAGTGATATCATTTGGTATTTGTCTTTCTCTGTCTGACCTACTTCACTTAGTATGATAATCTCTAGGTCCATCCAGGTTGCTGCAAATGGCATTATTTCATTCTTTTTTATGGCTGAGTAATATTCCACTGTGTATAGCACATCTTCTTTATCCATTCCTCTGTTGATGGACATTTAGGTTGCTTCCATGTCTTGGCTATTGTAAACAGTGCTGCAGTGAACATTAGGGTCCATGTATCTTTTCGAATTATGATTTTCTCCAGATATATGCCCAGGAGTAGGGTTGCTGGATCATATGGTAGCTCTATATTTAGTTTTTTTATTTATTCTTGTAGGAGCAGGGGGTAGGCCTACAATAGCTAAGACTTCAAATTCCCTGATAATATTGCTCAGAAGCGTCCCCTGCCAGATCCCTGCCTACCAGACTCCTTGAGTCCTCCCCAGGAATCCTCTCAGAAGAGAGGGTCCTTGACCAGAGGGGCTCTCCTTGCCTGCCGGCACGTGGGTGGGCTTCAGTCCCCGCGTGCGGGCTGGCAGCAGTGGAGGGTCGCTGCCGTGCCGGTGGCTGCTGACTGATGGCCCCATTTACATCAGAGGCAGTTATTATGCATGAAGTCGCTCAAGCATCATTTGTTTCAGGGAGTCTGACCAGTCCATTTTGCAGTTCCTTTCTGGTTCATGGTCAGAAGCAAATGCAGGATCTCAGGCTGGCTTCATTTGGGGCCGGTGATGCGTCCTCCCTTATAGATACCAAAGTTAAACGAGTGTCACACTTACGACATGGGAAAAGGTCTTCCCTCGTGCCAGTGTGAGGCCCCAGGGGAGCTGTAACAGGGCTGGAGCCCCTGCTGACATTGCACCCACGTTCATCTGGACAGATCACCTGGACGGTCAAAGTCACACACCTGTGGCCAGTGAGGAGGCTGCCATGTGCACACGTGCACGGAACACTGGGCTCTGGACCACTGTCCAAACCCCAGGTCGGCTGCAGTGTCACTTGAATCTGAAGTTAAAGGAAACAATCCCGTTCTACTTTGAGATAAAGCTGCAGATTCCATTCCGGGACAGGAAATGATTGATACGGCTTTGGAGTTCCACTCAAAAGATTACTAACATTTGGGCAGTACTTTATAGTTTTAAAACAATCTCTTATTTGTACATACTGAGGAAGGTATGATCCCCACTTATCAGTGAGGAAACTGAGTCTCTAACTAATTTAGTCAAATTTCATAGGCAAAATAAAATAAAGGAAGCAACGTCACAAAAAATGGAAAAAAACCCAAGTTTTTCCAGGTAAAGAATTCAGCAAAAATCATATTCTGGATGCGGGAAATGAGAACCAAAGTGCTATGACAAATGTAGCCCTGGCTGCTGACCTAATGTATGGAAACACGAGGCCAAAAGCACCTGTCTTTGTCTTTGTCTTTGAACGTGGAGCGAAGGAAGGTGTGTTATCACTGGGCAGGTGCAACACTGAACATGCTCTATAAGTTACTGGCCACAACGGTGTATGTTGTGTGCGTGTATCACACAACAGTGTATGCCGTGTGCCCTTGCTTTGCTACTTTCCCTTGAGATGGTCTACACAGCCAGCTCTGGTCCAAGCAGCAGTCAGGGAGCTTCTCTGTACTACCCAGCAGAGCCTGCAGAACAGAGTTAAGCCTGCCTCTGGCCCTACCCTTTATCTCTTCCACTATCCTGTGTTACCTTTTCAGTACCTCGAAAGAATCATGAAGATAAGATGAAGAACGAAAACACTTCGTACATAACGTTGCAGAATTGAGGCTTCTACTACTTCGCACGTGTAGCAAAACCACATTTTTTTCTGATCATCCAGTTTCTACAGACATTGTTGAGGCCGTCGTAGGAGGATATTCAATTTGACGAGTTCCATGTGCCTATTTGTTCATAGGAAAGGGGCCAGAGTAACTTCATTAAACACAGATCCCATATCTGAGATTTTCCTGCTTTGTTTACTGGGAGGAGACAGAGCTGATTGACAAGCTAATTTCTAAGCATTAGTGTCTCGGAATTACAAAACCAAGGCTTTGTGTTGATTTGCCTGTGGAATGAGGTGTTGTCGATGAGCCCCATCATTTGAAAACACTCAATTGTAAATCTGAATAAAAGTAAAAACAGTTAAACTCAATAGACACACACTGGAGTTAAATGCCTTCCTCCTTATTTCCAGTGATGGCTGGAGGGGGTGCCGAGACAAGACAGTTCCCCCCAGGACGCTGTGTCGGAGTTTATTCATTTCATTCATGATAATGTGTTATAGTCCAGAGTGAGAAGACACACACCTGAGGCTGTGTAAGGCATTAGGTGGTATCTTCTGCCATCACGTCTCCGAGCAGACATTTCATGCACGAGGAATACATTTAATCAAACATTTCTTCCACTGAAACACACACACACACGCTCACAATGTCACAGTTCTCTCTGCCTTAGTGCTGTCATCTGATGTAGAACCATCTGGCTTCCCCAAACACGGGCACCTCTTACCTCGGTGCGTTTCTGCTCGCAAGTGAAGTGACACTGCTTTATGAAAGCATATAAATACGTAGTTCTTAAGCACTGTGCAAAAATAAATGTTTTTTTTTTTCAGCATTAATGCATGGAGGGCTGGAAGTGGCACCAGTGATTTCTAAATTTTGCAAGTAAAATATTTTTCTGACAGAAGTTAATAACGCCTATTTTAGTGATTTTCAGTAAATACTAGTCGAGTTTCTGTGCATACTCTGTATGAATATTATGTGAAAGAATGGAGAATATACCTATGAATGAAACTGAAAAGTGAGAAAGGAGATGCAAGGGCTACAAGGGCTATTTGTAAACCAAAACATCAAAACATATGAATATATTTTGAACAGAAAGGAGCAGTTGTGACTCTTTAATGTGGATGAACTCGTCTGAGAATATAATTAACGTGAAGTAGTCGTGGCTTGTGTTGTTACAATGATACCGCAAAAGGGAAGCACTCAAGATCGCTTTAGTTTTCAACTTAACAATTTCCAACAATCTAAAAGTTTTTTGATAAGCGGTTAAGCCAAATGTGGTCGTGGATTGATTCTGCTTTTCCAAAGCAGACAACAGAAACAACAATTATTCAGATCTCCGCAAACTCACTGAGCATGTAAGAGGTACCAGGTCTTGCCAGCCACCCTGGGTGCAAAGCAACGAGACAGCACGTGTGACCTGCCTACCAGGGAAACGGCATCTGTCGGAGAATTGCATTTATTCGGCAGATGTTTGGTGTCACCTTCTGGGTGTTCAACATGGGGACGGCATCTCTGATCTTCTGGAGCTTGATGTTGTGGTGGGAGAGGAGGCCAGGTGGGCAAGAAGTTATCAGGCGGCGATGGATGCTGTGATGAAACCAGCAGGGGGCTCGGATGGGGGGGGACATTCTGCGGAGATGCTCTGAAGGCTTCACTGCTGAGATGCCGTCCATGCAGGGGTGGCGCAGGTACCAGTAATAATCCATTGTTTCGGCCTTGTGAGCACCCACCCTGAGGGCTTATTATTCCTTGAGAAAGAAGTCAACACCGTTTGACTTAGGTGACCAGAGTGGCAGATCCGTGTGTGGCATCCTAGTGCAGTTGGAGCATCGTGGACAAAACGTTCCATTCCCGAAGTCTGTTTTATTCATACAGTCATTACTAAGACATAATGGAAAGACTCAGGCTTAACGGTAAGCTTTTTTTTTTTTTTGTCAGAATTAAACCTTATTTTTGTCTCTGGAGAGCTTCCAGGATGCTTTCTGACCAGCAAGGGCAGGACTTCTCTGATACTGAGTGAGACTTTTCTGTGTTCTCCCTTTCTTGCTATACCTCTTCTGGGGAAATTCTCGTAAGAGTTTGTTGGAGATATTGATCTGTATCTAAAAATCCCTTCCATGACTAAGCTTTTAAATTGTATTTTTATTTGCTTGTTTGTTCATTTAATTAAAAAAAAGTTAGAAAGACTCGTAAGCTACTCTCTTATCCTCCTACCCGTTGTGTCTAAGACAAAGAGCATATACTGAATATAATGAAATACAAGGAGAAAAAGAAACTAGTTAATATAGCAAAGCATTATCCAGATAATCTTACTATAATCTTAGCAGATAAAGTAATTATTAAAAAATGTTCAGCAATCGTTGTAAAATGTTTGGTATCTTGGGTAGATTGTACGTGCATAGAAATTTGGGGACGACCAACATTTTGAATTCTGTTTTATCTGGACCTTTGTATATTTTGTTGTTAGTCTTTTAAAAGGCCTACTAGAGTATGAGGTTTTTATTTTTGAACAGTTTTCTTATAAAAATCAGTGCCATGTTTCTGCCTTAGACATTGTGGATAAAATATTTTTGCCCAGTCTTTTCTTTAGACCAATGGTTCTCAAACTTGAGCATGCATCCCTCCTAACCAGCATCATCTCAAGACGTGTTAAACCACAGGTTCCCAGGCCTTACCCCAGAGTGTCTGACTCAGCAGGTCTGGGACGGGGTTTAAGACTTTGCATTTCTCTAGCAAGTTCCCTGGTGATGCTGGTCCGTAGGCCAAACTGAGAACCACTGACTTGGTGATTATCTGGTGGTCGGATAATGTTGCTGTGAGGCAGTGTGGTTTAGTGGAATGAGCATGAATTTTGGAGTCATGTCTATGTCTGGGTTCAAATGTGAGAAAAATCCCAAAAGCCTGGCCATGCAGAGTCGGTGCAGAGCAAAGGCCACCCATCTCCTGTGTTCACGTGCATTCCCAGCTACTGGCCAGCTGTCCCGATTTTCATAATCTTCATAGCCTGTTAAATGAGAAGAAATGGCAATAAGGAAGAAATTATAATAATGATGATGCAAATAATTATGTGTGGAGTTTACGGCTTAAAAAAAATATGTACAGAGAGGCAGCAGGAAAATTATGGAATTGGGGTCCAACACCTAGATTTGCTGTCTGCTGTTTTCTGCACAGTACTGTGTGACTTCAGGCAAGGCATTTCATCTCTTGAACACTAGTATTTCTCACATGTGAAGTGGAAAAAAAACCCACGCCAGCTTCATACCCTTCCCAATAGTAAATGCAATGTTATCTCCTTTTAAGGCTCACATTTTTCTGTTTTTAAGTGTGTGCATTTGGAAATTGACTAAAACTAAGCTTCACATGAAGGAATATTCAGTTATATATAATTCCTTACATTGCTGGGGGGTAACAAAAAGAGACTTAATCTCAGAAGTGGCATTTTGATTTGTCCTTGAACATATGAAGGGGAGGGCATGCTTCCTGAGGGAAAGAGCCAGTGAGGACCCACAGAAAAATGTAGCCGAGATTGGACATTTCCCAAACGAGAAGCCCATCATTTGGGGTTATGGCCCCGGATCCCCAGGGGCTCCCACTCTGTGTGCCTTCAGAGTGAGTCTTGAAGTCCCTGCTCTCTCAGGTTGGAAGCTTCGTGTATTTCTTGTCATCAGGGCTCAGAAACACATTTTGTTTGCCTTACAAACCAAATCCCGACAATCTGGGCCAGAGCCTGGTGTCTGACCCTGCACTTTTGCAGGAGAGGCTGGACCCAGTGAGAAAGATGGCAGGGAAAACATAACGTGATTCTGTTGTGGAAATGTAGACAGCTGCAGACAGTTAAACTAAAGAGATGTGTTGGATACACCAGATAAGAACTTATATCCTCATTACATTTAAGGAGTCATATTTCTAGCCTTTATTTCTAACAGTAAAGGGCTGCAAAGGGGGAAATGACCAAGGTCATAGCTTTCAGCTTGGATCAGAATCCAGCATTATGGTAACGACGGACACAAGAATAAATGTTCGTCTTTCTCATGGAAGCCAAGCCCTGAGAACCTTGGAATTGAAAGAGACCTTGGATGCTGTCCCATGTAGCTTTCTTCCTTGTGGCAGTCTCCTCTGACACATCTCCACGGACAACCGTTCATCCCCTGCCCACACGTCCTATGATAAGCCAGCTTGTTTTATTTTCCAGTATGTCTGATCGTTAGGAACACCCTTCCTTAACGACTGACCAGCATTTTCTTCTTTTTCACCTGTATCTATTGTCATAATCGTGCCTTCTGATGTGAACATAGGACAAAAAAAAAAAATACCTCACAGGTATGAGAAGCAAGTTTCCTAAAGATATTTCCAAATGAGAATGGACCAACTCATGACTAAAGCTACATATGATTTGGGGCGGAGCGGGGGAGCGGAGAGGAGTCTAATTTCTCCTTTACTCTAATCCCCTTGAGGATTTTCCAATTCCCTGATCTATCCCCATCTTCTGTCTCATTTCCTGAGGCCCTGAGGCCGGGTCCCCTGAGACTCATGGTCCATCATCGGCAACGTTCTCTATAACCTGAACTTCTCTAACCTGTGTTCTAACCAGAACCTGGTTTTCCCTTGAGGACACTGCGTCCCCTGCAGCTCTTGAGAAATGGTGGCTCTTTCCTCACCCACATGCCTCCACAGTCTGCTCAGAGAGGAGACAGGAGTCCTCCTTACTCCGCCACCCATTGCTGCTTCCGGAACATTCTCCCCTCCCTCCTAAAGAGCCACAGCTCTGTATCCTCTCCTGGGGGGAGTAGAAGGTCCCTTGTTCACGCCCCCTTGTTTCTTGAAGATTTTAGCGCCAGGCTCACAGCCACTCTCTTACGCACACCAGGTGATTTTTCCTGGGTGACTTCAACCTACACATGGCAACTATGTCCTAGAGGATGCCTTTCAAAATCCTAGCATTTCAGTGACTTGTATTCCTCCCAGCCGCTCACTCTCTTGGCTACGCCCCGGCCAAGAACCACAGTGCTTCCGTGTCTTACTTGCGAGCATCTCTTCCGAGCACAGCGCCTTCCCTCTTCCGAGCCAGCCTCTGACATCCCAATTCCAGCATCCTTTGACGGCAGTAGACTCTAAAATCTCCCAACACCAGTAATCACACGTCTCACAATCAAACTTTCAGGTCACGTCCGTGCACACCACGCACCCCAGCCCTGCCCCTCTCTTGCTTCGCTTTTCTTTCTCGGGAAAAATCTTTGGTTAAATCCTGGGTAAAAACCGTAGGTTAAATCCCATATTTGCCTCTCTGTCCGCTCCAGGGTGGTTGAATGTGCCTGGGTTAAATCTCAGCCCGGCTGACTGATCTCCTTTTGAACTTACGACCACAGATCTCAGCCCTGGTTCTGCACGGCCGTCGCGCCTTTGCTCTTTCAGATGCGTCTCCTCAAACTTCCAGCACCTCCCACCCTCACGTTTAGTTGGTGACGTTTGCTAAGAAGATCGCAGCCATCAGAGAACTGCGCGAGCTACCGCCTCCCTGCCCGCTGGCTCAGCAAACACTCGGCTTTTCCGCCAGAACCGCCAGCCCCGCCGTCCGGGGCCCGCCCGGCTCGCCCTGCAACCCAAGGGCCCCGCGGCCGCTCCCCTGCCCCTCGTCCCTCCGTCTCCCCTCTCTCCTGGGCCATCCTGTGAGCAGAGAAACCTCTCATCTCTGCCTCCTCTGTGATACTGGCAGAAACTGCTTCCTCCACCTTGTGCCTCACCCTCTGCTTTCCTTTCCAGAGCCCTCCTCAGAGACCCCTCGGGACTCCCTGGGCCCAGGCCCTCTCCTCTCCTCTCGGACCTGCTCCTGCACAGGGTTTCCCCGCCCGCCGCGTGGGCACTGCTCTCCTAATGGCCAGTGAGCGGCTAGCATCCCTCCTGCGCACGGGCAAGCCCACCTTCCCCAGCTTGACTTAGCAGCGGCGTTTTATACGGTTGACCTCTCCTTCCGTGAAGCATCATCTTCGTCATCATGGTCCTCTGGAAGTGCATCTTCTCCCTCCTCCCTCCCTCCCTCCCTCCCTTCCTTCCTTCCCTCCTTCCTCCCTCTCGCTCTTTCTCTCTTTCTTTCTTTCTTTCATCCTCTTTCTTTCTCTCTCTCTTTCTCTTTCTTTCTTTCTTTTCTTTCTTCCTTCCTTCCTTCCTTCCCTCCTTCCTCCCTCTCGATCTTTCTCTTTCTTTCTTTCATCCTCTTTCTCTCTCTCTTTCTTTTTCTTTCTTTCTCTCTCTCTTTCTTTCATCCTCTTTCTCTTTCATCCTCTTTCTCTCTTTCTCTTTCTTTCTTTCTTTCTTTCATCCTCTTTCTCTCTTTCTCTCTTTCTCTTTCTTTCTTTCTTTCTTTTCTTTCTTCCTTCCTTCCTTCCTTCTCTCCTTCCTCCCTCTCGATCTTTCTCTCTTTCTTTCTTTCATCCTCTTTCTCTCTCTCTTTCTTTTTCTTTCTTTCTCTCTCTCTTTCTTTCATCCTCTTTCTCTCTTTCTCTTTCTTTCTTTCTTTCTTTCTCTCTCTCTCTCTCTCTCTCTCTCTCTCCCTCCCTCCCTGCCTCCCTCCCTCTCTCTCTCTTTCTTCCTTCCTCCCTCCCTCTCTCATTTTTTCTTTCCTCTGCTGCTTCTTGGTCAGCCCCCTGACCTATGACCTGGTGAGGGTCCCAGACCACACCTGAGCCGTGTCCCAGTCAGCCCTGTGGCTTTGAACGCAATCCCTGTACCGACAGTGCTCACGTCTCCAGCTCTCCCTGAGCTCTGGGCTCATCAGACCGTCTTTTCAACTCCTGCGTTACTGCGTCTCGCCGGTTCCGGGGTCGTCAGGAGCTCGTTATGTTCCCCCCACGTGCTCCCCTCGCCTTCCTTCTCTCCCTAGAGCAGCTGCAGCCGTCCTGCTGTGGAGTCAGGAACGTGGAGCCAACCTAACGTCTCTCGTTCTCTTCGGTTCCATATCTGATGCAGCAGCAAAATGTCGATTCCAGCTTCAAAATATACCCCGGATGCGACCGCTTCTCTTTGCTCTGTCCTAATGCTCTGGTCCAAGCGGAGATCTCCTTGTGCCTGGATCAGAGGCTCCTAACTAGCCTTCCTGCTTCGACCCCTGTGTTCTTATACACTGTTCGCAACACAGTAGCCAGAGCATTTATGAACAAAATCAAATACTGTGTCACTCTTCTGCTCAAACCCCTCCTTTTCGTTGGAAGTAAAAGCCAGTTCCTTACACTCCGAGGTCTTAGGCGACCCCGGCCCTGGGCGCAGCAGGGACACTGCTTTCTCAGGGCTCCGCATGCGCTGCTCCCCTGCCCCCCTAGCAGATGCTGTGAGAGCCACATCCTTACCCCACTGGCCACCAAGGGCACCGCTGGCTTTGAGGATTGTTCTGCTACAGGCCAGGGATTCGGACCTCAAGCGCTCGGGTTTCTCTGCCCGAGGGCTGTTCCCTAACCTTGAACTTGTGCTCAGCCTGCACAAGGCAGGCCAGAAGTGCTGGGAGGGACCCTCCCCCTATGGGAGGGCAGCACCGCAGCCTGCTGATGCCCTGGTGGGACCATTCCCAGGTGTGTTTCTCAGAGTCCCCAGTGGGGTTTGAACCTCAAATGCCCACAGTGGTAATTCAGTCATCAGCACAAACTTTGTTTTCCTATTTCAAGCTGTTATATGATTAGAATGTTTAATATGAATCAACCTTGTATTACTGAAATTAGTTAACCCAATTTTCTCATGACAGATTATCTTTTTGGTATATTATTAGATGAGTTCACTAACATTTTGCTTAGGACTTTGTGTCTAAGTTCACAAGTAAGATTATCGTGGAATTTTCTTCCTCCCCCTGTTCCCCCCCCCCCGCCCCCGGTTTTGATATCATGATTCTACTTAACCTCATAAAACTAATTGGAGAGTATGCCCTCTTTCTCTGTTCTCTGCATGAGTTTGCATATGATTGGAATCATCTGTTTGTTAATGCTCTGGTAAAATTCATTTGTTAAACCTTCTGGAACTGTTTGTTTTTCAGGGTAGAATTTTATGTACCATCTCAATTTAGTTAATGCTATGAGACCATTAGAAGTCTAGATAACCCTGAGTCAGGCTAAACCTTTATGTTTTTAGAGGAATTTGTTTGTTTAACCAGTCTTCAAATGCATTGGCATAAAGTTGTCCGTATTATTTACATTCCTAATGCTTCTATAAGTCCCTTTTCTCATTTCTAATATTGTTTATTCACCTTATTTTTCTTGTTGATAATTCTCACCTGATTTTTCCCTTTTTACATCAGCCTTTTAAGACAGCTTTGATTCTGTTGAGCCCCTCAATTTTATTTTCATTGCATTAATACCTGCTATTTATTACTTCCTTTCTTATCGTTTCTTTATGGTTATTCTTCTGTTTATTTTTCTAACTTCTTAAACTGGCTGTTTACTCATTACTTTTCAGATTGTTTTCTTTTTTATGTAAAGCCTACACACATTTAAGACCTCAGTGGATAACATTTTCCATATCCCATAGGTTTTAAGACCTCATATTTTTGTTATCCTTCTGTAAGAATATTGTCCAATTGCCATGTGCTCAATGAGTTAGTTAAAAGCACTGTAAATTTTAATTGTCTAATATTTGTTTTTCTTTTAAGTTATGCTTTGTTATTGATTTCTACCTTAACTACCTTATGCTGAAGGAACATGGTCTCATGATGTTAATTCTTTAAAATTTATTTTTGGTATATTGTCACTTTCATAATATTCTATGTATTTTTTTAAAAAATAGGTTCTCACGGGGAGGGGGAAGGGTAAGCTGGGACGAAGTGAGAGAGTGACATGGACATATATATGCTACCAAATGTAAAATAGATAGCTAGTGGGAAGCAGCCGCATAGCACAGGGAGATCAGCTCGGTGCTTTGCCACCACCTAGAAGGGTGGGATAGGGAGGGTGGGAGGGAGACGCAAGAGGGAGGGGGCATGGGGATATATGTATACGTATAGCTGATTCACTTTGTTATACAGCAGAAACTAACACAACAATGTAAAGCAATTACACTCCAATAAAGATATTAAAAGAAATAAAATAAAATAATAAATGGTTTCTGTATATGTCTATTAGCTCAAGTTTGTGTACTGTTTAATCATCTACAGCCTTACTGATCTTTGTGTTATTAGTCAGTTACTGAGAGAATTAAAGTCTACACCATGATCAGAGATTTGCTGATTTTATCCGAGTTCTCTAAATTTTTGCTTTATGTATTTTGAGGCTATGTTATTAGATGCTTACAAGACTAGAAGTGTTATGTGTTCCTGATAAACTGACATTTTTGTCATATAATGGCAAATTATATGCTTTTTCTTTGTTTATTTTATTCTTTCTTCCTTATTTTGGACTGATAAAAATTTTTTCTTCAATCAATACTCCTTTCTTTCATTGGTTACCCTAGAAACTTTCATATATATGTTTTACTTAATAAATTTAAAATTAATCAGTACCCTTTCCCTCCTCTCAGACAATATAGCCACAGCCTTCTTTAAATCAAACCCACCCCTCCTGGCTTCAAACCATAGCTTAATAACTCTTCCCCACATTAGACGTTACTCTTATGGCTTTATGGAGTCAGCGTTTGTTTAGTTTGCTCACATGTTACCCTCTTTTTTATTTATTAATGCTTTTGCATGTCAGACTTTCATTTTGGGTGACTTCTTTCTTCATGAAGTTCATTCCTTAGAAGAGCCCTTATGGACGGGCCTATTTATATTACAGTAAAGTCTTTCTATTTGTATTTGTCTGAAAACGGTTTTCTTTCCCCTCCATTTTTGAAGATAGAATTGCTCACTCGACATGATTTTACTCTCTCTCAGTTTCTCTTAGCCTCTGGAGATATTAATCCATGGACTCCAGGCTTCCTTTTTTGTTGCAGAGAAGGCTCCTGGCAGTTTATTGCATTTTGTATCAAGTAATCTTTGATTGTTTTTCAAATCTTCTTGTCTATCAAGTATTCTGCACTTTCGCTGTCGCGTATGCAGGTATACATTTTGTCTTATTTATTCTGACTGGAATTCATTGTGACTCGGAAATGTGAGGACATTTTCATCCATTGTCTCCCTGAATATTACAGTTCCCTGATTCTTCCTAATAGTTCTTTCTGAGCTTGTTATTAGATGTACGATAGGCCTTCTCATTCCAGCCACCACATCTTCTAATCGTTTTAATGTTTTAATTTCTTTTTCTCTTTGTGTCTGAGTAACTTCTTCAGATCTGTCTCCCAGTTCTTCAAATGCATCGAATTTGTTGTTTAGTCCATCTGCCAAAGTTCTTATTTTATTTGTGATATTTTTCATTCTTATATGTCGTATGTTCTTTGTCAAATCTGCCTGGTCATTTTCAATAGTTTCTTGTTCTTTAATCATAGATTAGGTGTGTTCATTTATTGCTTTAACTATGCGAAATGTATTTTATATTCTATAGCCATTATTGCCACAATTTGCAATTTTATAATACTGCTCGCCTTGTCTTCCGCTTACCATCTCTCTACCATTTGTTTTATTATTACCTTTTGAACAAGCGTGCCTTCATATGCACTGGAGACTTATCTGTGGGAGTTCTTTGAGGACTGACTGAAGGTCTGTTCCTTTAGGAAAAGTTGTGTTTGCTTCCACCAGGAGGCCACCCAGGCCACTGTAAAGTCTTCACTTGGATTTTGAGGGGGATTCAGGTGCCAAACCCACAGGAGGGACTAACTGTTGCTGCGAGTCATCGTTATTACTCTTTGGAGGTGGAAGTGCCCACCGTGGGCGACAGGTTCGTGGTTATTTCCCACCTTCGCCCAGAGCCAGGCCCAAGGGCAGGCGAGATTCCTCCCCATTGCCTTTGTGAGGCACATTTTTTTCTGGTTAATCTTTTCATTTGGGGCGTTTCTCTCCATGGGTCCAGGCTTTCCTAGCGGTGGGAGTGGGGTTGGGATGATATCTCCAAGTCTCTTCCCAGATTGCACAGCCGGACGCTCTCTGTCCGTTCTCTGCAGAGCTAACTGGAACCAAAGCTCCCAGGAACCAGGGATGGGCAGATGTCCCCAGAATCACCTGTGTGATTTCATCATTCTGCTTATTTTTAAAAATAGTCTATATTTTTATTTATTTTTCATGGAAAGGGTTTTTTGTTTACACTATTGACTCTAAATATTGCCAGCAAATGAAAACTACATAATGCCTATCCTCTATGACAAAAACCTCTTTTCTAGAATTTATGATGCCAGGGGACAATCATTATGCTCATTCCTGGCCGGAGATCAGTAAGTAGGATAGTGTCAACATTTAGATCAAAAACCATAGCATCCACGTCTAGGTAAGCAATTGAAAATTCACGGCTGTCACCATCATTAGCAGATATGGTGGTGTTGTTATCAGCTTGGAAGTTCTGTCTGTGTAGTATATCTTCACAAAATAAGTAATTTTATAGGTTTTTGTGAATTTTTCTAATATTGTGCAAAACGTGACAGTGTCACGTTCACTTCAATAATGGGATTGCTATCAAGTCTGTGGTTGTCCTGGAAACAGAGAAAGTTAAGGGTTATAAGATAAAAATGGTCTCAAAAGATCACTTTTTCCTCACGTGGAAATATATTCATCTCAGAAACAAACCCTAAGAAACTTAATAGGAACTTCACAAGGAATCCTGGAGTTCAAGGATGACCTAAAATGCCTTCGTTATTTAACACTTTCTAAGTATTGCTAGTGGTGAGATTAGTAACCTACTAGTTCTGATTCTACTCGTAAAGTTACAATTTGCTGGTATTAACCTTGATGGTAAGTACACTATTTTACATGTTTAGCATGTTTTAAAAAGCATATTCATTATTCAAATTCTCTTTGGGACGAGGCACAGCCTATATAGTCGAAACCACAAACATGGACTGAATGAGATTTAATACATTTCTTCTGAGGTCTAAGAACATCAGGAGGTGGGAATTCCTTCCTTTGGTTTGAAATCTCAGCATTGCAGTGGAGGAAAGAGGAGGAAAGTACTATATTCTGCTGTTCTGAGTATTATTTTAATTTAGGATTAAACAAACGATCCATAGTTGCCATGATTTCAGGGACTTGAAGCAGGAGAGGACTTGAGCTGACTCGTGAGCCAAGAAACAGGGCTCAGGGTGTGCAGGGACAAAATTTAGTGAGTGTCAGACCCTGGTCTCCCTTCACACCAGAAAGAGTTAAGCCACTTAGAGCGGCCTTGCTCAGCACCAAACTGCCCTCTGCCCTCATCTGTCCTCAGACAACCTTAAAGCTGTCAAACACAGCTGAAATGTAATGTGATTTGTAGCTTTGAACATAATTTGGACGAATAATTTCTTGTTTTTGACTCTCAAAGTAGATTATTTCATTCCCTGTGGAGTTAGAAGGTGTGGGCTTGGTCGAGTGAACAATGCTTGAGCTGATCCTTGGGGAGGGTGTGGGTCCTGGGTGCAGATTCTGGGGCAAAACCTGGAGGAAGGGCCAAGAGAAAGAAGGGCTCTGATTCCTCACGTGGGCAAGGTGTTCGCTTCCTGCCAGGAAGTACAGGATCCTGGAATGCCAGTCAAAGTTTATCTAAAAGAACTGGGGAAATAACTTTCTTTTGGGGCTTTTTGGAGGACATGCTGTTCCCATAGGTGTGTGTATGTGTTTGTTTTTCTCCCAGAATCATGTGGCTCCCTGAAGAAGTGCGTTTCATGTCTGTTTCTTGCTCCACTGGTGGGCTCTGACCTTCCAAATTTTGGAGACTTCCAGCTTTTTTCTTTCATCTCACTTCTGCGGTCTGGGGATGAGAAGCGTTGTGCTCCGGTGCTGTGAAAAATCTTGTGTTTATAACTGCATGCGATTTGCCCAGCAATAGGGTCCACAGGTTTTATCACCTTCACAAAACGGTTTGTGATACCCTCTTCCTAGAAACATATTAAATGATTTTTTATAACAGCCTATCTTACAGATAAGTCTGCTTAGTTTCTAGAATTCATGGCACATTTTCTATAATTCCTCCAACTTTTTAGTTAGAAGGATGATAATTTACCACCGATAAACATCTGCTTGCACTGTACTTGCATTTCAGTAATGAAGAAACTGTGATTGTTTGGACCTTTGGCTGTGATGGATTGGATTTGGCAAAGCTGAATGATATGACACACCAAATGCACTGAGACGAAATTGCTTCCAAGTCGATAAACTGAAACAAATGAATTTCAACCTGAAGTGAACTTTAACAAAAGTCATCCATCTCATTTTAGTTATAATTTACTTTTTAAAAGAACGTAATAGACAACATTATAATCTAGATAGTAGAAGACGGTATGCAATTTCTATTCACAAGGTCAAAAAGCTTTTATTCACTTACGTAGTTTCCCTGTTTCCAAGTTCAATAGTAAGGGTGTATCTTAAGATTTTACTTGCAGTAAAAAATTAAAAAAAAAAGACATAGCAGTATCCCTCCTTGAATTATTTTTAAGTATTCTAATTTAAATTTTATATCAGTTAACATCTAGGATTTTGACTAAACATCATACAGAAACCAAACTTGCCAATACTGGTGGGTTTTTGATCTGGCCGAATAAGTAACATTTTTAGTAAAAGAACATCAGAATTAAAACGTTATAAAACTCTGTATATGGTTTGGCTTAAGATAAAAAAAAAAACTTTCTGTGTATTTTACATATTCAGACAAGTAAATATGTAAAATTTAGACAAAATTTCATTCTTTCATTAGTAAGTAAATAGCTTTCTGTGAATTCAAAAAGTTGGGAAAAGAGAAAATAATGCACCAATTATTAAACTATGAAATTAACTGGACCGTTTTTTACAGACTTTAAAGTATGACTGTACATCTAGACAAGTTTTAAAAATTGGGCTGTTATTTGTTAGTTGGATGGCTTTTTGAAAATTGATTTATTACGTATCAAAACTATGTGCAATTAGAATGTAATGCAGTGTTGCCATGAAACCAGGGTTTGCTGTTGTGGGTTTTTGAGTTTATGGTTAGGTGTTTAACACGATGGTGTAAGCAGGGTCCACCTCTCGCCTCCTCCCCCTACTTATTATATATTATTGGAAATTATTTGCTTTTTGGAAGAAAAATAGGTTGTGTCACTGAAATACCAGACAACTCTTTTTTCCTTCTATTTTTGTCACATTCATGAACAGAATTTTGCTGGAAAAATGCTGGTTTCTGAAAACTAAGTTTGGAGGTAAAGGACGTATACATTTCACGTACATATATTTTTATATTTAACATATACATGTATGTAGTATATACACATGTGTATACAGATACGAATGTTTTACCTACATACATATTTTATTTTAACCTTTTTTGAGGTATTTTCTTCTAAAGGAAATCTGAACAGCACATAAACATCAATCATCACATTTTAAGAGTGAATGTGTAGAAGTGGGATACTGCTTAGTGATGATTGCATTTGATAAATTTCCGTCTTTTGATTACTTTCGGTGTTTCTTCTATCCGTTGATTTATTCTTCTTTAGCTGCTCTAAGAAAAGATGTCAAGTTGTCTGGTTTAAGGTGAGAAGTAGTATTTCTACAGAGGCCGTCATTGTGGGGAGAATACCCAAATGTGTCATGATTTAAAAGAAATGCACTAAAGAGAGGCATGTCAATGGGTTATAGAACTGCTGAACCCCTCGGAAGCACTGTGGAATAAAATGTATGAGAAACATAGTATCTGTCATTAAGATTTTTGATGAATTGCTTGTTAATCCATACACTGTATGCATGTTGCAACATTTCTAGGCTTAATTAGTGTACTTGATGATTATGTTTATTTTCTGATGTACACACTGATTAAGCATTGTCCATACCGCGGAACTTGAAACAAGATCAGTCTGTAAAGTAGTACCGAGTCGTCTAACGGGGGACTCAGAATGCAAATAGATCAACTTATGTAAAATTAAATTAGTTCTAATAGAACCCATTTTGCCTGAGCAGCTGGTGTCACGTTATAAGCAGCGTCCTCTCGTTGTAAGAAATAAAGGGCTTCTGTTGACAGATCCTTATATGCTTCTAAGCTTAAAAAACTCAATGCGGATGGTGTTAGAGTTGAACTGAAACTCTTAGACACAAGGAATCGTGGTGTGTTTTCAGTTAACTCATTCTATTGTGTTCTTGAAATGCCACTCATTAGGCCATTATGGCATCTCGGGGAGTGACTGCCAGGTTTCAGAATGCTTTTCGTGATAACCTTCTGTTTTTAGGCATTTAAACTTTTGTGAATTTTTCTCTCGTATTGAGATTCTCCAGAGGGTCTTAGGTCGTATATTCAAACATTTATCGAACCCTTCTCTGCCTTAATTTGCAAATACTTTAGGCATGTTCTCTTTTCTCTCCTGAATTCGATGGCTACATTTATAAAGCTAAATTTAGCATTTAAGAAGTTAAGGACCAGAAGTTTATTTTAGAATTACTTGCAACACTGCTGAGAAAGGAATTGTCCTTTTATTTGTGTGTATTCCGTAAATGGTTTGTTGAGTGTCTCCTGCTGGATATCATACGCTGTACTAAGCGCTGGATTTGTGTGGAAGACACTTTGTGTCCTCAGGAGAGGATTTCTCAATGGGGAATATATTAGGACAAAGATAAAAGACAGTGTAGTAGGCTGAATGGCGTTTGGAGGTATTAATAGTGCACGGGTGGAGAACAGAGAGCCCAGAAGGAAAATTCTTGCTGTGAACAGCATAGATACTCACTCACATGACTTCTGTAAGATCTGTTTCCTGCAAAGACCTCCCGTGTCAATTTCACAACCTTTTAGAACAAAGTCTTGTGATTCTCTTGCCCTCCCCTAAAAATGTATGACACTGTGTTCAGTTTTCAATGCATCATATACATAGTTTAATAAGTCATTGCCGTGTCTACATGTTTATATGGGACATTTCTATCCATCTTTATTTATTTGATAGATTTGAGATTGCACTATGATCTTGAGGACTTGTCATATTTTTTTCTGTTCTCTTTGATGTGACCGCTATCCTATATACTGCTTACTGCTTTTATGCATACTGTAGCTGAGCTCATATAGCTGTTTCATCTATTCATTTAATATAGTATTGTTTTAAAAAAATAAAATAAAATAAAAAAGCTCCAATGTCATGAATCCACGAGCTTTGGGGACGG